>NC_081410.1:654433105-654776855 GCF_030272615.1 Cryptomeria japonica | reverse complement strand
TAATTTAGCCCTTGATTTTGCCAACATCAAGAAGTATTTCTATTTTTGGGTTTCTAACATTCTTTCCATTAGTTTGTCAAATTTAGGATCCTGTTGAAGTTCTCTAATGGTCACATTAATTTCTGCCTCTTCATTATCTGTGTGTTCAAATTGATGGTAAGTAGGATTTTCTTCTTCCATTTGTTGTCTTTTCAATTGCTCCTATTGAGCTCTAGTCCAAACTGGCATTGAAAGTTTGAATTTTTGAGATGTGATTCAATAGGTGATCAATTGTTCAAGTAAATATGCTTAGTTGATTTTGCCTCCTCTATTGGTATGTTGAGATAAAGCATCTCTTTGTTCAAAGGCACGTTCTTGTAAGGTTTCTTCGTCAAACCCAGTTCCATGACTACATAGATAGTCATGAAAATAGTGTAGGAATATATGATGCTTGAACAAAAGTTTGTGGTTTATGTATAAAAACCTTATCTTTTTCAAAAGTGCTTTATAACTAAGTTTCCTCTTTTTGAGATGACATGAAATGGTCATACAGGTATGTGATAATTTGCAAGTTTTTGATCCTAATGAGAGTGCAAATTTTGTGAAATTTTGATATAACCAAGTTCAAAGAGGAACGATATATCCAATGCAAAGAACAAGGTTAACCTGATTGATCTTTGTAGTTTTGTGATGAAGGATGATAAATCTCGATGAGAAACTCTATTTGTAAGATCAGTTTATCGAAGATAAGCGATTATGCACTTTGAAATGTTGGATCTAAACCTTGTTGAGATGAATACTTGTATAAACCTTAATTGTAATTGAGATTTATGTGCAAAATGTTCAAGAAACTTGTTTTCTTGACTAGCTATGAAGTCTGTGATAGTCAAAATGAGATCTTCTCGAAAATGGATATCAAAATTTATTTTCAAAATTTTCTAGTGACTAGTGGAAATGCCCTCCATTGCAAATGCACAAGAACAAATGCACTATAGGATTATGTAAATGCACTACAAGATTGAACAAATGCATTGCACTGTAAAGTGTATGCACGACTCTCTAGTATATATGTGCTACCAAATGTTGTAAATGCACAACTTTTAAATGAATGTGTTGCTCTGTTTCACAAGTGCACAACAAGATATAATAGATGTGTTGCGTTGTTATTCAAATGCACTACTAAATTGTGTATATGTGTGACTCTACATTTTATATGCATGACTATGTTTTTCCTTGCAAGTTTTCAATTTTCTGTTGTTTTCAAAAGGGATGATTTTTTTGTTTTGATTTGAGAATGTACTACAAACACAATAGACACAATGTTTGGAAAATAGAACTGAAAAGACAAGCACAATTCCTATGGTAGGCTAGGACACTAGTTGTTGAATCTCACGTGGGTTTGCCCGAGGCTACACTATTCAAAGTGGATATTTAGATGCTTGACCCCATAAGCTCCACTCCATGACACTTCTTCAGGGAAGCCAAGCATCAATTACCATGAAAAATCCTCATGGAAAACTTTGTACCTCTACTAAGATCTGTATGTGTGAGTCTCATCAGAGGCCCGACCTCCTGTACCAACAACTAGAAGGATTTTGGCTTCTTTACAAGAGATTTTTTAGTAAGGGCATTTGGTCGAGTGGTCATACACGTGGCGTGTTACACTCTGTTAAGGAAAGCCTCCCAGCCTATAGAGGTTGTGCTCCATAGGGTTTATGGGGAGTCATAACATCGGTATGAACTAATTAACACTCATTGCTTGTAACTTTTGTTACAAACACAGTTTATTTATAGTGGTTTAGAAGAGCTTGGATTTAGTCTGTTACCACTTGGGTCATTCCCTCTCATTGGCCCTATTGGCAACTCAGGAGGTCGGCCCTCTAAAGGTTACACATTAAAAATGGGTCTAGTTTTCTGATCACTTGGTTAAGGTGAGAGCATACTAACCTACCACTTTGCAAGCACAGTGAACACTTGATTAATTAACCCTCTAAATGAGTCTAGTGCAACTATTTAAAAAAAACACAAATGCAAGTTGCATGATGTTAACTAACTCCCTATTTAAGCTATGTGAAGTAGAAATGATCAATTACTGAGCCCCTAGTTAAACTATATGTAAAAATGCATGAAAATCACTTGCAAAACCACTAGTTAGCTATTTAAAAGATTTTGTCTTCGACGGTTGGAAAGCTACAAGTGTTAGTCAAACAACCTATTTTGAAATTTTTTGCAAACTGATAGAACAAATGCACTGAAACAACAAATGCACTAAAACTAATTGCTAATGCGCTACCAAAAATAACAAATGCACTATCCTATCACGTAAATGCACTAGCCTACGTTCCAAATGCGTTAAATCCTAACAATGCATTGCTAAAACTAACAAATGCACTTTCTTGTATAACAAATGCATTGCCAAATATAACAAATGTTGTAGAAAGCATCAAATGCGCTAAAAGGAGTTACAAATGGGTTAAAAAAATGAGTAAATGCACTGCATTATTAAAACTATGAGAATGGAAGACAAAAAATAGAAAGTGAGGGGCTAAGCCCCATGGTGGGCGCCAACAATGTGTAACCTAGAAATATACTTCAAAAGTGAACCTGCAAGATTGATTAATTTTCATAAATGACAAGAGAACCGTATAGAATACTCCAAAAGTTACCAATGAAACAAATAAAGGATTTAAAACTTAGAACATTATACCTTCACTTACTATCCCATTGTGTTCTATCACCATTTGAACTTGGTTGCACATATTTGTTCTCAGATTGCACTGTAATTTCTTCCAAGATGACATCATGATGAATGGACTAATAACTTGATGTTTGATATGCAAGCTAAAATGATTATGAAAAGCTGAATATGCAACTATATGAAAGATTAAACTAAAATCCAAAGGTACACTGTAAATTGCTAAAATGCTTGGATGCTCAAAGCTGACGTGAATGCAAGTTAACTACTAGATGACTATTTGGTGCAGGAGCACCTAGGGGCTCATTTTGGACCTATTCAGGTCATCATATGTTTTGTGTTGTTAGGTGTTTGTGAGAAGTGCAATAAGGTCATGTAGATCATTGGATTTTTTCTTTATTCATGTTTGTAAGGCCTTAGTATCATTTGTTCATTTCTAACCACTCAGGACCTAATTGGTCCACAATTGGTCAAGGGATGCACCAATTGGGAAAATGGGTGGAATCAATGTAATTCATTTTTGTTGAGCCATATATGGCCTATTTTTGTTGATTAGGATGTGTCTAGGGAGGTTTGATATTGTGGAGTCAAATATTGTAAAAGTTGCAAAAGTTGCATGAATAACTTTTTGCAATTTTGTTGTCTAGTTAGGACAAATGCTAAACCCAATGGCTAATTGATTTGAAAGTTGTCTATTGATGGTTGGATGGTTGTATGGGACCTATATATGCCTCTTTCAAACTGAGGTAAAGGTTGTTGAAGTAATTTTGGAGTATTGATAATAAAATTATGTGATTTTTGCATATTTTCCATGTTTTGTTGTAACACTAAATTTTGTACGGGTTGTAAAGATGTGCAATGGTTTGAACTATGAATGGATGTATACAATAGTGAGTTATCTTTAATTTGGGCTTGGTTAGACAAATTTTAATTTTGTAGAATAGAAGTTATTGAATTTTTATTACAAAGTTGTCTGAAACCCTCACTGCCTAGGGTTTTTGGACAAAAATGCCCATAACTCCATATTCCTCTGGTGGAAGAATCTAGAAAATAGTGGAATGGTGGGGTTAAGAGTTAGCATTAATATTTTTGTGGTGGTAGGAGTTTCAAAGAAAGTGGCCAATCAAAAAATGCATTAGAACAGTCTAGCATCCCTATGTGACAAACTGAGAAACAAGGAAAATGACTACAAACTGAGTTGGTGAGTGGAGTTTAAAGGGTTTAGGAAATATTGGAGGTTGGATTGGGTGGTTTGGAGGCTATAAAGAGGTGTTGTGTGTGGTGGTTGGGTTGGGTAAATAATCTTGTTGGTACTTGCTTGTAAAGGTCCTAATTTGGTCTATTAGGACTATGTACATGTTGTGTTTTGGCAATGTCTTTCCAAAGAATTACAATAGTGGTATTGCTATATGTTCTTGGTCTCTTTGAAGAGTCTCAAAAGGTGTATTGGTTTGTGCCAAAACCAAGGGGTTGTGTGTTGAAAACTCACTTTTACCCGGAGTAGGCCTAATTGGCCTAGTGTGGACTTTTTAGGACATACAATACAAATAAGAGTTTGGAACCAACTTGGTGTCATATCTTGATTTGTTTAAGTTGTTCCATGCAGGTTTGGAGTCTCTAAACCACTATTTCAATGTTTATTTAAAATATTCATACATGTCAATAATGCATGAAACGAGTCTTGTGGGCAAGTTTTTTCCGTTGAGAGTTTTGAGTTATTGCAAAGAGCTTAATGAGGTTTTTGGTGTAAAAAGAGGTTGAATCATCTTGAGTCAGGTGTGTACATGTCTTTAGAAGAGTCCATACAATGTTGGCTAGGTATCCATGATAGAGTGGATTGGTAAAGCAAGGAGTGTTGACAAGTTGAGTGTCCCCATGTCTAGGAGTTGAGTGAGGTTTTGAACAAGTTGGGATATTTGGCATCTATCCCTAATCTCTGCATCATATTGGTATCAGAGCCTAAAGGTCTAGGATTGGTTGAGAATAAAGTGTGAGAAAGTGAGAAGTTGGTGAAATGCCTCCAAAGGGTGGAGCCATGGCAAAAATATTGAAGGCCCTAGAGGAACATACGGCTTCCATGAAAGCCAAGGAAAGGCAAAGAGGAAGGCATGAAGAAGTGTATAGTGAGATAGAGGAAGAAGAAGATGGGGATGAAGGAGAACCCCGAGTACAGAAGGAAGAGATACCTATAGATCGGAGAAGGTTCATTGATGCCTTGAAGATAGTGAACAAGGATTCTTCCGATTCCAAGATGGATCTTCCTATGTATAGTGGGAACTTGGATGCTGAGGAAGTTGTGGAGTGGATAGATACAATAAATAATTATTTTGAATATAGAGAAATACTTGATGATAGGAAGGTGAAATTTGCTAAGACCAAGTTGAAAGGTGTTGCACTAACTTGGTGGAGTTACACTCAAGGTGAGAGGGTAAAGAATGGAAGGAGTATGATCACTTCTTGGGATAGGATGGTGGCAAATATCAAAGCCTAATTCATGTGTGCAGATTATGAGGTGCAAATTTATAGAAGATTGTGGAATTTGAAGCAAATATATTGATGTGGCTTCACACAAAGAGGAATTCCAGAAATTGAGCCTTAGATCAGGCCATTATGAAGATGAGAAGGAGAAAGGTGCAAGGTACTTGAATGGATTGAATTTCAACATTCAAGATAAGATAAGTTTGATGACCCCTAGAATAGTAGATGAATGCTTTCAGATTGCTTTGAGGGCAGAAGATAAGCTAAGGAGGAAAGGAGAACAAATAAATGAGGTAGAGGTGGAAGGATCTTCAAAAGTAGAGGTAGTTTTTGTGGGAGAAATCAGTCCCAAATATCACAAGGGGATTCTACCCACAATGAGAAAAGTGGAGACTCAAGTAATAGAGGAAATTTAAAGGGTAGGAGACCCAATGGCAGAGCTAGATTTGGAGGTTGAGCTAGATGCACAAACACCTTCACCGGTAGGTTTTATAACTATAATCAAATAGGAAACCCGACCTATAAGTGTCCTCAGAAACCTACCTCAAGTTCTCATGTTGGAGAGAGGAGAAATCAGTTGGTTCAAGAAGATGAAGGGAGTGTAGCATCACCCATGGTGAATACTACACCAAAAGTTGGAGAGGCTCTCATGTTTAGAAGAACATTGCTCAAGGTCTTGGCCAACAAGGAACCCCCTTAGAGAAAGGCACTTTTTAGAAGCAAATGTAAGGTACAAGGTAAAGTATGTAAAATGATTGTAGATTCAGGTTCTACAAATAGCCTTGTAGCCTTAGAAATAGTAGATAAGTTGCAATTGAATACAATTGCTCATCCTAACCCCTATAAGGTGTCATGGTTTAATAGGGGACAACAGGTGTTGGTGGATGAACAGTCATGGGTAGAGTTCAACATTGGAACCAACAAGGACAAAATTTTATGTGACATCATCTGTATGGATGTATGCCACATTCTCCTTAGTAGGCCCTAACAATTTGATAAGAAGGCTCATCATGATGGAGAAAGAAACACCTACACTATTGTGAAAGATGAGGTAGCCATTAGACTCACACCTCTCCTAGAAGAAGATGAGAAAACCCATGAGATTACTAGTGTTATGATGGTGGGAGAGAAGGAGTTTGAGGACCTTGAAGGAAGAAGAAGGCCAAGCAGTTTCCTTTATTTTGAAGCCAAAAGGTGGATCAGATCTGCTAGCAAGTAAGGAGATTGACACTCCTAAAGAGGTGTTAAGTTTGTTGGAGAAGTACAAAGGCATAGTGGTTGAACAAATGCCTAATACCCTACCTCCTATCAAAGATATAATCCATCACATAGACCTTATACCTGGTGCTACACTACCTAACAAGGCTACGTACAAGATGACACCCTCTCAGAATGAAGAAATTGCAAGGCAAGTGCAAGAGTTGCTAGATGCAGGTTTGGTGACGAATAGTTTGAGCCCATGTATAGTACCTACTATCCTAGCACAAAAGAAGGATGGTAAATGGATAATTTATATAGATTCAAGAGAAATTAATAGGGTCACAATCAGATATAGATTCCCAATGCCCAGGATTGAAGACCTAATGGACTGTTTGGGGGGAGCATGTTACTTTTCCAAGATTGATCTCAACGGCGGTTATCACCAAATAAATATTAAAGAGGGAGATGAATGGAAGACTACCTTTAAGACCAATGAAGGTCTTTATGAATGGATGGTGATTCCCTTTGGGATATCAAAGTCTCCTAGTACCTTTATGCACCTAATGAATGAAGTGTTGAAACCTTTTATTGGCAAATTTGTTGTTGTTTATCTTGATGACATACTTGTGTTTAGCAGGTAAAAAGAAGAATATTTGCAGCATTTGGACATGGTTTTTAGAAGGTTACATGAGGAGAAACTCATGATCAATTTGGAGAAATGTGACCTCATGAAGGAGGAGCTAGTGTACCTTGGTTTTGTCATTTCCAAGGGGAGTTTGAAAATGGATCCTACTGAGGTATACCGAGGTAGAAACCATTCTTAATTGGTCATCCCCAGGGTTAGTTGGTTATGTTAGAAGTTTCCATGGACTTGCTAGTTTTTATAGGAAGTTCATAAAGAATTTTAGTCAGATTTGTGCACCTATGATAGAAACCATTAAAGGTGGGAGAAAATGTAAGTTTTCTTGGACTAGTGAGGTTGATAGGGGTTTTGAATACTTGAAGAAAAGGGTGGCATAACAGCCTATACTTGTTCTCCCTGATTTTAATAAGATTTTTACCATTGAATGTGGTGCTAGTAATCAGGCCATAAGGGCAGTATTGAGCCAAGAAGGTAGACTGATGGCTTTCTTTTTAGAGAAGCTTAATGATGCAAAGAGGAAGTATTCCTCTTATGACTTGGAATTATATGCATGGTGAAGGCTTTAAAGAAGTGGAGGCACTATTTGTTGCCTAGAGAGTTTATTGTTTGGATTGATAATCATGCCTTGAGTTTTTTGAATGGATAGGACAAGTTAAACCACTGACACATGAAATGAGTGGAGTACCTTCAAGCCTACACTTTCACCATAAAGAACAAAAAGGGTCAAGCCAACAAAGTGTCTGATACTCTTAGCAGGAGATCACTTGCAGTACAATAATTCCAACAACAAATCATGGGAGTTGAAGCCCTTAAAGATATCTACAAGGATGATGTAGATTTTAAGGAGGTATATGAGTTTTGTCAATAATTTTCTGATTCATGTCATGATGATTATTCTGAGTATTTGTTGCAAAATGGTTTTTTGTTCAAGGGGAGATAATTGTGTGTCCCTAAATTTTCCATGAGGGAAAATATCATAAAGGAGAAGCATAGAGGCAGTTTGGGGGGACATTTTGGTCTTGACAAGACCTTAGATCAAGTGACACAATTCTATTTTTGGCCTAAGTTGTAGGCATTTAGGAAGTTTGTGGAAGGTTGAAGCATTTATCAAAGGGCTAAGGGTGTTAGGTCTTGGAGACAACTGAGAGGGGGGGGGACCAAAGTTAACTTAACCAAAACTTAATGCTTAATATCGGTAAACCAAACTTTATGTCAATAGATAGTCTTAACAGTTAATTGCAATACCGGTAAAGATTAATGCATGAAACAGAAAGACAATAAAATCCACAACACATAACACAAATGTTTGTAAGTGGAAACCCTATGAGGGGAAAAACCATGGTGGGAAGCCTTACCCACAATCAAATGATACTGTTGCAAATAGTATGCGTGTACAAAATGGATCCTACACATGCAGAAAGGCCAGCTGCCTAGAGCTCACTACTCAATCATAAAAAGAGAGTCACACTGACTACAATTGGATGGTTAAATCCAATGATAATGTACTGCACAAAATAGCATCTTCATATGCTGGATTTGATATCGATTTAGTTTTGACTGCCTTCACAAAATCCTTCCTTCAACCTTCAAATGATGTCTGTGTGTATAGCTCTACTTATTTTCACATATACCTTATTGCAGTCCTTTTCGTATTCACACTACGATCTCAAAAATGAAATCTTACATTTATACCATAACCTAAGACCAATTGAATAGGTCAGCTCACTTAAAGCTATTACAATAAAATCAATTACAAATAAATCAATATCCGATGTATGATGTCATCTTAATGTATTTACAATAATAATAAATCATCTCCATAACGTGTCATGCTGATCTGGAATAGATATGTCTATCGGTGCTTATCCTGGACCTATTTGTCGGTAATAGCAAATATGCAAACTCAAATAAATAGTTAACCAAATTGCCAAAACCAAGTGATCGAATAATGTCTTCGACATAACCAAGTAGTCTCCAAGTCATTCCAAGTGCCGATGAACAATATAATCTGTCGGTGAACCAAATACCAGTGACTTTGCATAGGTCTCTGACTTGCCGGTGAACATAACCAAAAGTGTTGACACGCAATGACAAGTGTTGAAATCAATGAAAAAACCATATCAACATATCCAAAATGCCAACACAAGATGGAAAAACCATCAAAGTGCCAAAACAGAAATGCTAAAAACCAAAAACCAACAATCTCCCAAAGAGATCATCAACTAGAAATCAAAAAATACATAATATCTCTCCCCCTAGGAATAAATCTCTCCCAAAAGAAAAAGATAATGTTTTTTTCCATATCAATCTCTCCCCCTTTGACATCAAACTCCAAAGCAATACAAAACCAAATACAAAATACCAACTCATTCAATATACCAACTACTCCCCCTAAGAAGTAGCTCTCCTCATCAAAGCCGGAAAAAGATTTCTCTGTTAATTCTATCGGTTGATGACAAACATCAACTGTCTAAGTCTCTATTGGTGGGGGTAGGAATCCAAGTTGCTCTCTGAGATACTCAAATGTTTCCTCAGGCAAATTCTTTGTAAAAACATCTGCAAACTGCTCTTTAGTATTCACATAAACCAATTTCACTTCTTTTGCTTCAACATTCTCCTTTAGAAAATTGAATTTGATAGTAACATGTTTAGTCTTAGATTGAAATACTGGGTTCTTAGATATATCAATTGCTGCCATATTATCACAGTAGATAGTTATAGGCTCCTTGCATTTTACCTTTATGTCCTTCAAAATTTGCTTGATCCATAGTACCTGTGTAAAACTAGTTGTTGCTGCAACATATTCTGATTCTGCTATTGATAGACTTATACAACTTTGTTTCTTGCTCAACCATGAAATTAGTCTGCTACCAAGAAAAAATGCTCCGTTGGTGGTGCTTTTTCCATCATCCACATCTCCTGCCCAATTAGCATCTATGTATGCACATAAGTTAAAATTTTCATCTCTAGGATACCATAAACCAAGATTTGTAGTGTCTTGTAGGTATCGGAAAATCCTTTTCATTGTTGATTCATGATTTTCTTTAGGATTACTTTGAAATATTGAAACAATACATACTCCATTCATAATATCAGGTCTTGTTTGTGTCAAATACAGTAAAATTCCTATCATAGATTTGTATCTAGTTGGATTAACAGGTGTAGATTAATCCTTCAAAGATAATTTATCAGTTGTAGTCATAGGTGTGCTTACCAGTTTAAAGTTTTCCATGCTAAAGTTCTTTAGTAATTCCTTCAAGTACTTCTATTGACATAGGAATATACCTTTATTAGTTTGTGAAATCTACAACCCTAAAAAGAATTTTATCTCTCCAATCATAGACATTTTAAATTCTTGCTACATTTTGTTAGAAAAGTCTTTACACAAACCATCTTCACCTCCAAAGATTATATCATCAACAAAAACTTCAATAACCAAGACGTCATCATTAGTCACTTTGTAGTATAGATTGCTGTCAGCATTACCTTTAGTGTAACCAAGCTTCAAAAGATATTTGTCCAATCTAGCATACCAAGCTCTAGGAGCTTGTTTCAATCCATATAAAGCTTTCCTTAACCTGCAAACCATGTCTTTGTTATCCGTCAAAGAAAATCCATGAGGTTTCTTAGTGTAAACTTCTTCTTCAAGATCTCCATTCAGAAATGCACATTTAACATCCATCTGATATACTTTATAGTTCTTATGTGCTACAAAAGCCAATAAAAGTCTGAGAGCCTCAATTCTAGCTACCAATGCAAAGGTTTCATTGTAATCAATTCCTTCTTTTTGTAAATATCCCTTACACACTAATCTTTCTTTGTTTCTGATTACCATACCATCTTCATTAAGTTTATTTTTGAAAACCCATTTAGTTCCAATTACATTTTTATCTTTGTGTCGGGGAACTAATGACCAAGTGTTATTCCTTTCAATTTGTTCCAATTCATCTTCCATAGCTTTAATCCAATATTTATCTTCACATGCATCATTAATTGATCTAGGTTCAATTTGAGAAATAAGACATACCTCCTCATTTGCCAATCTTCCTCTAGTCACAACTCCTTGAAATTTGTTTCCAATTATTTGATCTTCAGAATGATTCAATCTTACATACTGGGGTGTTTTTACTTGTTGTTGTTCTTCAGTGACTGTTGAATCTCTAGATGATGCCGGCATAACGGGATCACCATTTTGTACTGGTGTATTCACGGTAGGTTCATTTGTTATTATCTCTATTGCTGGTTCAGAGTCTGTGTACCTTGAATTTCCTCTAAACTGTTCATCAATCTTCACATTTGCACTCTCAACAATTTTCTGCAATCTCTTGTTAAAACATGTATATGCCTTGCTCTTAGATGAATAACCAAGAAATATTCCTTCATCACTTATAGGATCAAATTTGCCAATATACTCATCTCTTCTAATATAGCATTTACTTCCAAATATTCTGAAATATTTAAGAGTAGGAGTATTACCAAACCATAGTTCATGTGGGGTCTTACCGGTTTCTCCTTTGATGTGAACTCTGTTGAATGTATAAACAACTATATTGACTACTTCTCTCTAGTATATACAAGGTAGATTTGCTTCAGATATCATACTTCTGGCTACATCCAAGATAGTTCTATTTTTCCTTTTCACAACTCCATTTTGCTGGGGTGTCCGAGGTGCTGACAACTGTCTTCTGATCCCATTCACTTCACAGAATGTATTAAATTCCTTAGATGTGAATTCATCTCCTTGATCTGATCTCAAATGTTTGATTTTCTTGCCGGTTTCATTTTCAACTATTACTTTGAATATTTTGAATTTCCCAAATGCTTCAGATTTTTCTCTGAGAAAAGTAACCCAACACATTCTAGAATAGTCATCAATTATTAGCATAAAGTATCTATCTCCTTGTATACTTCTAGTTCTTGCTGGACCACAAAATCAATATGAATTAAATCAAGAACATTGTGTAGCTAGGAAATGTAGAAATCATCAAAGCAAATCAATATTAATCTAGCTCAATCACGAAAGATCAAATGCAATGATCAATCCTAAAAACACTCAATAAAGACATGAAAACAAGACATCAATTCAAGATTGAAAACTAAGCAAACCAAATGCAGACTTAGATGTCTCCTTCATGTGCCTCCATTGTCCTTCTTTCTCCTTCAAATAGATTTGTTTGTGGCTCTCACCTACTAGTGCATAAGCATGATGTGAAAGCAAGTAGACAAGATTGTAGCACAAGAATACTCGAAGCGTGATTGATTCGGCCAGGTAGTAGTCTTGATTGAAGAAATTCATCCAATTTATAGACAAATTGGAGAAAAGATCAGATTAGCATGAAAGTGATTCGAATGGAAATTCAAATCAAGAATAGAAAAATTATGACATGTGTATGACAAATTGCTATGCAAGGATTTATGACAATTTATGAAAATTTATGACAAATTGCTATGCAAGGATTTATGACAAGATTTTGAAATAGAAATAGACATTTAGGAATTTAGGAGAAATTAGAAAATTAAGTTGGAAATAATGACTTGGAAATTAGGAAATTGATGAAAATTAGGTAAATTAATTAATAATTTCTCATTCATTAATTAATTTACAAAAATAGGAGGAATTAATTAGCCAATTAAATAAATATTTAATTGTGACAAGAAGACTTAGGATACATAAATAAATCATTTATCCTAAAGAGAAAATGGAGAGAAAATGACAAACAAGGTTAAATGAATAAATCATGAAACCCTAGAAGATAAATTAGAAATGCAAGGACAACAATTAGGTCTTGATGTAAAATTGATTTGATGTCGATTCGATTGTGATTTTGAATTGATAAATGATTTGATTGATAAATGCACCAATTGACGAGGAACAATGACTAATTGATCCAAATTGACATGACTGAGAAGGATGACGATCGATGTCAAATCGATCGCAAAATGACAAAAGCGACAACGATCGATGACAAAATAGATTGCAAAACAACAAGATTGAAAATGACCATGATCGATGACAAATTGATCGCAAAATGACAAGATTGAAAATGACAATGATCGATGACAAATCGATTGCAAAATGACAAGATTGGAAATGACCACGATCGATGACAAATCGATCACAAGATGACAAGATTGGAAACGACAATGATCAATGACAAATCAATCGCAAAATGACAAGATATAAGAGGACAAAACCCTAATTAGGTCATCGATTAGGATTGACGATGTCCAAAATGATGACAAATGAGCTTGCACATTGATAGGAAAGGATAAGATTGACCAAAATCATGACTAAAGATTGTTATCGACAAGACCAAATTCGAAAGCGAGACAACTGAAGAATGTAGAAGAAGGACTCGATGCTCGCAAATGATAAAGACCAAGTGCGTGACATAGGAGAAATGTTAATGTGATGCAAAAACCCTAAAATAAGGCAATGCGCAAATGTTAAAGTATGATTCTGCAAGCATTGACCATTTTTAGATGTCTACATTTTGCCCCTCTTTGAGACAATACGATTTCAAGCATTGTTTCAAAGAACAATAATGAAAATGCCCTAGACACTGACAATGACATATGCATGCCCCCTCGAGGAATTGGCCGGAAACATCCAGAAAAGAGGCCAATTGATTGATAAGAATGATAGAACATGATAGGAGCAAACAGACTGAAAATCAGAGACCAGATGCACGAAGGACAAGCAATTGATGGTGCAAAAGACTGTGACTAGCATAAGATGGAGAGAGTGCATGTCCATCTATGCACTGACAAAGATCTATAAATGAGACAAGTAGAAGGAAAATTGCTCATTTGCACTAGCCAAAGTGGAGGATTTGTTGCTCTGGAAAAGGATAGTTGTAGAGAGATGGTGAACATTCCAATGGTAGATCACCTCAGAGAATGTGTACGCACCTACAGATGACCAAATGACGTGGGAGTGGCGGTATTTATCTCAAAAACCCATATTGTCAATTTCATGAATTTGACTTGCTTGCGGGACATTGTGGGGCCCACAGGGAATGCGGAAACTGACTTCTGCGCTTGTGTGAGTGCATCCGGTGCTTGTGTAGGGTCTTATGCGCTTATGTAGGGTACACAGGCACAATTTGTTGCCACACAGGCGCAGGACTTAGCACATAGGCGCAGTTGTGCTCTGGCAACCCTAATTTGGTCAAAAATGGCATGTGAATGATCTCGAAAAGGGGGATAAGAATAGGATAGGTCAAAAGAGATTAGAAACACCCTGATTTGAACATGAAACAAGGAAATGCAGCCCGTAGGAGCAAACCCTAAAACTAACAAAATGTGCCCCAATTGTGATGTAGAGTTGACAGTATCCGTTGATCACACGGGAGAACCGACCTGATTGCTTCATGTTAAAACATAGACTCAGAAGAACGGACAAAGATACATTAGCAAGACTTGGGATATACTATATCACATTCATGCCCAAGATTAGGGCAAACACAGGACTGCTTACCGCATTGGCAGAGCGATGGCATTCGGAGACTTCCTCATTCCATCTGGCGACTATAGAGGCGATTGTGACACTAGAGGATGTATGGCATATCCTTCGCATTCCTATTCATGGAGAGATGATAGAGTATGACCTAGTGATAGGGAGAGATGCATTGTGTAGATTATTTGAGTGCGACACAGATGATCTGGATATCGTAGAGAGGGAGATTGGCTAGGAGACCATGGCATCAGAGTATGATTGGCGATATGTGGGGATAGTTGTGGTGATAGCATGCCTATTAGTAGGAGACAGACGAGGACATGGATTCCCTATTGGATGGGGAAGAGTGCTAGAGCAGATGGTGACAGAGGGGACGGTATATGCATGGGGACCATGTGTACTGGCTATGCTATATTTTCAGTTGCATCAGTTAGCATATCAGGGAGTTCAGACCTTGAGCTATGGAGTCACACTGTTACAGGTATGGGCATTTGAGTACATAGCCATATGTCGACCAATTGCAGAGAGACAGGTATTACCACACCAACCATATGTGTACTATTATGGGGGAGCACTGAGATAGGGTCCTTTTGGATACATATTGTATTGGCGACACGAGCTAGACAGATTGAGAGAGTTCACATGGAGGCCATATCTTGTTTGCCCTGGATGGTCAGATGATAGTGATGAGCTATCATATTGCAGACAAGAGAGGTACCTGATTGGGCGACCAGTGAATCACCAGAGAGTGATTGAGATGTACCTGTCGGAGAGAGTCAGACAATAGTTTGGAGAGAGGCAGGATGTACCTAGAGGGACTGCACACTTTGCTCGATCTCACAGAGAGACGAGTCAGTGGGGGAGGATGATTCAGCCACACATAGCATATGCAGACTTCACACAGCTACAGTAGAGACAGTGAGATTGGAGATTAGATGTGGTGGATGCTGTGATGACAGGGGAGTATGAGCGATGGTTTGCATGATGGCAGCTGGTACCATTGATAGATCCTGATATTCCAGTACCTAGGAGACAGGAGGACTTCCCACTCGCTAGAGAGGAGGAGGGAGATGATGAGGACAAGGAGGATGAGGGCAGGGATGAGGATGAGGCGGATGATGAGGATAGAGATGATGAGGGGGATGATGATTATGAGCCAGATTCAGCCGATCAGGAGTCATTGCAGGATATACCCATAGAGCTGGAGACAGCTAGGATAGAGGAGATGGAGATGTGCAGGGCTACCATAGCGAGTCAGCATGATCACATTGCGACATTAGAGAGACAAAATGCTATCTTGAGGATAGAACAAGATCAGTTCAGAGTGGAGATAGCTAGACTTACAGTAGCTTGAGATACAACAATAGCTCAGGCACAGTGAGAAGAACAGAGAGTCACTGAGTATATTGGGTCGATTAGGGACGCCAGTGCACGGTAGATGGCATAGATGTTGGTAGAGACCGAAGAGGAGATACGCCATTGGAGGACACTATATGAGAGTGCAGTTCCACCAGAGTAGAGAGCATCATCATATCGGGCACAATCGAGGACAGAGAGTAGACCACGCTCACGGAGGTCAGTGAGCAGCATGGGAGTGAGTGGACCTATGAGACCACCACAGCCAGGACCTGGGACAGGAGGGACATCATCCTTGAGACATGGCAAGGATGAGGAGGATAGAGGGAGCACCCAGTGACAGAGGCACGTGCTCCTTAGGACAGAGACAGATGACATTATGTAGTGTGATATTATATAGTCAGCCTGTGGGCCATACTTAGGACAGACAGTCCAATTTTGTACTTTGATATTATGTTGATATATGATATGATATGCATCGATATGATGGGATGCAATGTGTTATGACTTATGTTAGTTTCCATGTATGGATGGCTTATGCACTGTTTATTATGGAACATGTATGGATATATTTTTTTTATGCGTTTTTGATGCATTTATAATATGAAATGGATAAAATGCTTGATGTAATGTTTGATGTAATGCAAATGTACTAACCAATGAATGCAGGATGCAACATATGTGTTTGGGGAAATCGGAGCACTAGACCGAACTGAAGGAAGAAATTTTAGTAAGAAGAAATGAAATAGAGGACAGTTAGAGATGAAGAAAAACTTGCTTTCAGTAATGCACTTTGTAGGTGAGAACCTTTATTTTAATGTAGCAAAATGGATGCATAGCATCATGGCATTGAAGGCCAGAGCTGAAATGCAACCCTTTTTGCAAAAGACAGACACATCGTAGACAAACAACAATCACAACAAAAAAGAAAGGGACCATGAACCATCCCGGTCACTCTAAATCACTCAGTGACATCATCGAGCAACATAGGAACATGATCAAAAATAGATCAATAAATGATAAGAATTGCTAATTCCAACAAGTCAAACAAACATCTTGATCTTCATTGTCAAAAGTTAAAAGTGTTGATAGGATGATCATGCTGTCTGGTTTCAGGGAATGTAGTACTCGTCTAAGACAGGACATAGTCTGGTTTTGAGTATACCACACCCTATATAAGACCCATGATAGTAGTGACAAGGACAAATAATTTTGTGGTTGATTGATATGACAATTGTGATCAGTTTGAATGTCTAGTTTGATTGAAAAAGTTCATCTATTAAGGTGTGATTTGCAGTAAAGCGTAGTGTTGTGATTAATTGTTGTTGGATGGATGCTCAGTGATTTGTCTATGCACAAAGGGGTTATTTATTGCAAAATGCTTTTCGAGTTTTTACAATTTTTTTTGTGTTCATTTTATGATTTCTTAGGGATTTTTTTCAAGACATTATTTGATTTTTTTTGGATTATTTTAGGACATTTTTCAATTTATTTTATTTATTTATTTTTATTATTTCAAGACATTTTTCAATTTTTATGATTTTTTCAGGACATTTTTCAATTTTTATGATTTTTTCAGGACATTTTTCAATTTTTATGGTTTTTTCAGGACATTTTTCAATTTTTATGATTTATTTCAGGACATTTTTTAATTTTTATGTTTTTGCCCCCAATGTCTAGCAAGGCAAGGAATATGACAGGTGAATAAATAGGCTTTCTGAAATGTTGGTGGATAGAGGGAAGACAAAGGCCTTTTATCATGGAGACAACGCAGATGCAATTTTCAAGGGCTATTGCATGATGGGACAAGAGACTGGATATGACAATGTAAAGCAGGAACATGGCATGAGGGACATGTCAAGAGGTTTTTGAAACCATGTTTAAATGTTGCGTCCTTATGTCAGATCAAGATCAAGGAACAAAAAGAGTGTATGGATAGTGATAAGATATGGATAGGATAAGCAAGACCAAGAATGGATAAGGGACATGGACTAAAGGTCAGGATTGGCTAAGGGATAGTGGCAGAAAGTTGCAATAAGACAAGGAATATGGATGAAAAGTTGTAATAAGCAAATGGATAAGGTCCAAAAGCTATGATGGACTAAAAGTTGCAAACAAGATGCATGATGCTCATGATGATCCTCAGCCTTGTCAAGATCAAAGGTGGAAAGAGGAAATGGACATGAGGGACAATAAGATAATGGATGAGTATGACATGATATGATAGGATAATGAAGGGCAATAGGATATGAAGGAGGAAACCTGCCCCCAAGTATGGTATGCAAGAAGTTCATAGATTACACATGACGCCTATTTGCCAGGTTTTCATCATGGTACTTGCCCAAGGCGCCTGTTTGCTAGGTTTTCACCAGTGGATGAATTATTTCTGCTTTACTTTTTTTCTTTTATCTTTTTATGACTTTTTTTTTTGTATTTTGACTTTTTCAATAGAAGATGGACACATGATAGGGGATGGAAGAAGGACTCAAGCATTTGTTTGTTTGGATAGTAGCCTTGAAAAAAAAATGGACCATGACCTTTAAAAGTATGCTCAAAGACGTTGGTAGGATAAGGACATGGAAAATGAGATGAAATTAAGCCAAGGATTTATGCAAATGATTGGACCAGAGGGATCGAAGGATGGAAAATATGCATCGGATAATAGGTAGGGTATTGGAAGAATTGGGCTTCAGTGGATGGAAATGAAGGAAAGATTGACATTGGCACACACCTTGAGGGGTGATGGACTGATGGAGGAAAGACGTATTTTGGATATTGAGATTTTGATGAAGGAAAGGCTATGGATTTTGGGACATAAGGGCCCAAAACGGATGGAGGAATAGACTTGGATAGTTTGGATGGAGGAATAGCAATTTTGGATGCCAAGTTGGATGTTTCTTTAGGCTTTTGTGCTTCAAGGAGCCGCTTAGGGATCCACATGGTTTTCGATTTTTCATGCTTTTGTGGTTGCTTGGAGTGCATTGCTTGTACAAGGGATTTAGGAACCCATATAGATTTTGACTTTGCTTTATTTTGCTCAGTGGGCCTTTGTGGCCTTTTGGATATTTCTTTTTCTTTATAGATCATATTGTTCTTTGTTTTGACATGTTGATTACATTGGACATGTTGATCCTTGAATACATGTGGATTGCTAGAATTATGACATTTATACTTGGCATCCAAATTGCTTGGAGGAGGAAAGGAATGCATGGATGGATATGAATGAAATGGAGTTATTTTGGATTGATGAAATTTACTCAAGGATGTGTGCCTTTGCTGACCTTGCATAGAGGACGAAGGAATATAAGGACCTAAGATGGATGGAAGGTATGATGGGGAAGGGATATGTTTTGATTTTGATGGAGGAATACCAATGTCTTGAGAGTGAATATCTTGACTTGTACATTTTCTTTAACATGAAGGGATTCTTGCTTATGGAGATCTACTCCTTTGCCTTTATGAATATCTTGACTTGTAGGATACTCTTTTCTTTGGGAAGAAGACGCGAGTCCATTATGAGGTGGATATGATATGAGAGAAATAATGAGATCTTGAAGTGGATCAGATTGCACCAAAGTGGAAGAACTCATTATGCATGTCGAGGGTTCATGAACATCTTGTGCTGACACATTAGAATCATGAGGGGGATTAGGATCATGAGGGAGATTAGGATCATGTAGTGGACATGGTTCAATGACAGGCTCTTCAAGAGATGGAATGGGAGAAATAATGGGATCATCAAAAGAAATGCGATCTTGGAGTGTATATGGAGCATTAGGACAAGGAGATGGAGGAACAAGTGGATCTTGTGGAGGATTTGAAGGAATAATTTGATCTTGATAAGGAAGAAGATCATTGGAATCCTCTTTAAAGGTTCTTTGCTCTTGACTTTTATTGGGATCATCAGAAAGGATGGAAAGGATATCTTGATCTTTCTTGGGAAGTGGAATGTCAATGGGATTTGAAAGGACATTATGTTCTTGAAATGGAAGGGGATCATTTGGGATTGGATGAACTGGGATATCTTGATCTTGCGCGGGGAATGGAGTGTCAATAGGACTTTGGATAGGATGGACACGAATAGGGGAATCATCATGAGTTTCTGCGAAGATGAGATCCTGGTCAAGAATTGGATGGGATGATAAGGTTTCGGGATCTTGATCTTGATCTGTTTTAACACGCGTTTCTTTATGCTCTAAATTATCCTCTTGACATGGGGTTAGACTTTGGATATGCATGGGGGATTCTGACAAGGGATCAATGGTTTGGCATGAAGGAAATGCACTTTGAACATTTGTGATGGATTTTGGCAAGGAATCAATGCTTGAACATGAGGAAGAAGGACTTCAAATGGGGTCCTCTAAAACAGGTAATGGCAATAAAGTGCATGGTGGCATTGGGTCTTGTATTTCTGAAACATAACAAGGATGTGCATCATGAATTGGATTATCATGGCAATCAATTATGGATAGCCCTAGGGTAATTTCATCCTTGGGTGTATTGTTTGATGAGGACAATATGGAAGGTTCTTGTGAAACTTCTAAAGGTGTAGGGATAGATGCCACTAGAGAGTCAATTTGTTTGCAAGGGGATAAGACATTGCTAGACATAAGTGTATTATTTTGATCTTCCTCAAAGAACTCACTTGGTAGTTTCCTTAAGATCATTGCAATAAAGCCACCTTTCTTTTGAGGTTTTGACATAGTTGTATCTAGAATTTGAACTTGTTTGGCAAGGAGTTGGTTTTGATTTGATGTCATGTTTTGATATTGGACTTGGTTCAATTGTTCTGACATGTTTGAAACTTGGGTTGGTGTGGGCTGCAACCTTTGTTTTTGAATGTTTGGTTGTGGTTGTTGACATTGATATTCCACCATTGGTTGAACCATTTGTGGACATTGTATAGTTGGTTGGACATATTGTTGAAATTGGACCATTGGTTGTGTTGGTTGTATATGTTGGACCATTGGTTGTGATGGTTGAAAATATGATTGATAGTAAACACCTTCTTGTTCTTGTTGTGGAGGCACATAATGTTGAAATTGATGTTGTCTCTTTTCTTGAAATTGTTTCATCATCTCTATTTGGGAGAGGAGAGCTGGTATGTCTGATCGTTCAAGAAGAGATCTTACATCAATTGACTCAATCTTTGGATTTTGACCTAGAAATTTTTTAAATATTTTGGACATTTGTGATCTATTCTCCTCAATGTTTTTCACTCTTTGTTCCAAAATCTCATTTTCTTGAGCTAGTTTCTCCTCTAGTTTTTGTATTTGGAGACTTGTTTCATCATAAAAAGTTTGATCCAAGTTCTGAGACATGTAGAGATTGGATTGACATGATTGATTTCTCAATTGTGATGACATGGCTTCATAAGAAGGTTGAGACCTCATTTCAACAAACATGTCACTATGCAATGCAACTAATGGCATTGACAAATGCAACCTAAAGGATGCCAATGCAACTTAATGTTTTTGTTGTTTTTCAAGATTTTGACAAACTCATGAATGCAATTTTAAAAATGAGACCCTTAGGAAATTGAAATGATGTCTAGACCTCAAAGGACAAAAGGACCCAGTGACAATAGGAAAAATTGACAATGTCTCACCTATATGCTTGGATACTAAGCTAGGTTTGACCAAATGACATTGATGACAAAAATACAAAAGTATGATAAGGTCTAGACTTCCTAACAATAACTTAGGATTTATCTAAGATTTGCATTACTCAAGTATGACAAAACCTAGTTTTGGCACTATATGCAAAGGGACAATTACAATGCAAATGACTCTAATATGATATGATAATGACCTAATCTTGATGAAGAGACCTAGGGTATGCAAATGCAAATGTATGACAATGTCAACCTAAGGTTGAATTATGAAATGGTATTACTCTAATGCAAGAGGACACATGCAAATGAATGACCCTTATTGATATGCAAAGGAGTATGACCTAGGTGAAACCTAACCTTGGTAGTTGACAATGAATTTGCAAAATACAAACCTAGGATGAAACTAAATCTAAGTGACATGAATGCTGAGACAAGATTTTGAAAAATGTTGACAACCATGTTTGAAGGTGTTTTGAACTTTGTTGGATGAAATGCTCTTGTGTTTAACCTTGTTTTGAATCAATTTGTCTTGTTTTTGAAATGAGACACAACTCAACTTTTGACAAACAAAGAAGACAAGATATTTTAACTTAGACTCAAGACAATCATGCTCATTCACATATTTCTTATGGTAGGTAAGGACAGTAGATACTTGAGAGGTAGACTCATTATGAGATTCAAGGAGAATACATAGATGCTTGACCCCACGGGCTCCCCTCCATGACACTCACTTCTCAAGGTAGCCAAGCATCAGTCCCCATGGAAATCTCCCCATGGCGAACTTAGTATCTCTTCCAAGTATCCAAACTTGTCCTTCTCAAGCAACTAGAAAGATTTTTGGCCTCTAAATACAAGGTGTTTAGTAAGGATTTTTGTTAAGCGTTACTCCTTGGTGTCACGCAAGCATGATTGAGACATAATTCCACCAAGATACCAAACAAATGTAGTTTCACAAGCATGATTTAGACCATGAGGCCCTACTTAGATGTTGATATGAGAAAGAGTCCAAGGGTCATCACTTCCCAAGTAACTACAATTCCCATGTAACCCTTCCTTCAAAGCTTGCGCCCATTAGGTATTTATTTATAGTGAGTTAGAATGCCAAGGTACTCTAGTTGTACTCACTTTGGGTCATTCCCTTCTCATGATTGTCACTTGCTTGCAAAAGAAAGCAAATGTTTGGGAAGGCAGGCCCTCTAAAAGTAACACACAATCAAAACATGAGAATGGTATTGAAGATTTGGATTTCTGATCACCCTAAGAAGGATGAGAGCATACTCTCCTACTCCAATGTCAAACTCAAAAATCAAAGCAAACATACATTCATTCCATCCTACTTAGCAATCAAAAACTAGGTGCCTAATTATGAATTACAAACACAAGGTTTAGTTGGAGTATAAGGCAACCTGCAAAATCACCAAGTCAGAAGTTTAATTTGCTTAGTCTTTGACTATCGAACCTGCATAAAATGTGTTAGTAGTTTCATCTTTGTCTTTACCATGCGTAATGCCAAGGTGCTACACAAAGAATCAGTACCATAAAACCAAAAAGTAGAAACAAAATGCAAAAAAAATCAGTTTGCAAGTAAAAACACTACTTTTTTTTACCTTTGTTTCTGGCCTTACACAGGCGCAGAAGTCTTGACATAGGCGTAGAATGATGCAACATAGGTACAGAATGATGCAACACAGTTGTAGATCCCTTTGACATAGGCACATAAGTCTTTGACACGGGCGTAGAATGCTTGACATAGGTGCAGAATGCTTGACACAGGCACAAAAGTGCCCAAAAAGGCCTGCATTGCCCTGTTTCTTGGGTTTTTCACCTGCAAATCATCTCAAAAGCACTCAAAAGCATGGTTAGGGGGTTAGTTCACACTAGGTTCACCATTTTATGTAGATAGGAATCTATAAATCATCAAAGCAAATCAATATTAATCTAGCTCAATCACGAAAGCTCAAATGCAATGATCAATCCTAAAAACACTCCATAAAGACATGAAAACAAGACATCAATTCAAGATTGAAAACTAAGAAAACCAAATGCAGACTTAGATGTCTCCTTCATGTGCCTCCATTGTCCTTCTTTCTCCTTCAAATAGATTTGTTTGTGGCTCTCACCTACTAGTGCATAAGCATGATGTGAAAGCAAGTAGACAAGATTGTAGCACAAGAATACTCGAAGCGTGATTGATTCGGCCAGGTAGTAGTCTTGATTGAAGAAATTCATCCAATTTATAGACAAATTGGAGAAAAGATCAGATTAGCATGAAAGTGATTCGAATGGAAATTCAAATCAAGAATAGAAAAATTATGACATGTGTATGACAAATTGCTATGCAAGGATTTATGACAATTTATGACAATTTATGACAAATTGCTATGCAAGGATTTATGACAAGATTTTGAAATAGAAATAGACATTTAGGAATTTAGGAGAAATTAGAAAATTAAGTTGGAAATAATGACTTGGAAATTAGGAAATTGATGAAAATTAGGTAAATTAATTAATAATTTCTCATTCATTAATTAATTTACAAAAATAGGAGGAATTAATTAGCCAATTAAATAAATATTTAATTGTGACAAGAATACTTAGGATACATAAATAAATCATTTATCCTAAAGAGAAAATGGAGAGAAAATGACAAACAAGGTTAAATGAATAAATCATGAAACCCTAGAAGATAAATTAGAAATGCAAGGACAACAATTAGGTCTTGATGTAAAATTGATTTGATGTCGATTCGATTGTGATTTTGAATTGATAAATGATTTGATTGATAAATGCACCAATTGACGAGGAACAATGACTAATTGATCCAAATTGACATGACTGAGAAGGATGACGATCGATGTCAAATCGATCGCAAAATGACAAAAGCGACAACGATCGATGACAAAATAGATTGCAAAATGACAAGATTGAAACTGACCATGATTGATGACAAATCGATCACAAAATGAAAAGATTGAAAATGACAATGATCTATGACAAATCGATTGCAAAATGACAAGATTGGAAATGACCACGATCGATGACAAATCAATCACAAGATGACAAGATTGGGAACGACAATGATCAATGACAAGATTGATAAGAGGACAAAACCCTAATTAGGTCATTGATTAGGATTGATGATGTCCAAAATGATGACAAATGAGCTTGCACATTGATACGATAGGATAAGATTGACCAAAATCATGACTAAAGATTGTTATCGAAAAGACCAAATTCGAAAGCGAAACAACTGAAGAATGTAGAAGAAGGACTCGATGCTTGCAAATGATAAAGACCAAGTGCATGACTTAGGAGAAATGTTAATGCAATGCAAAAACCCTAAAATAAGGCAATGTGTAAATGTTAAAGTATGATTCCGCAAGCGCTGACCATTTTTAGATGTCTACACATTGTTAGACTTCTCTAGAATACTCTTGAAAGTTACTCTAACTTGCTTTCCAAATTGACATTCCTTACATACCAGATTGTGAGGTTTAACAATCTTAGGTAAATCTCTAATTGCCTTAGTAGTACTGATTTTCACAATGCAATCAAAATTTACATGACAAAGTCTCCCAAGAGAAAAAGATAATGTGTTTTTCCATATCAATCTCTCCCCCTTTGACATCAAACTCCAAAGCAATACAAAACCAAATACAAAATACCAACTCATTCAATATACTAACTACTCCCCCTAAGAAGTAGCTCTCCTCATCAAAGCCGGAAAAAGATTTCTCTATTAATTCTACCGGTTGATGACAAACATCAACTGTCTAAGTCCCTATCAGTGGGGGTAGGATTCCAAGTTGCTCTCTGAGATACTCAAATGTTTCCTTAGGCAAATTCTTTGTAAAAACATCTGCAATCTTCTCTTTAGTATTCACATAAACCAATTTCACTTCTTTTTCTTCAATATTCTCCTTTAGAAAATTGAATTTGATAGAAACATGTTTAGTCTTAGAGTGAAATACAGGGTTCTTAGATATATCAATTGCTGCCATATTATCACAGTAGATAGTTATAGGTTCCTTGCATTTTACCTTTATGTCCTTCAAAATTTGCTTGATCCATAATACCTGTGTACAATTAGTTATTGCTGCAACATATTTTGATTCTGCTATTGATAAAATTGTACAACTATGTTTCTTGCTCAACCATGAAACTAGTCTGCTACCCAAAAAAAATGCTCCGTCGGTGGTGTTTTTTCTGTGATCCACATCTCCTACCCAATTAGCATCTATGTATGCACATAAGTTAAAATTTTCATCTCTAGGATACCATAAGCCAAGATTTGTAGTGCCTTGTAGGTATCGGAAAATCCTTTTCACTGCTAATTCATGATTTTCTTTAGGATTACTTTGAAATCTTGAAATAATACATACTACATTCATAATATTAGGTCTTGTTTGTGTCAAATATAGTAAACCTCCTATCATAGATTTGTATCTAGTCAAATTAACAGGTGTAGATTCATCCTTCAAAGATAATTTATCAGTTGTAGTCATAGGTGTTCTTACCGGTTTATAGTTTTCCATGCCAAATTTCTTTAGTAATTCCTTCAAGTACTTCTATTGGAATAGGAATATACCTTTATCAGTTTGTGAAATCTACAATCCTAAAAAGAATTTTATCTCTCCAATCATATACATTTTAAATTCTTGCTGCATTTTGTTAGAAAAGTCTTTACACAAACCATCTTCACCTCTAAAGATTATATCATCAACAAAAACTTCAATAACCAATATGTCATCATTAGTCACTTTGTAGTATAGATTGCTATCAGCATTACCTTTAGTGTAACTAAGTTTCAAAAGATATTTGTCCAATCTAGCATACCAAGCTCTAGGAGCTTGTTTCAATCCATATAAAGCTTTCCTTAACATGAAAACCATGTCTTTGTTATTTGTCAAAGAAAATCCATGAGGTTGCTCAATGTAAACTTCTTCTTCAAGATCTCCATTCAGAAATGCACATTTAACATCCATCTGATATACTTTATAGTTCTTGTGTGCTGCAAAAGCCAATAAAAGTCTGAGAGCCTCAATTCTAGATACAGGTGCAAAGGTTTCATTGTAATCAATTCCTTCTTTCTGTAAATATCCCTTACACACTAATCTTTCTTTGTTTCTGATTAACATACCATCTTCATTAAGTTTATTTTTGAAAACCCATTTAGTTCCAACTACATTTTTGTCTTTAGGTCGGGGAACTAATGACCAAGTTTTATTCCTTTCAATTTGTTCCAATTCATCTTCCATAGCTTTAATCCAATATTTATCTTCACATGCCTCATTAATTGATGTAGGCTCAATTTGAGAAATAAGACATACCTCCTCATTTGCCAATCTTCCTCTATCATAAC
Source organism: Cryptomeria japonica (assembly GCF_030272615.1). Classification (NCBI taxonomy): domain Eukaryota; kingdom Viridiplantae; phylum Streptophyta; class Pinopsida; order Cupressales; family Cupressaceae; genus Cryptomeria; species Cryptomeria japonica. The sequence continues at coordinate 654,750,069 of NC_081410.1, read as the reverse complement.
TCCTTGAAATTTGTTTCCAATTAACTGATCTTCAGAATGATTCAATCTTACATACTGGGGTGTTTTTACTTGCTACTATTGTTCAGTGACTGTTGAATCTCTAGATGATGCCAGTGTAACTGGATCACCATTCTGTACTGGTGTATTCATGGTAGGTTCATTTGTGATTATCTCTATTGCCGGTTCAGAGTCTGTGTACCTTGAATTTCCTCTAAACTGTTCATCAATCTTCACATTTGCACTCTCAACAATTTTTTGCAATCTCTTGTTAAAACATCTATATGCCTTTCTCTTAGATGAATAATCAAGAAATATTCCTTCATCACTTATAGGATCAAATTTGCCAATATACTCATCTCTTCTAATATAGCATTTACTTCCAAATATTCTGAAATATTTAAGAGTAGGAGTATTACCAAACCATAGTTCATGTGGGGTGTTATCGGTTTCTCCTTTGATGTGAACTCCATTGAATGTATAAACAACTGTGTTGATCGCTTCTCTCTAGTATATATGAGCTAGACTTGCTTCAGATATCATACTTTTGGCTGCATCCAAGATAGTTCTATTTTTCCTTTCCACAACTCCATTCTACTGGGGTGTCCGGGGTGCTGACAACTATCTTCTGATCCCATTCACTTCACAGAATGTATTAAATTCTTTAGATGTGAATTCACCTCCTTGATCTGATCTCAAACATTTGATTTTCTTACCGGTTTCATTTTCTACCATTACCTTGAATAGTTTGAATTTCCCAAATGCTTCAGATTTTCTCTGAGAAAAGTAACCCAACACATTCTAGAATAGTCATCAATGATTAGCATAAAGTATCTATCTCCATGTATACTTCTAGTTCTTGTTGGACCACATAAATCAGTATGAATTAAATCAAGAATATTGTTAGACTTCTCTGGAATACTCTTGAAAGTTACTCTAACTTTCTTTCCAAATTGACATTCCTTACATACCGGATTGTGAGGTTTAACAATCTTAGGTAAATCTCTAACTACCTTAGTAGTACTGATTTTCACAATGCAATTAAAATTTACATGAAAAAGTCTCTTATGCCATAACCAACTTTCATCAATATGTGCTATCAAACATGGTTTCTCGTTATTGTTCAAATGAAAGATATTACCTCTAGTCTGATTACCGTATGCAATTTCCAAACTAGTTCTGTTTAAGATTTTGCATTTACCATTCTTGAATTGTAACTAAAATCCTTTTTCAACTAATTGACCAACACTCAGAAGATTATGTTTCAAACCTTCAACATAGTAAACATTATCACTATTGTGCTTACCATCAAAAGATATGGTGCCTTTTCCTTTGATCAAACAAGCTTTATCATCTCCAAATCTTAATAGATCTCCATTACAATCTTGAAAGGTTAAGAATTTACTCTTATCACTAGTCATATGATGTGAACATCCTAAATCAATAATCCATTCATCCTTATCTTCAACTTTACCTGGCAAGGCCTTCTCTACTGATTGAACAATAGGTGTCGATTGATCTTCAATTATTGCAACAAAATCCCATCCATTGTCTGTCGGATCCTCATCAGCATATTAAGAAGATTTGTCTCTATTCTTCCTAAACTGGTATTTCTGATAGTCAGGGTTAGGCTTATATGTTCTTTTAGCTTCTTCTCTTAAACTTGCATGTCTATCAAGACATCTAGAAGTCATATGACCAATCTTATTACAATTAAAACATTTAAAGGGTGCTTTGCCTTCATACTTACTTCCAATTGGACCTTTAGGCATTTTCCTTGCAAATAGTGCTTCAAGTTCTTCAAGTTCTTCATTTTATCTCCTTCTTTCTTCAAGTTCTCTTGCATAGAAGGCTTTCCAATCAGATTTATCCTATGATGATGATGATGATGCCTTGAAAGCTAGATCTATCTTGATAGTAGTAACAGGACCAAATTCCTCAAGCTCAAAACCTAAAATTTTTCCAACCAAAGTGTCTCTAGATACTGATGCATTAGGCATTGTTCTTATTTCATTTATAGCAGTAACTTTCATTTTATATGCTAGTGGAAAAGCTCTTAAAACTTTAGAAACAATATCATCTTCACTTAAGGTTCCTCCACAACATTGTATACCCAAAATAATTTCATTTACTCTTTCCATAAAAGCAGAATTCTTTCTTCTTCTTCCATTTTCAAACTTTCATACCTAACCTAGAAGCATTCAAGTTTTACAATTTTGACTGTGGAATCTCCTTCATTCAATGTTTCTAGTTTGTCCCACATACCTTTAGCAGTAGATCTATCTGACAATCCCATGACTTGCTGATCTGACAATGCACTCAAAAGTGCTTCTCTTGCTTTGCAATCATTTTCCAAATCTTTAGCCAAGTTAGGTGGAATAAGTTGACCTTGAGTAGGAGAAGTATAGCCATTCTTTGTAACATCCCATATGTCCTTTCCAATGCAATTCAAGTGTGTCTCCATCCTGATCTTCCATATGCCATAGTTAGTTCCATCAAGTTTTGAACTATCCTTCCTGAAATAGTTAGAAGACATTGGATCTCCTCAAGTTGTTAAACTTCTACAAAAAGAGAACTAGGCTCAGATACCAATTGTTAGGTCCCAGAGATAAATGAGAGGGGGGGGGTGAATCAGTTGTCCAATAAATTCAACCAAAATTAACTTAACCAAAATATAATGCTTAATACCAGTGAACCAAACTTTATGCCGATAGATAGTCTTAATAGTTAATTGCAATACTAGGAAAGGTTATTGCATGAAATAGAAAGACAATACCATCCATAACACATAACACAAATGTTTGTACTGTAGATCAGGAATTTGGGAAAACATCAAAGCAAATAGATATTAGCTAACCACAAAGCCAAATTGCAATGAAATAAATCCTAATTACAATCAATAGAAGAATTGAAAACAAGACACTCAAAATAAATGAAAATCAATCACCAATGCCTCTTTCAATTGACCTCCATTGTTCTCCTTTCTCCTCCAAATAGCGGATTTGTGTGGATCTCACCTACAAGTGCAAAAACATGAAGCGAGATTGATTTTGATAGCACGAGGATACTAGAAGCGTGGTTGATTGATTCGATCCTTTGATTGAAGAAACTCATCCAATTTATAGACAAATTGGAGAGAGGACAAGATTAGCATGAAATTGATATTAAAGGCAATTGATTTCAAAAATGGCAAAATTGAGTTAAAGGAAGAAGGTTATGACACCTTCTATGTCATGAATTATGACATATTGCCAATGCAAAGGTTAGAGGACTAAAAGCCTATGACATCTTTCTATGCCAACGGTATGATGCATGAGAAATTCATGCTTCCACCGAAGCACAAAAATAGGTAGAGACTACAGAGGAATTGATTAGGTGGAAATTAGGAATTAGGAAAATTAGAAATAAGGTTAGAAATGATGAATTGGAAATTAGGAAATTAGAAATTGATGAAATTAGAAAATTAGGTGAATTAATTAATAATTTTTCATTCATTAATTAATTCACAAAAAGAGGGGGAATTAATTAGCCAATTAAATAAATATTTAATTGTGACAAGAAGACTTAGGATAAATAAATAAATTATTTAACCTAGAGGGAAAATGACAAACAAGATTAAATGAATAAATCATAAAACCCTAGAAGATGAATTAGAAATGCAAGGACGACAATTAGATCTTGACAAAAGATAATTGATATAGGGTCATTTTGATCATGATTTTGACTGACAAAGGACTAGTGTTGATAAATGATTAAAATTGGTTGACAAAAATCAATGACAAATTGACCAAGATTGAAAAGCAGATCAAATTGATAGGTGCCAATTAATGAGGAACAATGACTAATCAATCCAAATTGACATGATTGAAAAGGACAAGGATCGATGAAAGGAAATAAAAGAGCAAGGAAAGGAAAATTAATCCAAGAAAGTTTATGATGAAGTAATTGTTACCATGAGAAAAGCAAAGACCTTGGAGCATCACCCAAATGTAAAGAAGGAGGCACAAGAACTTTTGAAAGGGGAAAAGCAAAGAAAAACCCCTTGTGATATTATGAATGAGGCAATGCCTAAAAATGAGAGAGAGAGAGAGAGAGAGCAAGAAGCTCTTTACAATATTGTCATTAAGAAGAAATGAGAGAGGAGGCATCTCTTAAATAGAGATGAGGAGAGGAGTTACAAAGTAACTCCCAAATCTATGAATGCCACCATTCATAAAATGTGTGTGCCATGTGTCCACATCCTCTTATGGAGGAAATCTAATATTCCTTAATAAAGGAAAATAAAAGAAATGACTTGTCCTCACACATGTACTAGAGGACAAATTACATGTAGGAATTCCAAAGGAATATCCTAAATTAAATAAAAATAAACCTAAGCTAAGTAAAGATTAAATATTCTAACACCCCCCCTTAAGCTTTACTTGGGGAGTTTACATCAAACCCTTCAATGGGTTGTAATCCAAGATTTTTACAATGAAATTGGAATTTTTCTTTACAAAGTGGCTTGGTCAAAATATCTGCAACTTGGTCTTCCCCCTTGCAATAGAGGAGTGAAACTTGCTTGTCTTCAATTTGTTCTCTAATAAAGTGGTGTTGGAGAGAAATGTGTTTTGTCCTTGCATGGAAAACTGGATTTTTAGCCAAGGCAATGGCACTTTGGTTGTCACAATACAATGGAGTTGGTTCGTGTTGAGGTAGACCCAAATCTTCAAGTAGTCTTCGAAGCCACAAGACTTCTTTGGAAGCATTAGTGCATCCTTTGTACTCAGCTTCAGTGGATCCAAGAGAGGTAGATTGTTGCTTTTTACTATTCCAAGAAATTGCTCCTGAACCAACAAAAAAACAATATCCACACGTAGATTTCCCATCATTGGGATCTCCACCTAGATCGGAATCAGTAAAACCTTTTAAAGTAAAATCAGAATTTGCATCATAAAACAAACCTACATTAATTGTTCCTTTAATATATCTTAAAATTCTTTTAGCAACTTTAAAGTGTGTTTGTTGAGGTTTAGACATGAATCTTGAAACCAAACCAACACTATAAGCAATATCTGGCCTAGTAAGAGTTAAATAATTTAAACTTCCAACTAATTGTCTATACAAAGTAGCATCAACAAGAGGAGTTTGCATATCAAGCATTAACTTAGTGCCTAATTCAATAGGAATTGAAACATGATGAGCATCATTCATTTTAAACTTATCTATGAGATCTTGAACATATTTACTTTGAGATAAGAAAATTCCTTTAGAGGTTTGCCAAATTTGCATTCCTAAGAAATAATGTAAAAGACCTAAATCAGTCATTTGAAATTTTTGATTAAGTTGAAACTTAATATCAGAAATTAAAGTATTGGAACTTGAAGTAAGAATCAAATCATCTACATACAAGATAATAATTATAATATCATCTTCACTATGTTTAATATACAAGTTAGGATCATTTTTACTTCTAATAAAGCCTTGAGAAAGAAAGAATTCATTAATCTTTGAATACCACTCCCTAGGAGATTGCTTTAATCCATAAATTGATTTCTTTAATTTACAAACTAAGTGTGCATTACCTTCTTTAATAAAACCAGGAGGTTGAGACATATAAATTTCTTCATGTAAATCACCATTAAGAAAAGCACTTTTAACATCCATTTGGTGAATAGGCCAATTCATTCTAGAAGCTAAAGCAAGCACAAGTTTAATTGTAGGCATTTTAGCAACAGGAGCAAAAGTTTCATTATAATCTAAGCCTTCAATTTGAGAAAAACCTCTAGCAACTAATCTAGCTTTAAATTTACTAACTTGATTATTAGCATTCAATTTAGTTTTATAAAGCCACTTGCAAGAAACAAGATTTTTACCATGAGGCAAGGGAACTAAATCCCAAGTTTGGTTAGAAATTAGAGTATCATATTCTTCCTTCATTGCTTTTTGCCAATGTGGTTGATTTTTAGCTTGATCAAATGTTTTAGGATCATTAGAATTCATAATAGTAGTCATTAAAGCATAATTACAATAATTAACTCTTCTAGCTTGAAGTTTATCCATTCTAGCTAAGTATTCATCACTATCTTGAATTAAAGATTTAAACCATTTAGGTCTTCTTTTAGAAGTAATGGATTCATCACTAGAAGAAGAGTCATGAGGAGTAGAGTTATTATTATCATCATCACTATCACTAGAAGGAATAGAAAGAGATGCATTAGGAGTAGGGTTAAGAGAAGGAGGTTGGTCCTCCACAAGCACAACGTTGGTTTGACCAAGGTCATCATCCTTCACTTTAGAACAATCATGAATGCCTTTTTCTGCAATACAAACATCTCTTGCAACTTTTACCTTGTTAGTAATAGGATTGTAAACTCTATAACCTTTAGTATTTTCATCATAACCAACAAAAATAAAAGGAGAAGATTTAGCATCTAATTTTTTCCTTTTCTCCTTAGGTTTGTGAACATAAGCTATGGAACCAAAAATTCTTAAATTCTGCAAATTAGGCTTTCTACCAGACCAAGCTTCTTCAGGAGTTTTATCCTTTAAGGCTTTGGTAGGTGTTCTATTAATTAAATATGTTGCACAAGCCATAGCTTCAGCCCAAAACTTGTAATCCATATTTTTAGCATGCAATAAACATCTAGCCATTTCAACAATTGTCCTATGCTTCCGTTCTGTCACACCATTTTGTTGTGGTGTATAAGGAACGGTAAGCTCATGTTTAATTCCAAAAGATTTTAAATAAGCATTAAATGCATTATTGACATATTCTCTTCCATTGTCAGTAGGAAGAATCTTAATTTTAGAACCAGATTGCCTTTCTACAAACATATGAAATTCAGTAAACACATCAAGCACTTGATCCTTACTATGAAGGAAATATATCCATGTTCTCCTTGAAAAATCATCAACAAAGGTAAGTGCATACCTTGAACCTTGGATGGAGGGATTCTCCATGGGACCCAAGAGATCACTATGAACGAGGTGCAATTTAGTGTATGCCCTCCAAGATTGACCATGAGAAAAGGGTTCCCTATGCATCTTACCACTCATGCAACCATTGCAAACAATTTGAGAAGGAACAATACTAGGCAATCCATCAACCATATTTGCTTTTTGCATTAATGAAATATAATCAGAATTGAGATGGCCAAGTCTTTCATGCCATATAGTAAAATCAACAGTAGTAAGCAAAGAATACTTTGGAGGAGCAAATTCATAGAACTTGAATAGGTTATCACTATCCATTTTAGCAGTAGCAATAACTTGATTAGTGTTTGGATCAATGATATAACATATGCCCCTATAAAAGTTAATCTTATAATCTTGACAAAGTTTAGGAACTGAAATCAAATTTGATTTTAATTCAGGAACATAAAGAACATCATGTAATTTCCCATTAGGAACATTCACATCACCAATAGCTTCAACTTTACAAATATGATTATTAGCTAATTGAACAGGAATATTAGAAGTATCGGGATGCAAAGATTCAAAACATTCTTTATGAGAAGTAACATGTTGAGATGCACTAGAATCAATAATCCACTCAAGTGGTTGAGAAACATTATAAGTACATGTAAATGCATGACGAGATGAATTACCATTATTGTTACCCTTCTTATAATGAGGTTTATGTTGATTATTTTGATTATTTTGATTCATGGGCTTTTTACCATTTTGTTTCTTAAAACAATTATTAGTAATATGTCCATCTTTCCCACAATATGTGCAATGGGGTCTTGTTTGAGAATTATTCCTTTGATTATTGTGATTATTATTATGATTATTATTATGAGAATTATTATGATAGGATTTAGAATGAGATTGATAATTAGAAGATTTGTGATTATTATTATGATTATTATTATGATTATTATTATGATTATGATTATGATTATGTTTATTATTATTGGATCTAAAATTATTATTATGATTTTGATTTTTAGACATAAAAGCATGTTCACTACTTTTAAGAGTACCAAATTGAATTAATTTAGCTTCCTCTTGACGCAATAAATTACGAAAAATATCATATGTTAATTGAGTAGCTAAGCTAGGAATAGCAAGTTGAGCATGAATATTCGTAATAAATTGTTGAAATTGACGAGGAAGACATTTTTTAAGAATAAGATGAATTAAACGTAAATCAGCAAGAGTAACTCCTAAACTAGTTAATTGACTATTAACGGAATCAAACTTTAATAAGAATTCATCCATAGTTTTAAAATCTGTATATCTTAGATCTTCAAGTTGATCTTGAAGTTGAATTTTTCGGGATTCATTTGAGCTATCATAAGTTGTTTTTAAAATTTCCCAAGCTTCATGCGCTTTTGTACAATTTCCAATTAAAACATACAAATCAGGAACCATTGAAATACCAATTAAACCAAGTGCTTCCTCATTTTGAGCCTTCCATCTATCTAGGTCGGCTTGAGGAGCAGATGTAGCGGGTTCAAATGTTTTATCAGTCGCGACATCCAAAAGGTGTTTGAAACGAAAAATAAACGAGATATGTGTTTTCCAAGAATGATAATTGGAACTATTTAATTTAATTTCTGGAATTAATGTAGACATGATAGCAAAATAATGAACAAATTATGCTTAATATTGAAAAAAAATGCCCTCTTGGATAAAAAATAAATTTTTTTTTAACCTCCTTGATTAAAAAACTAACCAAATTTGATTAACAAAAATTTTTATTTTATTTTATTTTATTTTTTAAAATAAGATAATATTTAAAAATATTTATGAAAGAAGAATAAAATATTAATTTAAAATTTGTAATAATAAATTTTAAAAACTTAAATTTTAGTTAAACAAACTTTATTAAAACAACTTTAAATTTTTAATTTAAAAAAAACTATTTATATAAACAAGGTTTATATAATTAAAAAAATTGTTTTTTTTTTTTAAACTTTTAAAAAAACTTTTTATATATATTAAAAATATGTATAAATTTTTTTAATGTATGGATTAATAAGAAAAGAACTTATTAATTTGTAGAAACGCCTCAAATGAAAGGCAGAGGCGTTACTGATTTGTAGAAAAGGCAGAGGCACAGGTGACAGAAATGTTTTTGCAGGTTATGATAATTTTGCAGGGAATACACAGTGCAGCACAGGGGAAGTTACAGTAGAAAATGATCATTAAAGGATACCTTAACCTCCATGCAGAAATCTGAATGACTTAATTTGCATAAACAAAACACTATGAATGATCCTATAACTGAAGCACTCACAGTAAATCAATAGCAGAAAAAAAAGTTTAACAACGGAAAGATGCAATCCCTATTGATAGCAAGTTTACCAGTTCGAATCCCTGCAAGTGTATTGCCCCTTGGGTCAGTCGTTGCACGTGACTGGAGTAAAGGGAGGTGTCGAGGGTCCTTCCCCGCTAGTAGGGTTGAATGTTAAATTTGTCTTGTGAGACTAACCTTTGTTTTTCTTAGTGCCGCACCATTAACTGAGAAGCAAAGCTCAGTTTCCCTAACGATTTTTAGTTCTTTGATTCCTTATGCGCCTTCTCTGCCAAACCTAAAATGTAAAAAATATATACCCCAGGGAAATGCAAGGGTAAGCTTGCCTTCAATGCTTAGAAGGCTAAAATATTCATGTACAAATTCCCAGACAAGGTCAGTTATCGGTTCTATTAGAAAGAGTTGCCATTTACAATATTTATCGGTTCGTTACAGCTCTCTGTGTCACAGATGATCACGCTAACGCTCCTTCCACTAAAGATGTTGTTATCGATCCTTCTAAGGTTAAGGTATCAATAGAAATTGGTTTATGTGAAGTGAGGGTTAAGGTAACAAGAATGAATATAGTATATCTAATGCTTGATAGTTCAGGTGCAACGATAACTGAAATCAGGTAAACGAGTGCTTGGAACTGGTATTTATTAAGAACAGTTGGGCTGCTATGAAAGGAAAAGATTAGAGAGACAGATCAAAAAATATATTTTTACAGAAGACTCTGATTTATATGCTTATAACACCAATAGAACTGATGCTACAACATTTAACGGATTACCAGAAGTTCGAATAAATATATTTTCTTTTGTAATCTTCTTCTTCTTGATTTTAAAGTTTCCTTTATTTAAATCTTTCTTTCTGTCAATCCTTATAAAAAATAATGAGTGGAATGCTAAGACTTACTGACTTAGATATATAGATATTAAATTTGAAGGAACTTTGAAAAACAAAACAGATACAATCATACAAGAAGAACAAATTTAAGTTTGAGTTTAATCCTCATCAAATTTAAGTTTAAATAAAGATTATCCTTTTTATTTATCAATAACACCTGCAAATAAAGATGTTAGGACTGAATGGCAGATTTAAACAAATTGAATCAGAATAGTTGTAAGCAAGAAAAAGGTTAAAATCTGCAAGTGAATCAGAAATGAAATTTAATAATAAATTAGTTTTGGCGGCAAGCCGACCAAATAAATTAAGAAGACTAAGTTTGGCGGTAAACCTTCCAAACTAAATGAATATGAAATCTAAAGTATGCAGGAAAAGAAGTTAGCACCGGAGTTTTGGCGGCAAGCCTTCCAAAACTTTAAAAATAATTAAATTTAAACTAGAGAGAAGGAACTTTGGCGGCAAGCCTTCCAAAGCCCTTTTTTAATAAAAACTAACTAGAATAGGAGATTAAACCTGCAGGCAAACTTGTTAACAAGTTTGAAAAAAAGTTAAAAATCTGAAACTAAAACCTGCACAATAGAAAATATTAGTAAAAGAACTTCTTCTCCTCTCAAGAATGCCTCCAACAAGGTGAACTCCACAGAATGGTAACCTTCATCAATGTTAACTTAAAACAAGGATTAGAAACCTGCTCTGATACCATGAAAGGAAATAAAAGAGCAAGGAAAGGAAAATTAATCCAAGAAAGTTTATGATGAAGTAATTGTTACCATGAGAAAAGAAAAGACCTTGGAGCATCACCCAAATGTAAAGAAGGAGGCACAAGAACTTTTGAAAGGGGAAAAGCAAAGAAAAACCCCTTGTGATATTATGAATGAGGCAATGCCTAAAAATGAGAGAGAGAGAGAGAGAGAGAGCAAGAAGCTCTTTACAATATTGTCATTAAGAAGAAATGAGAGAGGAGGCATCTCTTAAATAGAGATGAGGAGAGGAGTTACAAAGTAACTCCCAAATCTATGAATGCCACCATTCATAAAATGTGTGTGCCATGTGTCCACATCCTCTTATGGAGGAAATCTAATATTCCTTAATAAAGGAAAATAAAAGAAATGACTTGTCCTCACACATGTACTAGAGGACAAATTACATGTAGGAATTCCAAAGGAATATCCTAAATTAAATAAAAATAAACCTAAGCTAAGTAAAGATTAAATATTCTAACAATCGATGACGAATTGATCACAAAATGACAAGGGCAAGGATCGATGATGAATCGATCGCAAAATGACGAGATTGACAAGATGACAAAACCCTAATTCTATCATCAATTAGGATTGATGATGTCCAAAATGATGATAAATGAGCATGCACCATGATGCAACAAGATAAGATCGACCAAAATCATGACTAAAGATTGCTATCGACAAGACCTAATTCAAAAGTGAGAAAAATGAGGAATGCAAAAGAAGGACTCGATGCTTGCAAATGATAAAGACCAAGTGCGTAACATAGAAGAAATGTTAATGCGATGCAAAAACCCTAAAATAAGGCAATGCGCAAATGTTAAAGTATGACTCTGCAAGCGTTGACCATTTTTAGATGTCTACATGTACATGGAAACCCTGTAAGAGGAAAAACCATGGTGGGAAGCCTTACCCACAATCAAATGATACTATTGTAGATAGTATGTGTGTACAATATGGATTCTGCACATGCAGAAAGGCCAGCTGCCTAGAGCTCACTACTCAATCATAAAAAGAGAGTCACACTGACTACAATTGGATGGTTAAATCCAATGATAATGTACTACACAAAATAGCATCTTCATATGCTGGATTCAGTATCGGTTTATTTCTGATTGCCTTTACAAAATCCTTCCTTCAACCTTCAAATGATGTTTGCATGTATAGCTCTACTTATTTTCGCATATACCTTATTGCAATCTTTCTCGTATTCACACTACGATCTCACAAATGAGATCTTACATTTATACCATAACCTAAGACCAATTGAATAGGTTGGCTCACTAAAAGATATTACAATAAAATCAATTACAAGTAAATCAATATCCGATGCATGATGTCATCTTAATGTATTTACAATAATAATAAATCATCTCCATAACGTGTCATGCTGATCTGGAATAGATATGTCTATCGGTGCTTATCCTGGACCTATTTGTCGGTAATAGCAAATATGCAAACTCAAATAAATAGTTAACCAAATTGCCAAAACCAAGTGATCAAATAATGTCTTCGACATAATCAAGTAGTCTCCAAGTCATTCCAAGTGCTGGTGAACAATATAATCTACTGATGAACCAAATACTAGTGACTTTGCATAGGTCTCCGACTTTCCGGTGAACATAACCAAAAGTGTTGACAAGCGATGACAAGTGTTGACATCAATGACAAAACCATATCAACATATCCAAAATTCCAACAAAGGGAACCTCTACTAATGTTGGTTTGTATCAACCCCTTCCCATTCCTTGTAGATCATGGGAAAGTTTTAGTATGGATTTCTTGTTGGGTCTACCTAGGACTCAAAGGGGTTTTGATAGAATCTTTGTGGTGGTAGATAGGTTCAGTAAGATGACACATTTCTTTCCATGTAAATTCACTAAGGAAGGTGTCTAGATCCATGGTTTACCCCTCCACACTGTCACAAATAGAGACTCAAAGTTTTTGGAGGACTTTGTGGAGAAAACTTGGAACCAATGTGTCTTTTAGTTCATCATACCACCCTCATACAAATGGCCAAATTGAGGTGGTTAATAGATCATTTGGCAACCTTTTGAGGTGTCTAACTAGGGAGAATGGGTAGGCTTGGGACATGCTCATAGCACAGACAAAGTACACATGCAATGACTCTACAAATAGGAGCACATGAAGGAGTCCTTTTGAGATAGTTTATGGTATGCACCCAAGAGGTATTTTGGAACTTAGAGATATGAAAGGATTTGAGAGGAGAAGTGCACAAGGATAAGACTTTGCTATGACCATGAAGGACATTCATGACAGGGGAAGAGAGAGTCTACAAAAGAGTGTAGAGAAGTACAAGGAAAAAGTAGATGAAAATAGGAGGGATGTACAATTTCAGGTAGGAGAATTGGTATTGGCTCATTTGAAGAAGGAAAGGCTTCCAAAAGGCCAACCTACCAAGTTGATGATGAGGAAGATAGATAATTTCAGGATAGTGTTTAAGAAATGCCCTTTTTATAGATTTTTATGAACAAAAATCCCACGTGGCAGAGATGAACAGTTGAAATTAAGTCTTGCAAGATTAATGGCTATGAAGACATTGGTTGGATAGTTAGAGAAAAAGGTGGAAGAAGAGGCCAAGTGTCAAAAGGCTCACCTTGACTAGAGTTGAAGACTTGAGAGAATATAGGATGGTTGAAGGAGATTTAGGGATGTTGAGACAAGTGGACTCAACTTCCTCGAAGAATGTAGGGATGTTAGAGAGGATATAAGGGAGTTGAAAATATGTGTACGTACACATTATTTTATTTAGGAGATGGAAGTTGAAGATAAATATGGCTATTTAATAATTGAAAATTAATAATTTGTTTAGCCACAAAATTGTGAGTTGGCAAGATTGAGTGATGTGGAGATGAGGTGAGGTGGAAAATAAGATTAAATAATTGTAGAATTATTTAATTAATGGAGACTTTAGAAGAATGCATAGTGCATGATTAAATATTAAATATTTAATAAGATTGAATTAGAAGAATGATTAAATTAATTAAACTTTTCAATTTAATTATTTAATAGAGGAATCATTATTAAATAAATAATAAATATTGTTTTAATTATTCATAGCCAATTTTGAGTGTATACACCTGCAAATTAGAGAAAAATTCCACTCAATTTCACAAATTGGCAAGGTAAAACAACAAATTAAGCATGAAATAAGTGAAATTGATGAAAAACAAGTGTAAAATCTCATTGAAGAGGTGCAAGATTTGGTTGAAAGGTTGTTATTGTTGTTGTTCTCTTTGAAAATATTCTTTGAGGCATCGTGCTTTCTCTTCCTCTTCTCTTAAAGTAGTGGTAGCTCATCTAAACTTGGTCGAATTAGTGTTCGATGTCTAAGCTAAAATATGCAATTCAGAAATTATGTCTTCTTGTTTATCATAAAAAAACTCTCACACAATCAAATTTAGAAGTAGTGCACAAAACAATTTCATGGATTGTGCAAATCTATTAATATTAACCTAAATTAGGTTAGAGTATAGGGGCTTCTTCTTCTTCCTCATGAGGGAGAACCATCTCAATTCATTCTTAAGGACACAAGTTGTCAATCTCTCAGAAGATTAGGACAAGGGTGGTCAAGTGAATGTCGTACTTCTCTGTATAGGACAAAACATGAATATGATATATAGTAAGAGCAATATACTTGTCGGGTTCATTGAATAGTCTCTTTGTTTGTTGGATTTTTTGAAAATATTTGTTAAATTTCTTATGCTCCACTCTTTGACAATATCCTGGAAAACTAGACTTTACTCTATGAGGCATTGTGTTTTTTGATTCATTTCAGAGATATGCGAGGAAATCCTAAGATAAGGTTTTTAAAACACTAACACTAACTAAGAAAAGGCTCAAATGCTATCAGGGTTGCAAAGGTGGCTGAAAAGCTTGAATTATCTCTTGTTCTCTCTATCTTTTTTGTTTTCTTTCTTACTCAAGTTCTCTTATTGGAACTACTTTGAGGCATTTGTCTCTAGCCTCTTCCTCTTCTATGACAAATATAGTATGCACGTATTCAACATAAATAGTTTTGGTTTTCCACACAAGGTTGTTTAATCTAGTGATAACATCCTCTTGGTTATTGTCGAATCCTAGGTCAGATTGAAGCATGGGGGTAATGTTATCACCAGGGAGGACCATCATGGATCATGTTTGAAATTGAAACCCACAATATGGATTTTTCAAAAAGATGGATTTTTTAAAATCAAAGAGGATATTAGGGAAAATCCCATAAAATATCTAAGATATTGTTGGCATTTTTCAAAATTATGAGGATAATTAGGACAAATAATTAAATAAATAAAGATATTTATTTAATTATGATATAAATTAGCTAATTATGTAATTTAAATAAATTACTTAATTATGGGAGATATAAATTGAACCTTTAATTAGATAATTAAGATTATTTAATAAAAGTGTAAAATTGAAATTAAGTAAAAAAAATTATTTAATTAATATTAAAGGGAGATGGTTAAATGATGAAAGATTAAAAGATTGAGAAGTGTTGGCAAGTGACACTGCATTGTTGTTCAAATGTTGTCATTGATGGCAACTTGAGTCAGATATCCATCTGCAGTCCATGATTTATTCATACTAGAAGAGAGATTGAGGTACGGTAAGGTACGGAGAAGAACAAGACATCCAATAGAGTGTAGAGTATTTTGGTGGCAGATCACTTGTGTTAATTATTTTGTGTCACAAATCTTGGAGAAGAATTGTGGATGTGTAATATTCCTTATTCTAGGTTTGTGTGCTCCGGTGTTGAGTGTTGAGTGAGATGGAAATTCTGGTAGACAAGTTTTCAATTAGAATAGTGCTTACCAACAATAACATGTGGATATTTATTGTACGGATCTTGCGGATCGATTTTGGTGATTTTTTGTGTGTTTCAGGATGTTAAGATGACATGTGGGAAGGTTATGGACAATTTTTTTTGGTTTGCATGATTTTTTTGGATCAGACTGAGCCGACTTGGGTAACACGTTTCATTTACGTGCTATGCATTTTTGGGCCAACATGAAATAGATATAATTTAATGTTACAGATATATATGAGTGATTCATATGATCATTTTGAGAATGGTGGATATATGTGAAGAGTGTATGAGTGATTGTGCATATTTTCACGTGCACAGTTGAAGGATTTGTGCTCCGGAATATAGCAGAACATCAAAACAGAGTAGGGTTGTAGAACAGAGTATTTTGTGCTTAACCAGAACTATTTTCGGCATTTGTAGATGATGTTTATTAGTTTAGACATTCCAATTATTATTTATAATCATTTTGTAAGGTAGTGAGCCTTTATTGTAATTTGAGAAATGAGCTCTAGGCAATGTGCCTAAATGCATGTGCATTCCCCTCATGTACTATTATTATACTTCTAACAAGGTATATTAATATTGTGGCTCATCCCACCATGGTTTTTCCCTTAATCGGGTTTCCACGTAAAAATCCTGGTGTTATGATGTTGTGGTTATTTGCTTTGTGTTTAAACACTCTACTTTTATTCATTTGCATTAAGTGGCTTAAAGGATAGATTAAGAATGTTAAATATTGCAGAACATTGATTCACCCCCCCTCTCAGCATTCCTTGATTCTAATAATTGGTATTAGAGACTAGTTCCTCGGAAGAAGCCTAACAGCTTCAGGAGAATCCAAGAAAGTGAATCAATGGATTCCGGTAGTTTTAGACATCAGCTAGTTGTAGCACTTGAGGATCTTGATCAAGCCCAAGTTGAGGTCCAACAAGTAAAAGAAAATGTTAAGGATGTTGAGAACTTCATTGAATAATTGAAGGATTAGATGAATAAGTCAAGGGAGAAGAGAAAGGAACTTGTTGATAAGATGGAGGAGAAAGAAAGTCAAAGCATTGATGAAGAAGTCTTGAAGGAAAAGATAGAAGAATGAGATGGAAGCCATTGTGATGAGATTGAGGAAAGGAAGAAGAATGAGGAGAAGAATGTTGCAGAGTTGAGAATGAGAATGACCAAGTGAAGCAAGAATTGCATGAAACTAAGGAAGATCTTAGAAAACAAGTACTTCTTAAATTTGATCTGAATGCTGCAAATGAGTACAAGGAGAAGTTTTGGATTAGTTCAACCAGACTAGATGAGATGCTTGCAAGCCAAAAGAATCCCAATGATACTCAAGGTCTTGGATTTGAGAATGGTGAAAGCTCCAAATTAGCACAACTGAAGAATAATTCAAGAATAGGCCTCTGATAAGGCAACCTAATGCTGATAAGTTCAATAATAACTATTTTGTTTGCATCATATGGCTAGTCAGTGTAGAAATATGATGAAAAATAATGGTCCATCTTTCTCTGGTCAATGTTTCAAATGCAATAAGTATGGTCATAAAGCAAATGAATGTAGGAGTATGATGAAAAATTTCAAAATAGGAGAAATGTCAGATGCTATGCATGTGGTAGGTTTGGACATTTTGCTAATCAATGCATATCAAGAGGAAATCAGATGAATTTTAGACCTAGACAAGGAAATATTGTTTACTATGCATGCAACAAATCCGGTCACATTGCTAAGTATTGTAGAAGCAGACATGTGAATAGGAGAGGCCTAAAAGACAAGAACTAGAATGTGAAGCCAAATGAGATAGGAAAAGAAAAATTTGAAGATATCAGAGATCAAATGAAGAAGACTTGGGTAAAAAAGAATGATGATAATGCAGTGAATGGGTCCACACCCAATTCCGGTGTTGGAATCTCATCTGGTAACTAAGCCAAGGCATCCACCCTTATGGGGAGGTTTTCATGAAAAGATTACAAACCCCCTGTTGGAGATCTATACCTAGTTCTAGTAGGTTGTAGATGTTTTATTTGATGATCATTGACTTAGTGGAAGGTTTTCTAGAAGTTCTTAATGATCTATAGGTGATATTTCGGGAGAACTCTGTGAATACAGGGTATCCAAAAGAGTTAGGGTTAAGAGTATTTATTATACCTAAAATTTAGGTATGCAAAGAATAAAAGGAGAATTAAGCTTTCATTTCTCACTTTGCATTCAAATCAAGAGAGCATAAGAGCACAGTGAAGGAAAATTTATAGAGATTCAGAACCAAAAGAAGATTTGTCATGCGATCTTACATCCGGTTGAAAGTTATTTATCAGTTAACTCTTTTTTAGTTTGAAGCTTAAATTTTTGGATATGACATCTTTTGGAGTTGCGATCCCCTTGGTAGTCGATGTCACTGAAAGGGCAAGACCTAATTTTAAGAAGCATCCATATAAGTCAATGTAAGATGATCCGAGTGGTTTTTTTTCATCAATCTGATATGAAATATTATATGTGGAAGACATTAGGGCTTACATTAACTATAATATTGAGGAGCCCCAGAGTGCTCAAATGATGAAATTATACACACAACACATGATTGATGGAATGGGCATCCTAAAACTTGAATTTAAGTTGATAGAAGAGAAGGGTTTCACACAATTCATCAAATTTTTGGTGTTCAATGAACCTGAGTGAGTAGAATGCACGATGAGTTCATGTGGATTGAAAAACCCCACAAGATTACCAAGAGTGAAATTAAGGCGGTGACTTATTTGAGCTTATTCGGTGAGAGATCTGCTTTGAGGAATGTTAAGAACTAGACGGTAACAAAGGCTACTGGTTCCCAATTTAACAAAAGGTCAATGACAATTATTGATATTGTTGAATATGATGTCAAGTTTGCATCAATGGTGATGAGATACAAAAATATCATTTGAGCCGAAACAATTCAGTATTCGATATGACTATCTATGCAACCTATCAGATATTGAAGGAAGATATGAAATATGATTTATGTGAAGTTCTCCAAAGTGATCTATTGAGCAACTTGAACAAAAAAAATAGGATAAGAAGCATGTATTTAAATTTTGAACTTTGATTATATGTTTATACTTCTATTTTATGAATGAGATTATGGGAGTGGGAAAATTTTAGTGGGCCTGTGACAGGCCAGTGACAGTGCAAATAAAAGAAATACTTCATGGCCTTGGAGATGCTATAGTCTGAAATGACATACTATGGGGATACTTCAAAACCTTGCAGAGCATGATGCAAAGCAGGGAGAGAATTCCTAAGGAGATAGTAGAGAAATATGAGGATACAATTTGTTTTATGGTTGATACTGACTAGTGCCTTATGGAAGCTATGGAGCCAAGTACTTAATGGATCATGCCCATGGGGTATGAGGTGGAAGGACATGTTCTTGATGCATATGCTCAACATTTATTGAGAAAATCACTAGATAAATTTGAAGAAAGGTTCAAAAATTACAAGGAGAAGGGCTTGGACTTACACTCTAAGTTGAAGAAGCCTGAGATTCAAAAGAAGGCTAGGAAGGAGGTAGAGCAGCTAGCAGAGAGCATGGGAATTACCAAAGAGGAGATCCTAAGAGATAGAGAGAAGAAAATTCTGAAAGAAGAAGATATGGTCAATCCAAAGAAGGCTAAACTGGAAACCTCTTTCCCTAAGCCAAAGTAATCAAAGAGCTCTACACCCTCATCCAGTGCTTAGAAACCTATTAGTTCTTTTAAGCCTCAAGACAAACTATTTGGTGAAGGAAAGAGGAAGAGAGGGAAAGCTAGGGTATTCATTCTTATTGATGAAAAAGAGACAGAGTCAGATGAAGCAGTGAAGGAAGTGAATAAAAGCTCAAAGGCCACCAAGGTAGTCTAGGAGAAGCCTTTTAGTGGTGTTAAATCTGGTAAGAAATATAAGCCATCTAAACTTGATGAGGCATTAAAGAAAGGGAAAATTGAGGTTAAGCCTCCTATGTCTTTGAATGAGATTGTGATCGAATTCATTAAGAATGGGAATCTAAAGCCACTATTTGAGTGGTATGATAATTTTGATGAGAATGGGAAAAGGAAATTAGAGGAAGCAACTGTAGAGTACCTGAATAAATATAGTAAGGCTATAATTGAACTGATGTCAATCATACCCAAGAGCTTGTATGAAATTTTGGATGCTAGGAGACAAATGACAAATAAAGAGGATGAGAGATTGAAAGAACATGTATTAGTTAATCTTTGTTCAATAATTTCTAAGGAAGAGATAGAAATATTACTTTAATTAGAAAAGAATGAATTGGGAGTAAATACAGAGTGAATAAAATCATGGTCGAGAAGATTGATGAGTTTTGTTACATAACTAGTATGAAGTCGATCAGGTAAAAAGACAAGAATAATCTCACTCGGAAGCTCAGAACATGCCAGCACAAGCTGAGCAGACAATGGATGATACTTCTATCCTAGAAGTTCAAACTGTTGAGCCAGAAAAAGTTAATGTGCAATAAGAAGGTAGAGTTGAAGATGCAGATGATGAGGGTGAAGCAGATATAGGGAAAACAAATGAGTGTAAGGACAAGAGTGATAATGCTCCGGTTGATGCAAATTACCCCCTAGTTCTTGAGAAGGAAGCAAATACAAAGAATGCAGAAAAGAAAAAGGTGGAGGTTAAGGTTGAAGCTGAGGTAAGAGACACTGAGGAATCAGTGAAGGGGAAGAAAATTCATGTAGAGGACCCAAAATTCATCCAAGGCCCCATCAACCTAGCTTCGTTGTCCCCTGTCCAAGTGCTCAAATTGGTTGCATTTGCTCAAGCCAAAGCTAGTAAGAACTTGCTGAAATCTCACACAAAGGATAGTGAGATACTTACCATGGCATCTGATGTTCTGGAGAAAATCATGCCCTCACTTCAGAAGGATACTTCAAACACTCTATCTAGAAAGTTAAAAAGTTTAATCAATTATGTAGATACACACTTTCAATCCTTTGAAAAAACTGCTAAAGAGAAGATCTACAATGAGTTCAATGCAAGAAGGCTACAAACACTAACAAGGATGATTGTTGATGATAGAGTCTCTCTGGATACTTTTGTAAAGGGCATTCAGGATGTACTATTTGAGGGAGGAAAAATTTATAAATCATGCTTATCATTGTCTAAATTCACTATGGACATAGAGAAATGTTGGCATTATAACAGACAAGAAGAATGTTGGCATTCCAATTACAATGTGAGATTGTTGGCATTTCAATAAGGATATTGAGAAGGTTGTTGATGATTATGGATATAACTGATTAAGGATGTTTACTGTCTTGATATTATTATTTTTTCATTGATGTCAAGAAATTGATTTTCTAATTCAGTATGATGTTGCCATATCTTGAGAAGTATGATTTGAAGAATATAAAGATGTCGGTAAAAGACACAGAAAGTTATGATGAATAAGGGGATGAATAAGGTATTCAATGGGCAACTATTACCGAGTCAGACAATGATGAGATCATGATGTTTAGATTGTTTTGACATCATACATATGTTGTAAATTGTAAGGTTAATACTATACTATGTTACCAAGCAAAGAACCTAGTTGGTAAACCCTAAGGTTATCGCTATCGATTAATGAAGGTGGAATGTCTACCGAGTGAAGTTTAGTATTCACTGAGTTATAAACTTGTTGTAACTGAGCTATAATAGAATGCATTAAATGTTTACATACGTTATTTAATGAAGGAAACTGACGAGTTGGAGCTGATTAAATGATTGGTGAGTCATGGATGAAGTTTTCTAATGAGTCTAAGGCAATGGAAAGCCAACTTGAAGATCTACAATGTAGATTGAACCGCAATACCCTAGCACAAGTTCCAAGGAGAAAATGCAAGTTCCAAGGTGAGGTAAAATGTTTTCAGATTGAAAGATGCATTGAACCTGGACAAGATTGAAGATCTGATGGCTATGATTGATCATGGGAAATGTGATCAAGGAGATTAAGCGGTTACCTGATTGTTTATAAATAGGAAATTGTTGATAAACAATGTATGCGGGCAAGTGTATGCACAGGGATGCTACATAGTGATTACTGAGCATAGAAGCTTGAAGACCTATTTTGAATAACAAAGTATAGAGCCCAACAGATAGACAAGATTAGTTCTATGTCTAGATTGTATTGAACAAATAGGAATCTGCTTTAGCATTTTTAGATGTGAAGGTGTAGATAGATTTTTATTACTGTTATTTTGTGAAAGTGACAGAAAATCTCTTAACAGAGTGGACTTAAGAGTCTTATTTGTAAATCCTCTAGCAAGGTGACATTCTTATTGAGTGTTTGAAATCCTTTGACAAGGTCACTTCTAACAAGGTGAAGATCCTAACAGATCTGAGGGAAATCCCTTAACCGGATCACATCTAGCAATGTGTTTGTAATCTTTAATAGGATTTTCTTTTAACCAAGCATACTCTAGAAGAGTATATTTCTTAGTGGGTCTAAAATCCCACAGTGGTTTTTCCCTATTTGGGTTTCCACGTTAAATCTGGTGTTATGAGCTTTATGATGTTTTTATGCTTTTGAGTTTGCATGTTTGACAGTTTTGGTTATATTACTGATATATATGTTACCGAGGTTGAATCTGATGTTTTTATGGAAGATTAAGTTTGTATGATTCACGCCCCCCTCTCATCTTATTGGGTATTGGATCTATACTTATATTAAGTATCAGAACTATCAAGAAAAAGGCTAAAGAGCATGAGGATCAACTTGTTCATATGTCTCAGTCATTTGATCCCTTATCAGTTTCCATGAGCAGTCACAAAGACAACGTAATGTATTTACTTGAGAAAATCAAGAGTTTGAGTCAGGAAAAAGAAAAAATAAATGGCAGAGTCTATGAACTTAGGAGCTACATTACTCCTAAGTTGGATATCATGCTTAGTGCTTTGCAAGATGCCCAAAGTGCCATGAAATCCAAGGAGCCAACAAATCTTAAGTCAACGGAGATACTTGCATACCTGTTCAACAGGCTTATAACAATTTTGGAATGCCTCAAGAAGGGCTGGGATAGCCACCTAAATTCTTTGAAGAATTCTTATGCAGCCATCTTCAAATTTTTGTGAGTACATAAGGACCATGTGTACATATGTAATAGCATTTTTGGCTTGATTTTTTTGTTTTCAGGACCCTACCTTTGCCATTGATGTCAAAGGGGGAGTGTAGAGGACTGAAAAATGTTGATCTTAGGAGGATTTTTTGATTCTTGGAGTCCGGTTGATAGATTCTTGTTGCAGTGTACATTATTTTGGTTTTAGTCTGACACTTAGTTATTTTTCACTAAGTGTTGCCATCAATACCAAAGGGGGAGATTGTTGGCAAGTGACACTGCATTATTGTTCAGATGTTGTCATTGATGGTACCTAGAGTTAGATATCCATTCCACAATTCATGATTCATTCATACCGGAAGAGAGATTGAGGTTCGATGAGGTCTGATGAGAAGAATAGGACATCTAACAGAGTGTACAATATTTTATTGGGTGGATTAGTTGTGTTTAGTATTTTGTGTTGCAGATTTTGGAGAAGCATTGTGGACATGTAATATGCCTTATTGTAGGTTTGTGTGCTCTAGTGTTGAGTGTTCAGTGAGATAGAAGATCTGGTAGACATGTTTTCAGTTAGAATAGTTCTTATCAACAGTAATGTGTGGATATTCATTGTGTGGATCTTGCGGATCAATTTTGGTGATTGGTTGTGTGTTTGAGGATGTTAAGTCGGCATGTGGGAATCATGTGGACAATTTTTTTGGGTATGCATGATGTTTTGGATTGGATTGAGCCGACTTGGGTAACATGTTTCATTTGTGCATTATACATTTTTTGGGCTGACATGAAATAGATCTAATTTAATGTTGTGGATATATATGAGTGATTGATATGATCATTTTTGAGAGTGGTGGATATATGTTAAGTGTGCATGAGCAATTGTGTGTAGTTTCACATGTGTGGTTGAAGGATTTATACTCTGAAATATTGTAGAACATCAGAATAGAGCAGTGTTGTAGAACATAGTATTTTATGCTTAATCGTATTTTTTTTTGGCATTTGTAAATGTTGTTTATCAGTTCAAACATTCTAATTATTATCTATAATCATTTTGTAAGGTAGTGAGCCTTTTGGGGTTGTAGCCTTTATTGTAATTTGAGCAGTGAGCTCTAGGAAGTGTGCCTGAATGCATGTGCATTCCCCTCATGTAATATTATTATACTTCTAACAAGGCATATTAATATTGCAGGTTTCAATCCCACCGTAGTTATTCCCTTAACCGGGTTTCCACGTAAAAATCTTGGTGTTATGGCGTTGTGATTATTTTCTTTGTGTTTCTGCACTCTACTTTTATTCATTTGCATTTAGTGTCTTAAAGGACAAATTAAGAATGTTAAAAATTGCAGAACACTGATTCAACTCCCCCCTCTCAGTGTTTCTTGATTCCAACAAGAAGAATAATTAGTAAAAAGGGCTTAATTAATTAAACCAAAAAGGGAAAATTAGCCAAATTGATGTCCAAAGACCTTGATTGGGTCAAATTGAGTGAAAATGGGAAAATTAGATCAAACTGGGTAAAACCAAGTAAAAGCGAGGAATCGGGTCAAAGTGGGTTAACAGATGGAAAAGGGACGAATGCGATGCCATGGGGTGGGAGAAGAGGTCAAAATGACACCATAAAACAATAATTGGGAGAAATTATTCTAACGGGATAAAAAATTGGAAGCGTTGAGCGACATGACAAAAGAGGAAGCAAAATACCCTAATTAGGGTAGGGTTAGAGACAAAATTAACATTATCAGATCGAGAGAGGAATGAAATGACACCAAGGGGATGAAGCTGAGGACAAAATGAAATCATAAACTCAAAATGGGGGGAAAATGATATCATCTAGACATAAAATAGGAAAGGCAAAGTGACAAGACCAAAACGAGAGAATAATGACCTAATCAAGACAAAATTAGGTAAACTGACGTTGCAAAATCGACAAGGAAATAATTTGGAAAAAATGAAATGAAGCTAAGGACAAAATGATATCATAAACTTGAAATATGGATAAAATGATGTCATCGAGAGAGAAAATGGGAAAGGCAAAGTAGGACAACATCGCGCGAATAATGAAGATTATACACACGACTAGGTTAAAAAAGTGAAGAACAGTAGTGATTACCATTTTTTAGTGTCTACAAGTACATAATCATACCATCTAGATTGGATCGTAGTCACGATTTCATCCAAATTATTCAAATCTTAATCTATGAATCCTCTTTGATTATATTTATTTCAATATTTTGATTAATGTCCCTTAGTTGTATCATCTTAGCATATGAATGCCACATTATGTAGAATTTAAAGGTTTAATTTCATCTCATTCTATTTTTTAACTTGTGTATACATGGTCTCAAATAATCATGGTGACGAGGATATACAAAGGATACCTTGCATAATATGACTTAGAATAAATGTATTTCTTCTCACTTTTATTTTTTACATATGTAATTAAATATATTGGAATATTAGTTACCCAACCTCACATGCCACTATGTAGGAAGTTTCCTAGTTTGGGACTCCTTCACATACACCTCACTTGGTTAGCTATAGTGTTCTAATTTAAAATATCCATCCTATTCACCTCAACCCTTGTCCTATTTTATAGGATCTTGTCAATATGCTCCTAAAATAAATTAGTCTATAATACAAATAATTGTAAATCAATTGGAAGTAATGTGAAATAGAAATATTGATTTATTTTTTAATCATGCATATTTTTATTGTGCATTTAGAAAAGGTATTCATTGCTACTTTAAGTATATTGGAAACCTTTTTAGTAGCTTCTCACTATAAATATTTATCCTAATAATTATTTTTTTCATATTTTCTTAATAAGATTCTATATCTGTTGATATCAACAATTCTTTATTGATCCTTTGGGAGTGGGGTATTTTCCTTATCTTAGTATTCAACTTATTTTTATAAGATCTTGTGTAATGAAAAGGTTTTGGGAGCTTGATAGGTGATTTTTGGTATCATTGTTATATATAAAAGTCTTGATACATGAATATTGACTCTAAATTTGTGCATTATTAATACAAGAAAAAAATCTCTTTGATTTAATTAAGACCCTATGTGTTGTTTGTGAAAACCCAATACAAGGTACATGGTGTATGAAGAGGTAAAGGATGAAGTTTTTATGGGAAATGGGGAGCACAACCCAACTAAAATACTTGTAACTTTTTTTGTTAAAATACTGACCAAGAGCATGAATACTCACGCAAAAATAATTAGTCGATACCACTACCACCTATGTAATATTATCCTAATCAATTTTGATATTCAAAAATATTTCATCTCAACACCTAAATATTCTATTAGAGATTGCCTTAGTAACCTAGGGTCTTCTTTTATCCCCTTTTCAAGAAATTTTATAAAATGTGCATAAGTATTAACCTGATTATCTATTCGACTAAAATTTTATATAATGGATAATGCATTCATTGAATTATATATAGACCTTGAAACAATGGTAAAAACCTTAACTACTAGAGTTAATTACTTGAAAAATGGTCCTTTAAATCCCAGAGTGAAATGTGATGTTAAAATTTACATAGTTTTTTGCAATCCATAGATCCTAAACAAATATCTTGGAGATGTAAGATTGGTTTGATTATTAAAATATGGGGGCCACTAATAATTTTCTATTCACCACAATGAATTTAATAGGAGTATCCATGATTCTCATCACTAAATGCTGACCATATTAAAATCCTATTTGAAAGGAAGCAAAGGTGTGGAAAACTCTTCCTAACACTAATCTAGTGGGGAAGATTATGTGAATTTTATTAGAAATCTTTGACTATTAGAGAATAATAAACCCATTTAGATGGAGATATTAAACATGCATAAAGACTATACCAATGAATACACAATATATATGCAGGGGAAACCCTTTTGGGAGAAAAACCCCACACTCCAAAAGCACAATACTTTGTACTAATAAAAATAATCATTACAATATAACCTTAGTACAATATCTTATTCAACATGAGTATTCTTATCAACCCAAAACTTGGATTGAATCTAACAACATAACGCTTCGCTTGTAGAACAACTAGAAACTACAACATGAAAAACATAAAAAACAACACTTTTAGGATTTTAAAATGCATAGGAGAAAGAGACAAAATAGAAACCTAAGTCCAAATGGCACTCATGTGATCCTATAAGAAATCCCAAGACATGCACAATACTTGCATGCATGTGAAGCACTATCATAAACTGTCATAGTAATCTTCCAACTTCGACACCTCCCTTACATGACATCAAATTCTTCAACATTCAAGCACCCTCACATGTGCAATAACCAAGAATTCATGAGTGCCTACCTTAGAAAATAACTAGTCATCATAAATTATCATAGTTTTCATAAACTATCATAGGTAGGTGTGTCATAGAATCTTGTCATAATTTTTCGTTATATGCCACTTGCCACCAACCTCACAAGATTGCAAGATCCTCTAAGTGGGATGCCTACCTCCTTGTGAGGATTAAATGCTCCATGGCACTTTCCTAGTAGGATGACAAGTCAACATACCTACTCCCACTAGATGACAAAATAACATGTGCAAACAAAATTGTCTAGTAGGGTAGTAAAAATAAACCAAACATTAAATAGATGAGCTTAAATACCAATGTTAGGACTTGCAAAGGTTGAGACACCTTAACCCAAACTTTATCCTACTTATCAAAGACCTTTCAAGGAGCTATCAATAAACTATAGGGGGTCAAGAGGCCCATAGAACATGAATATCATATGAACTTCTTTGTGCTCACTAGTTTTCTCAATGCATTTGCAACATTCATCAAAGTGTCAATATTCTCCAAATAAACCTTCCCACCCTAATGCAGGAGCACCGGTCTAGTTCTTACCAGTTGAGCAGTTTTCAGTGGAAGTTCTTGAGATCATGGCATTTCTTCGTGTTTGGGAGTTTAGCATTGTGGTTTTGGATTTATTCCCTTGTGTTTGTGGTCTTTGTCATGTTAGAGTTTCATGGCATTTGGATTTTTTTTTGGTGAGTTATAGATTTTGGTATTGGCTGGGTTGATATGTTCATATCGGTTAGTCTGGCAGTGTGTTGAGCGAAGTTGGATCGGGTTGCGATTGATCTTCATGACTTATGGATCATGGATTTATGTTTCTTGTGTGGTGTTTGATGTTCCCAGAGGACTGCTCATTGTTTTATGCATTTTGGAAGTTGTTCTTGGTGATTTGAGTTCACATGTTACTGTTACACATTTCATGAGCTGGTTGGTCTTTGGGATGACTTGATCAAGTTATAATTATTTGCAGATGGTATAATCAAGGTTTGTGAATTATTTGAGAACACAGAAGTCAAAAGATCAAAGACAGAGTTTAGAGTTCAAGCGAAGATGTAGATCCGATGAGATTTTGATCTGGTGGACTGAGGCCAGTAGGCTGAGGTCTAGATTAGGTTATAACTGGCAGGCTATTTCCGGAGGCCGATTTGATATGTGGATGATCTCTAGATCTTATATTTGTGTTGTGAGCATTGTTTGTATCCTGGATTGCAATCCAACATGTGGCATATGTAATTCTTTAGACTGTAATAAGATTTATTAATATTGTTTACTGGTTATGTATTATGTGTTGTTACCAGTTTTTCTTTCTGCTATTTCTGGTGTTGTATTACCAGTTACCAGTATATCTTGCATCATGTTTGTGTTAGGCATCACTGGATCTTCCTACCTTGACTGCATCACATCCTGTAACATATATTGAACAAAATGAAATTGAACATCTATGTTCTTTGTTTTGGCATAAAAAATTGGATTCTTTGCTAAGAAACTAACACTCTAACTATCACAATAGATAATAATCAATATTGCATCAATCTTAATAATAAACACAATTCTTTAAGCCAAATGGCTTCCTTACAAGAATGAGTAGCTACCATATACTTTTCTTTTATTTTGGACAAAGTGACTAAGCACCACCATGTTGGAAATTGACACTCATCCAGGATCATGGTGTTGTCATTGATGGCAACACACATCATTTTAGGTTGGATACTTATCCGGTATCCTCCAATATGCAAGGTTTAACATCTGACATTCAAGGAACCCGACAAACTAGGAACTGGTATTTCAAGGCTGACATAGAAGATTGATTCGACAAAGGTTTTAGCGGAAATGGTCATGAATATTAATGTTTATATTTTTTTCTAGGTCGACATGTATTTATATTTTTTAATATGATTGTAAGCCGACATAAGGCATTCATGTTTATGTATGTAAAGGGTATATAAGTCAATCCGGCTAGGTCATTTTTGGGAAGATAGATGTGATAGGTTATGTGATATTATGCGAGCGAGATATTGATCGACAAAATGCAAATGTAATAATTTGTTGTCAGTCTTGGTTGTTTGTTAAGAGGATTGAGAAGTGAACAAGGTTACCGGTCAGGAAGGAGATAGTGATAACTGGTACAGTCAGTACTTAAACCGAAACTGATATAGCATATCAGATGCACACTCATTTTGTTTGTAATTTAGTATTATGTTTGTAGTCAGTGAGGCTCCTTTGTAATGAGTAGTGTGCTCTAGGCAATGTGCCTTCCTGCATGTGTAGGCCCCCTTCTTATGTAATATTTATTCAACTGGCAAGTGGATAGATATTGTGGGTCACAAATCCCACCGTTGTTTTTCCTCTTTGAGGTTTTCCATGTATAAATGTGTGGTGTTATGGTGTTGATCTTTGTGGTTGCTTTGTTCTTTATTATATCCTATTTATATGCTTACTAGTTGTTAATTGTAAAAGTATCTAAAGGAATTAAATTATTAATTACTGGTAGAACATTGATTCACCCCCCCCTCTCAGTGTTCTTGGATTCCATCACACCATACATATAAAAATATAACCACTAGTGAATTGGCTATTATCAATGTCACCTGCCCAATCTAAATCTACATATCCATGGATACTCATAGAATGTCAAGTTCTAATAGGATAACCATGAAAACAAAAGGAATACTGAAAAGTATCCCTAAAATATTTGAACTCTCTTAACTGTATCCCAATGTACTCATCCAGGATTAGCCATATATCAACTTAGGACTCTCACTACTCAAGTAGTGTCTAGTCTAGTACAGACCATAACATATACAAGACTACCAAATTGATTAGAAATGAAGCTCTTGATCACTTATACAACCGCACGGGCGGCTCTATCCTATCTCCAACACACTAGACATTGCAATAATATGCATTGATCAAGATCATTTTCGGTGAATGTGAGGGTCTTGAGGCTTTTCTCTTCACCTGGGGGGCAATATTTTGTGTCTTTTGAAGCTAGTATTATTTATTTTTTGTTCTTTGGATAGTAAGAGTGTAAAATGGATTACAGATGGAGACCATGATCAGGGCCAGGTTTATCATTTAGAGGAGAGGATTTAAATAGGGTCTAGATATAGTAGGAGGGCATGTTCTTGGATATTGATAAGAAGCCTCCATTTTTTATGGTAAAAACCAAGATCTCTATTGGAAAGAAGATTGCATGGGCTAATTAGTGGGAGAATGTGTTGGTTAAAGCTAGGGCACAAAGGAAATATGGTGCAGAGCACCTTCTCTTTTCAAGAAAGGTTCTAACCATAGTAGTGTTTACATGATCTTTTGTGTTGTAAAAAGGGGTTGGATAAATTATCACCCTTGATGTAATAGAGTGCCTATTTGTATGGTCAATAATCTCTTAGGTGAGCATATAAACCTAGAGGTCTATTAGACCATGAAGGCTTAGAATTTGGATTTTAGTGTTGATAGGTCTAGGATGTTTTCTTAGGTGTTTGGAGTCAAATAATAACCTTGGAGATGTTCCCATAAAGTCTAAGTTCTTAATTTCCCAATATTGTCCAAGTCGCAAAAATGTTGCATTTTGTTGTCAAGCAAATTTGAAAAGTTGCCGGTAGGATGGCAACTACCTTTCCAACATTCATAACTATTCAAAAGTTGGTTATGGATATTGAGGAAGGTTTATATATGTTTGAACAACCATTCGGAAGGTTGTTGGAGAGTTTTGTAAAATTTTAGTGGAGAAAGTGAATAGAACAAATCTGGTTTTGCCACAATAGTGATAGTTTTTCGTATTGTCTGTACAAGGTGTGAAATCTTGTGATGAAACACTGAGTTAATTTGAAAGTGACCTGAATCACCTTTCTAATTTACTTGGTCTAACCTCTTGAAGTGGAATTTGGAGGAAGTTACAAGCAGTTTACTCTCTACAGGTCTGAAACCCTCCATTTTAAAGGGTTACAATGCAAATGGAGCCCTTTACTTGCAATCTACCCATTGAAATCCAATGGCCATTGGTAGAATGCAAGTTAGAGGCATGTATTATGAGATTCCAAAGGGGCGAGAATAGAGGAGCTGGTTTGGTAATTTCTGTATTGGGAACATTGGGATATAGAAGAAGACTCCTAAAGAGTTATAATCTTCCTATGACCCCATTCTCACATACTTCCTTTGTAAAACATACCTAACTTGATCAATTAGGCCTGTGAACCTAGTAGGTGTTGGAGAGCGTAGGCATAGGTTGGGAACCTAAGCTTTTGGAGTTTGATAGTAGTCCCAAAAGGGTATTTGAAACCAAAATTTACTTGGTAGGTTCTTTGGCACAATTTGGAGAGAAAGCCAAAAAATCAGTAAAATAGGGCTACTAGTCAGTCGACCTATTCAAGCCCCTAAGACCAATACTCAAACTTGTATTCCAAAAAATTGTTGTGGAAGATCTTAGTGAGTCCTAAGGAGGGCATGGGAGTGTTCTACCATCCCTATACAAGGTTAAGAACCCTTTTCATATTGGAGTGGATTGAGAGCTTGAGATAAAGCATAGGTTTGTAAGACCTAAGAGTGTGAGTGTGTGGGTTTGTCACCCTACTGCTGCTAACCTCTGCATCAAGTGGTATGAAAGCATTAGAAGAACCTTGGGAAAGACAAAGAAATGGACGACACAATAGAGAATAGTGAGGAGATTCCCACTAGACCTATGACAAACATGGAGGTTGCCAAGATAGTGAGGGAGCAAGCGGCCAAGAATAAAAAGATGGAGGAAGAGATATAGAAGTTGAAGAAAGAACAAGTAGACAAAGAAGTTGCATCAGCCTCTAATGGAGAAGGAGAGGAGGAAGAAGAGAGACAAGAGATGCCGACAGAATAAAGGCAATTTTTTGAAGCCCTTAATAGGGTGGGAAGAAGAGACAATAGAGAAAAACTACCTACATTCTCTGGGAAAATGAATCCAGAAGAATGTATTGATTGGATAGAAGCAATAGTGAATTATTTTAAAAATATGACAAGGTACTTGATAACCAAAGGGTGAAGGTAGCTAAATCCAAAATTAAGGGTCCAACTCTTAGTTGGTGGAACTTCCTACAAAACGAAAGAGATGAAGAAGGAAAGAAGCCTATAACTTCATGGAGGAAGAAGGTGATAAAGATCAAAAGGTAGTTTTCACCTGATGATTACGAGATCATCTTACACAATAGATTATAAAACCTAAGGCAAAGGGATTTGGATGTTAGTACTTACACTAAGGAGTTCCATCAGATGTCACTCAAGGCAAAGATGCTAGAAAGTGAGACACAATATCTAGTAAGGTACATGAATGGCCCTAAGTTCAGTATTCAAGATGAACTGAGTTTGTTCAATCCTGAATCACTGCACAAGTGTTTTCAGATGGCACTTAGGATTGAGGAGAGGCATAAAAGGAAAGGAGAACACAATAGTAGAGGAAAAGGTGCAAGTTTCAGGGGCAAGGGCAGATTCTATGGTAGAGGAACATCTCCTAAACCCCAAGGAGAGTTCGATCATCGGGAACTTGAAGGAGAATTAGGAAGGAGAGGTAGCTTTAGAGGAAGAAGGGGGAATGGTAGAGGAAGATTTGGTGGAAGAGGACCTAGTGTCTTCACCAATAGGTGTTTTTCATGCAACCAAGTTGGGCATCAGTCATTTAGGTGTCCAGAGAAGCTAAGAAATAACAACCAAGGAGGTGATATAAGAGCACATCTAATACATGAAGAAGATAGTTAAAGTATAATCTCCTACCACACATTAACTTTAAAGTCTGCAGATCCGAAGCAAGGAGAACTCTTGATGATTAATAGGACCCTTTTGAAGATACCAACTATCAAAGAACCCCCTCTAAGGAAATATCTTTTCAGAACCTCTTGCAAGGTACAAGGAAAGGTATGTAAAGTCATTGTGGATTCAGGGTCCACAAATAACATAACTTTTATTGAAATGGTTACTAAACTTAACTTGCAAAGATTACCTCATCCCCATCCCTATAAGGTGTATTGGTTGAAAAAAGGTCAACAAGCCTTGATTAGTGAGAAACTTTGGATAGAGTTTTAAATAGGTGAATACAAGGATAGAGTGTTGTGTGATGTGGTATAAATGGATGATTTTCATCTGCTACTAGGTAGGTGGTGTAGAGCACCTAACTCAAAGTTGTCTTTTCTTTCATTTTAGAGTTTTTGTGTGATTTCAAGTTATTTTATGTTTTAATAAGGTGGAAGAAATCCTATGATGCTTTTTGAAGCCATAGTTTGGTTGTCCACACTTTTTTTGTGCTCAAGATCCAAAATTGTCATTATCCTGACATGTTGTCAAAATGTCAATTTTTGGTTTGTACTAGGTGGATGCCTGGAAACTTTCTCGAATGTTTTGAAATGGTTGAAATCCATTTTTGGATGCCATTTGAGTGATGTTTCAGGCCTTGAGAGGCTTGGAGTGTGTTTTTGCACTCATAGGTAAAAGTTATCAAAAAGTTGTCCATGAAGGAAATGGTGTTGAAAGTTGGTTGAAACCAAATTAAAATGGTGTATAAAACATTCTAAGAATCTCTAATAATAGGTTAATCAACTTTTGGTTTGCATTCAATTCATTTGCCAAGGGTTTCCTATGCTTTTTCTCATGTTTGGACTATTTTTTCTTTCAATTTCTGATTTTGTATGATTTGTATGGCCTGGTATGGTGCTAAAAGTAGTAGAGGAAGTTAGGAATTGTTTTTATCTTTCCAACAAGTATAATATGAAGGTCTCAAGTATTTTGGATCAAAAGTTATCACTATTTTTGTAAAAGTTGCTCACAAACCCTTGAAACTTGGGGTTTTGGTTGTAAAAATGCATTTTAACTGAGCATCCATGAATGACACAAGTTGTAATCCAGTGGATGGCTTGGGTAGGATTTGTAAATAGTTTTAGAGTAGGTTTTTTTTGGTTTTGTAGGCCACAAGGAGGAGAATGGGTGAGATGAATAACACACAAGCTTGTAGCTAGTGTGTGAGGGCAGCAAAGATTGCTCATTTTTAGAGCCATGGAGAATTGATACCCCAGAAACCCATAGTGTTTTGGAAAGTTCTATGCGTGTAATAAAAAAATCCAATATTTTTTGGGCTGGTGATTTTGACTAGTGAAGAGTTTGGAGCACATCTTCCAAAACTACTTGGAAGCCCCAAACCCCTTAGAATTAGCTCTTTTTAAGTTACCCTAGTTGTAAAAAAAACCCAGATGGGAAAATTTGTGATCTTGTTTAACTTCCAAATGGGTATATTAATATTTAAAAATATCTTGGGTTTTTTAGGAAAGTTTTGGGGAAAAGACCAAAAAACAGTCCAAGAAGGGCTAGTCAAATAGGCCTAATAGTAGTTAGTAGAAGCAAGTTGAAAGCCTAGGGCTTGGAAGGAATGTGAAGACCTTGTCAATGAATAAAATGAGCTTGAAAATACCTTCACAAAATTACCATAACCTTTGAACATATTTTTAGAGTGAAGATCCTTGGTGGAGGTCTTTGGAGCCTAGTTGGAGCTTTGGGAACGTAGTAGGAGACCATCTCAAAATCAGAGATTTGGGTCAAAACCAACAAGAAACCTCAAGAGGCTATACCTAGGAGGAAAGCTAGTATATTTTAGGCCTTGGAGGTCTAAGGAGTGTACCCTAAAAAGTTACCTTGGAGGAGCTTGAGTAGAAGGGTGAGTAGAGGAGCTGGGGTGAGTAAGGGTGAATTGGAGAGCTAGGCACAAGACCTCTGCATGAGAGTGGTATCAGAGCCATTCTTTGAAAGATTTGGTGTATGTAAAATTGTGAAGAATCAGAAGCAAGTTCAATTCCTCCAAAGGAAATGACTCTAGAAGCCATCTGGCAGATGGTGGTAGAGATGATAGAAGGATTTAAGGATACAGAGCGAAACAGAGGAACCAAAGAGGCAAAGAAGGAGAAGGGAAAGGTTAAGACAGAATGGGGTGATGAGACTAATGAAGAAGTGGAAGATGGAGAGGAACCAACAACAGTAGCTATGCCTCAAGACCAAAAGTTATTCCTAGATGCAGTCAAATCCATTTCTAAGGACAATTTGGATGGATTACCCACATATGGAGGAAACCTCAATGGAGAAGAGTTGCTAGATTGGATAGAAGCTCTCAATAATCATTTTGATTACAAAGAGGTAGCAAAAGAGAAAAGAGTTAATGTGGCCAAATCAAGAATGAGAGGATCAGCATTGGTTTGGTGGAATATGATGCAAGAAGAAAGGATACAAGAAGGCAAAAATAAGATAACTTCATGGGAGCATATGAAGAACAAAATTAAGGAACAATTCCTTCCAGGAGATTATGAAGTTCAAATTCATAAGAGACTGCAAAATCTGAAACAAAGGGAGCTATATGTCAATGTTAGGATTCCCATAGATATTGAGAGGGGGGGGTGAATCAGTATCTAATCGGTTAAAGCAATTTTTTAACTTAAAACATGTAGAACATATTAAAACTGTATACCAGTAAACAGAAAGTAATGCAATAAACAGAGATAACAACAACCATATAAAAAGCACACCATAACACAATATTTTAATGAGGAAACCTGGTGTGGGAAAAACCTCATTGGGATTTGTGACCCACAATATTCACTTACTGGCCAATAAGAGAATATTACTGCTACAATAGGGTCCCGCACATGCAGGAAGGCCAAGTGCCTAGAACTCACTGCTCAATTACAAAATGGGAAGTCTCACTGACTTACAAAATGGATTATATAAATCCAGTGTCTTGTACTGCTTCAAAATAGCATCTAATATGCTAGATCCAGTACCGGTTTCTGCTCTGCTTCTTACATAAACCCTTAACCTATAATTTGCATAATAGGTCTGCCTTATTTCACCTAATTACATTTCTCCATGCTTACTTAAATGTTCTACAATGATCTCTTATATATATGAGTCATTTTACAACTTGCAAAGTTGGCTTACAATGATTTTACAATAATTAACAAAATATATTACAAACAAAATTCCTGTCAGCTTCCGTGTCGGTGGTTTGTGTGCCGGTGTAGAATTTGATCTTTCTAGTGCCAGTGGATTGCCTTGCCAGTGTCATAGGATTGTAAGGTTGCCATCAATGACAAAACCTTCAATCACCTACAATGTCTCATTGGAGTGTGCATTTGCCAACAGTCAATGCTTACATGGAGGAATTCCATAAACTAAGCCTCAGAGCTAAGAAGCATGAGAATGAGGTGGAGAAATTGGCTAGATACATGAATGGATTGAGACAAAATATACAAGATGAAATCAGTATCCTTACTCCTGATACCATTCATAAGTGTTTTCAATTAGCATTAAGGGTTGAAGACAAAATAAAGATGAGGAGTGAACAAAATCAAAAGTTTAGAGGTGGAAGATCCTTTAGAGGAAGGGCCACTTTTAGTGGAGCACAACAAACATCAAGTAATGAAGAAAACTCAAGGCAAGAAGATGGTGGAGACTCTTCAAGGGGGCCATTTAGAGGATCCTTCAGAGGAAGAAACAATTCTAGGGGTAGATTTGGAAGCTCAGGAAGAGGAAATTCAGTTTTCACTGGTAGATGTTACAATTGTAATCAAGTTGGCCACACAATGGGAAGGTGTCCGGAGAAAGAAAACAGATCTTCACACTCATACATGGGTGAGAGAAGAACACAATTAGTGTAGGAAGAAGACATTCAAAGTGTGTCTTCCCCTCTTAGCAAGGCAAACCCAGTGACAGATGGTGAAAGTCTAATGCTAAGAAGGACTTTGTTGAAGATTCCTCAAGCTCAAGAGCCACCACAAAGGAAGAGTTTGTTTAGAACAACTTGTAAGTCTCAAGGTAAGATTTGCAAAGTGATTGTAGACTCGGGTTCAACTGAGAATATAGTTTCAACTAAAATGGTGGATAAACTCAAGTTAAAGAGGCTGCCACATCTCGCTCCCTACAAGGTGTCATGGATCAATCGGGGCCAACATGTCTTAGTTGATGAGAAAGCATGGGTATACTATGAGATTGGTGAGTACAATGACAAGATTTTATGTGATATATTTCCTATGGATTCTTTCCATTTGTTGTTGGGATGTCCATGGCATTTTGATGTAAAGGCTCAACATGATGGAGAGAAGAATAGCTATGTCATTATCAAGAATGGTAAGAGGTATCAATTGGATCCATTACCTGATCAAAAAGAGGAAAAACAAGTGGGATCAAGTGTGATGATGATGAGTGGGAAATAGTTTCTTAAGGTGATGAAACAAGAAGGAGATCAAGGGTATGCTATTGTGCTCAAACCTAGTGAAGAAGGTAAGGCAGATCCAATGGAAGAAGTGCCACAAGAGGTGAAGGGTCTACTCAAACAATATGTAGAAGTAATAGGAGAAGATCTACCTAATTATTTTCCACCAATGAGGGATGTAAATGACCAAATAGACCTGATTCTAGGGGCAAGTTTGCCTAACAAGGCTACCTACAAAATGACACCTAGTCAAAATGAAGAAATTGCCAAACAAGTGCAGGAGCTCTCGGACAAAGGATTCATCAAAAAGAGTTTGAGTCTATGTGTTGTACCTACTTTCTTAGCACCCAAGAAAGGGGGAAAATGGAGAATGTGTACAGATTCCAGAGAAATCAATAAGATCACTATAAGGTACCGGTTCCCTATGCCAAGGATAGAAGACCTATTGGACAATCTTGGGGGTGCAAGCTACTTCACAAAGGTGGATTTAAAATAAGGTTATCATCAGATAAGAATCAGACCAAGGGATGAATGGAAGACAACCTTTAGGACCAATGCTGACCTCTATGAGTGGTTGGTCATGCCATTTGGCCTTACCAATGCACCTAGCACCTTTCAAAGGCTCATGAATGAAGTCTTTGTTGAGTTCATAGGTAAATTTGTGATTGTATATCTTGATGATATTCTAATCTTTAGCAGGTCCAAAGAAGAACATCTCAAGGATGTGGAGATGGTCTTGAAGAAGCTGAAAAAGGCACAACTCAAAATCAACCTTGAAAAGTGTGAGTTTCTCAAGACTGAACTTGTATATCTTGCTTTTGTCATTTCACAAGGTTGCCTAAAAATGGATCCTAGTAAGGTTGAGGAAATCCTTAGTTGGCCTACACCTAAGAATATCAATGATGTTAGGAGCTTTCATGGGTTAGCATCCTTTTATAGGAAGTTTGTAAGAAACTTTAGTCATGTGTGTGCTCGTGTGCTCAATACTATCAAAGGGGGAGTCAAGTGTGAGTTTAGGTGGACAGAGGAGGCCCAAAAGGGATTTGAGTTGTTGAAAAATAAGATAGTTGAGTTACCTACCTTTAGGTTACCTGATTTCAATTAGTTATTTATAGTTGAGTGTGATGCTAGTCAAAGAGAAATAGGGGTTGTTTTGAGTCAAGAGGGTCTTCCCATAGTCTTTTTCTCTGAAAAGTTGAATGAAGAAAAACAAAAGTACTCTATCTATGACTTGGAGTTGTATCTCATGGTGCAAGACTTGAAGAAGTGGCATCATTACTTGCTGACCAAATATTTTGTGGTCTATACTGACAACCATGCCCTTAGTTTTCTCAATGGACAAGAGAAGTTGAATCAAAAGCACCTCAAGTGGGTAGAATACCTACAATCTTATACCTTCACTATAAAGCATATGAAGGGCACCTCAAATAAAGTTTCTAATGCACTCAGTAGGAGAGTCATGACCATACAAGAGGTTAAATTGCACATTGTGGGGTTGGAGGAGTTGAGAGACCTCTACAAAGAAGACAAAGATTTTGCTGATATATATGCTACATGTTTTGATTTTTCTAATGCTTCTCATGTTTCCTACTCAAAGTATATGATATAGGAAGGGTTTTTGTTTAAATGACATCTCCTTTATATACCCCAATGCTCTATGAGACAAAACATCATTCAAGAGAAGTATCAAGGGGGTCTAGGAGGTCATTTTGGTAATGATAAAACAATGGAGTAGGTTAGTTGGTTCTACTATTGGCCCAAGTTGCAATTAGAAGTAAGGATATTTGTTGAAAAATGTGTCATATGTCAGAGAGAAAAAGGATCAGAAAGTAATGCAGGTTTATATCAGCCCTTAGTCATACCCCAAAGTCTTTGGGAATGTTTGAGCATGGACTTTGTGTTGGGTTTACCAAGAACACCAAGAGGATTTGATAGTGTTTATGTGGTGGTAGATAGGTTCAGAAAAATGGCTCACTTCATCCCTTGTAAGAGTACCGATGATGCCACCTATATTGCAGGTCTTTTCTTCAAAGAAATAGTAAGAATCCATGGACTTCCAGTTAGCATTGTGAGTGATAGGGATGTTAAGTTTTTGAGTCACTTCTGGAGAACCTTATGGAAGAAGTTGGGTACTAGAATCTCATTCTCATCTACCTACCATCCACAATTAGATGGTTAGACTGAGGTCGTCAATAGGTCCTTGGGTAATCTCCTAAGGTTTCTGACTAAGCAGCATAGTCAGACTTGGGACTTGGTGATCAGCCAAGCAGAGTATGCACATAATGATTCAGTCAACCATAGCATAGGAAAAAGTCCTTTTGAAATTTTTTATGGAATTCATCCTAGAGGTGTCTTAGAACTTAGTGATATCAGCACAATGACCCACAAGAGTCCTCAAGGAGAGAGTTTTTCTTAAGGTATTAAGGAAATTCATGACAAAGTATGACATTCCTTGCAACAAAAATCAGAAAAATATAAGGAACAAGCTGATCAATCAAGGAGAAACTTGCAATTTAAGGTTGGAGACTTAGTTTTGTCTTATCTCATAAAGGAAAGACTTCCAAAAGGACAGCCAACCAAGTTGATGATGAAGAGGATTGAGCCACTCAAGATTGTACATAAGTTTGGCTAAAATGCCTATGAGGTTGAACTACCTCGTTCTTTGGCCATATCTCCTATTTTCAATATTTGTGACTTGTATCCCTATAAAGGAGAATCTCAGACCTCTTAGATGGATACCACATTGCAATATGAAGAGGATTGGGTGAAGGATTTACCAGTTAGTCAATCGGTTCAATTGGAAAGCATATTGGATACCAAGGTGATCAAGAAGACAAGAAAGAGCATCTACAAACATTATCTTGTGAAATGGGCAGGTCTACCTGATTTAGAGGCTATGTGGATGTTAGAAGCTGACATAATTCATCATGGAGTGCAAATAGCAGACCTAATAACTCAAGGGACTTGAGTTCCTTGCCCCAGGGGAGTATGGTGCAAAGCACCTAGCTCAAAGTTGTCTTTTCTTGAATTTTAGAGTTTTTGTGTGATTTCAAGTTATTTTATGTTGTAATAAGGTGGAAGAAATCCTATGATGCTTTTTTAAGCCATAGTTTGGTTGTCCACACTTTTGTTGTGCTCAGGATCCAAAATTGTCATTATCTTGAAATATTGTCAAAATGTTAATTTTTGGTTTGTACCAGGTGGATGCTTGGAAACTTGCTAGAATGTTTGGAAATGGTTTAAATCCATTGTGGGATGAAATTTGAGTTATTTTTCATGCCTTGAGAGCCTTGGAGTGTGTTTTTGCACTCATAGGTAAAAGTTGTCAAAAATTGGTCATGACAACTTTTGCATTTTTAGGCAAAAGTTGTCCATGAAGGAAATGGTGTCGGAATTTGGTTGGAACCAACTTAAAATGGTGTATAAAACCTTCTAATAATGTCAAATAATAGGTTAATCAACTTTTGGTTTGTATTCAATTCATTTGCCAAGGGTTTCCTATGCTTTTCTCATGTTTGGACTATTTTTCTTTGAATTTCTGATTTTGTATGGCTTGTACAGTCTGGTATGGTGATAAAAGTAGTAGAGGAAGTTAGGAATTTGTTTTATCTTTTCAACAAGTATAATATTAAGGTCTGAAGTGCTTTGGATCAAAAGTTATCACTATTTTTGTAAAAGTTGCTCACAAACCCTTGAAACTTGGGGTTTTGGTTGTAAAAATGCATTTTACCTAAGCATCCATGAATGGCACAAGTTGAAATCTAGTGGATGGATTTGGTAGGATATTTAAATAGTTTTATAGTATGCATTTTGTGTTTTTTCAGGCCACAAGGAGGAGAATGGGTGAGATGAATAACACACAAGCTTGTAGCTAGTGTGTGAGGGCAACAGAGATTGCTCATTTTCAGAGCCATGGAGAAGTGGTACCCCAGCAACCCATAGTGTTTTGGAAAGGTCTATGTGTTTAATAAAATAATCCAATATTTTTGGGGTTGGTGATTTTTACTAGTGAAGAGTTTCGAGCACATCTTCCAAAATTGCCCGGAAGCCCTAAACCCCTTAAAAATAGCTCTTTTTCAGTTACCCTAGTTGTACGCCAAACCCAGATGGGAAAATTTGTGATATTGTTTATCTTAAAAATGGGTATATGAATATGTAAAAATATCTTTGGGTTGTTAGGAAATTTTGGGGGAAAAGACCAAAAAATAGTCCAAGAAGGGCTAGTCAAATAGGCCTAATAGCAGCTGGTAGAAGCAAGTTGAAAGCCTAGGGCTTGGAAGGAATGTGCAGACCTTGTCAATGCATAAAATGACCTTGAAAATACATTCACAACATTACCATAACCTTTGAACATGCTTTTAGACTAGTTGGAGCTTTGGTAACCTACTAGGAGACCATGTCAAAATCAGAGATTTGGGTCAAAACCGACAAGAAATCTCAAGAGGCTATACCTAGGAGGCAAGCCAATATATTTTAGGCCTTGGAGGTCTAAGGAGTGTATCCTAACAAGTTACCTTGGAGGAGCTTGAGTACAAGGGTGAGTAGAGGAGTTCCGGTGAGTAAGGGTGAATTGGAGAGCTAGACACAAGACCTCTGCATCAACAGGCCTTGGGAATATGATGTAGATGCTAGGTATGAAGGAAGGAAGAATGTTTACACTATCACCAAAGATGGGGTGAAATTCTCTATGACTCCTCTTCTGGATGACAATAAGGATAAGCACATTGTGACCAGTATTATGCTAGTAGATGAGAAGGAGTTCATGAAGGTCTTGAAGGAGAAAGATACCCCTTGCTTGGCAATAGTTGTCAAGCCTAATATTGAACCTAAGAAGTAGCCTAAGGGCCCGGAGATAGAAAATAAAGTAGGTCCTAAAGAGGTTCAATATCTGCTAGGAAAGTATAAAGGAATAGTTGTAGATAGTACCACAGACTCCCTCCCCCCTCAAAAGGAAATCAGTCATTGTATTGACCTGATACCAGGTGCTACACTTCCCAATAAGGCATCATATAAGCTTACCCCTAACCAAAATGCATAAGTTACAAGACAGATCTAAGAATTGCTAGAGAAAGGGTTCATTAGGAGGAGCATAAGTCCCTGTGCAATCCCAACAGTACTAGCTCCCAAGAAAAAAGGGACATGGAGGTTGTGTACTAACTCTAGGGCCATCAATAAGATAACAATCAAATATAGATTCCCAATTCCAATAATGGAAGACTTGATGGATTGTCTAGGAGGGGCCAAGTACTATTCCAAAATGGATTTAAAAAGTGGGTACCATCAAATCAGGATCAGAAATGGATACCAATGAAAGACAACTTTTAAGACCAATGAAAGCCTATTTGAGTGGATGGTAATGCCATTTGGGCTTTCTAATGTTCCTAGCAAATTCATGAGACTCATGAATGATGTTTTTAAGCCTTTCATCAATCATTTTGTAGTAGTGTATTTAGATGATATATTGATTTTCAATAAAGATGGGGATGAAGATCTAATGCACTTGGATTTGGTGTTGAAAAGGTTACATGAGGAGCAGTTGAAGATCAATTTGGATAAATGTGTTTTCTTGCAGGAAGAGCTAGTGTTCCTTGGGTTTGTGATCTCTCAAGGAAATCTAAAAATGGATCCATCTAAGGTGGAGGCAATTCTACATTGGCCAACCCCTTAGTCAACAAGTGAGGTAAAAGGTTTCCTTGGGTTAGCAAGTTTCTATAGAAAATTTATTAAGAATTTTAGTTGGGTTAGTGCACCAGTGATAGAAACCATAAAAGGTGGAAGGAAATGCCAATTTGTATGGACTAAGGAGGCTGACAGGTCTTTTGATTTTTTGAAAACTAAGATTGTAGAACAACCTATTCTAGTACTCGTTCACTTTCACAAG
Organism: Cryptomeria japonica; assembly: GCF_030272615.1. Classification (NCBI taxonomy): domain Eukaryota; kingdom Viridiplantae; phylum Streptophyta; class Pinopsida; order Cupressales; family Cupressaceae; genus Cryptomeria; species Cryptomeria japonica. Next base: position 654,706,900 of record NC_081410.1, on the reverse strand, counting down.
GTTTTCACTATTGAGTGTGATGCATCAAAGAAGGCCATATGAGGAGTCTCAAGTCAGGAGGGTAGACCTGTGGCATTTTTCAGTGAGAAACTAAATAAAGCAAAGAAAAACTATTCTACATATGACTTAGAGATGTATGCTATGCTGCAGTCTCTTAGGAAGTGGAGGCATTATCTCTTACCTAAGGAGTTTATTGTGTATACTGATAACCATGCTCTAAGTTTTTTGAACAAGTAGGAGAAACTAAACCATAGGCATATGAAGTGGATGGAATATCTTCAAGCTTATCCTTTCAATATCCTACATAAGAAAGGTGTGGCTAATAAGGTAGCCGATGCACTTAGTAGGAGGAAATTAACAATCCAGGAGATTCAATTGGAAAGCATGGGAATCACTGCCTTGAAAGACATGTATCAAGAGGATGAAGATTTCAAGGAGGCCTATAAGGTTTGTAAGGACATGAATGACATGTATCATACTGAGTTTTCTGATTTTATTCTACAAGAAGGCTTAATTTTCAAGGGCATTCAACTTTGTATTCCTAATTGCTCCATGAGGGAAAATATTGTAAAGGAAAAACATTGTGGGAGTTTGTTAGGTCACTTTGGACTTGATAAGACACTTGAATTGGTTAGGAGATTTTACTTTTGGCCTAGGATGCAATTAGATGTAAGAAAATATGTGATAGAGTGCGAGATATGCTAAAGGGAAAAGGGGACAAGTTCCAATGCAGGTTTATATACTCCATTACCCATCCCTACAAAACCTTGGGATTCAGTTAGCATGGATTTTGTCTTAGGTCTCCCTAGGACTAAATTAGGATATGATGGTATATATGTTGTTGTGGATAGGATTTTCAAAAGTGGCACACTTTTTGCCATGCAAAGTTACACATGATGCTTCTAGTATTGTAGGTTTGTTCTTCAAGGAGATTGTTAGACTCCATGGGTTACCCTTGAACATCATATCAGACTGGGATCCTAAGTTTGTAGGACATTTTTGGAGGACTTTATGGCATAGGTTGGGGACAAATTTGTCCTTCTCTTCTGCTTATCACCCTCAATCTGATGGACAGACAGAGGTGATTAATAGATCCCTTGGAAATTTGTTGAGGTGTTTGACTAAGGACCATGGGACCACTTGGGATGCCATTCTTCCATATGCAAAATTCTCATACAATGACTCTGTGAACAGAAGTACCAGACTAAGTCCTTTCCAAACTGTATATGGAACTCATCCTAGATGTGTTTTTGAACTCTGAGAGGTACAAAATATTGACAAGAGGAGTGCCCAAGCATATGATTTTTCTGAATTCATGAAGGACATACACCAACAAGTCAAGGATAGGTTGGTTCAAACCTTTGAAAAGTACAAGAAATCTGTTAGGGTTCCCACAGATACTGAGAGGGGGGGGGATGAATCAGTATCTGACCGGTGAGTATTATTTCTTAAATTAAAACATGCAGAACATAAAATAGCAGTATACCGGTATGCAAGAATTAATGTAATAAACAAAATCAGAAACATCCACATGAAAAGAACACCATAACACAAGATGTTTAACAAGGAAACCCAGTGTGGGAAAAACCTCAGTGGGATTTGTAACCCACAATATTCACTTACTGGCCAATAAGAGAATATTACTTACAATAGGGGCCTACACATGCAGAAAGGCCAACTGCCTAGAGCTCACTGCTCAATTTGGAGTCACACTGACTTACAATGAGGATTATACTAATCCAAAGACTTGTATTGCTTTACAATAGCATCTCCAATGCCAGATTCAGTACCGGTTCTAACTCTATTCTTTACATATACCCTTGACCTATAATTCGCACATTAGGTCTGCCTAATAATTTTCTTTATGCTCGCTTCCTTACTCTTACAAATGTCTACAATGATCTCTTTTATATACAAGAGTCATTTTACAATTTGCCAAGTCAGCTTACAATAATAATCAAAATATTACATATCAAAAATCCTGTCGGCCTCTGTGCCGGTATATATCTTTTCTTCTGTGCTGGTGCCAGTGCTGGTGTAGAGTGATCTTGTTGATGTCGGTGCATTGTCTTGCTTGTGTAATATTTTGCCGGTATGATGTCTTGCCGGTGCCATAGGATTGCAAGGTTTCCATCAATGACAAAACCTTCAATCACACACAATGTCTCATTGGAGTGTCCATATGCCAACACAATCAACAGATGCCACAAGAAGAGATGTTCAGTTCAAGGTGGGAGACATGGTGATGATTCATCTAAAAAAAGAGAGACTTCCTAAGGAGAAGTATACCAGGCAACTCATGAAAAAGATAGGTCCTTTCAAGATCCTCAAAAGATGTGGGAAAAATTCCTACAAGATAGATCTACCCCTTGATGTTGGTCTATCTCCCATATTTAATATTTCTAACACATATGTATATAAGGGTTCTATGGATGATGTTTGTGTTGCAAGTCCATCCGATTCTTCTAGCCCAATAATGTTTGAAGGACTTCCACCCCCTCTCAAACATGAGATTGAGTGCATTTTGGATAAAAGGGTTAGCAAGAAGACAAGGTGGAAGACTTACTTGGAGTACCTAGTCAAATAGAAGAATCAACCTTTAGAGGATGCTACATGGATGACTTTGGAGGCTATTGAGAAAGCAGGAGCTCAATTGTCAGATATCCCAACTCAAGGGACTTGAGTTTTTGGAGCCCAGGAGTATGGTGCAGGGCACATTCTCTTTTCAAGAAAGGTTCTAACCATAGTAGTGTTTACATGATCTTTTTTGTTGTAATAAGGGGTTGGATCAATGACCACCCTTGATTTAATAGAGTGCCTATTTGTATGGTCAATAATCTTTTAGGTGAGCATATAAACCTAAAGGTCTATTAGACCATGAAGGCTTAGAATTTGGATTTTAGTGTTGATAGGTTTAGGATGTTTTATTATGTGTTTGGAGTGAAATAATGACCTTGGAGATGTTCCCATAAGGTCTAAGTTCTTAATTTACCACCAATATCGTCCAAGTTGCAAAAATGTTGCATTTTGTTGTCAAGCAACTTTGAAAAGTTGTCAGTAGGATGGCAACTACCTCTCCAACATTTATAACTATTCAAAAGTTGGTTATGGATGTTGAGAAGGGTTTATATATGTTTGAAAAACCATTGGGAAGGTTTTTGGAGAGTTTTTTAAAAGTTTGGTGGAGAAAGTGAATAGAATGAATCTAGTTTTCCATACTGTCCGTACAAGGTGTGAAATCTTGTGATGAAACACTGAGTTAATTTGAAAGTGCCCTAAATCACCTTTCTAATGCACCTAGTTTTACCTCTTGAAGTGGAACTTGGAGGAAGTTACAAGTGGTATACTCTCTGTAGGTCTGAAACCCTTCATTTTCAAGGGTTACAATGCAAACGGAGCCCTAAATTACAATCTACCCATTAGAATCCAATGGAAATTGGTAGAATTCAATTTAGAGGCATGTATTTTGAGATTCCAAAGGGGTGAGAATAGAGGAGTTGGTTTGTTAATTTTACCACCAAGCCCTAGTCTAAACTATTTGAGGGTTTAGATTAGCCTGGGATGGAATTCATTGTGTACACAATGAAGAATGATGAACTGAAGAGTTAATTTATGGATTGGGAACATCGGGATATAGAATAAGACTCTTTAATAGGTAGAATATTCCTGTGACCCCATTCTTGCATAATTCCTTTGTAAAATAGACCTAACTTGATCAATTAGGCCTGTGAACCTAGTAGGTGTTAGAGAGTGCTGGAATAGGTTGGGAAGGCCTGTGAACCTAGTAGGTGTTGGAGAGTGCATGAATAGGTTGGTAACCTAATCTTTTGGAGTTTGATAGTAGTCCCAAAAGGGTATCTGAAACCCAAATTTACTTGGTAGGTTGTTTGGAATAATTTGGAGAGAAAGCCAAAAAATCAGTAAAATAGGGCTACCAGCCGATTGACCTATTCAAGCCCCTAGGACCAATACCCAGACTTGTATTCCAAAACATTATTGTGGAAGATATTAGTGAGTCCTAAGGAGGGCATGGGAGTGTTCTACCATCCCTATACAAGGTTAAGAACCCTTTTCATATTGGTGTGGATTGAGAGCTTGAGATAAAGCATAGGTTTGTAAGACCCAAGAGTGTGAGTGTGTGGGTTTGTCACCCTACTGTTGCTAACCTGTGCATCACAATATCATGACTAGCCATATGGGTGTTGGAGTATTCAAATAAATAGAGAAGACAATAATGGATTTTCCCCCTCTACAAGTACCAAATATAAATGTAATAGTTATTCCTACGAAGATCATAACATAATACAAATTTAGATTGAAAATCATTACCTTTTACATAAAATAGGTTGGGGTTGGAACACCCTAGAAAAATATCCAAGGCTATTGGGAGAAAAGATGGAAGGAATTTAAAAATATCAAAAAATAGAAATCATGAATGGAGGACTTTTGATGATGGAGGAGATATGATTTTTTGTGAAAGATTGGTTATCGAACTTTGATCCTCATGCTCAAAAATTAGGAAAAAATCCCATGTGGGCAAACCTTAAAAACTTGCCAATAGAATACTGGAGTGAAGACATACTACATATAATAGGGGAATAGTTGGTACATTCATTAAAAAAAAAGGGAATTAGAGAAACAAACATGAATGACCAATGCCAAATTTTGTGTGATGATTGATTTGGAATGTGGTTGTTGGGAGGAGCTATAAATCATAACAGAAGGTGGGATATGGAAACAAAAGATATAAATGAGTATCCTAGGATTAAAATGGATGTCAATAGATCCAAGTCTCTAGAAATTGAAGCTTTCTCAAACCAGGAAAGAAAAAAAGGATCATGAGGAAAAGGTAAATATATAGTAGCAAAAGAAACATATTTGGGATAAACCTCTAATTCATATTTTCCTAGAGTGAAAAGGGGCTATGAAGTGTGCAGTGAGGATTAACTCATTACCAGAGGATAAGAGGTCACAAAACATAGAGTTAGCCTTAGTAAGGACAAAGATACAACAAAGGTAGTGAATCAAGAGGAGACCATTTCAACAAGACAAAGTTCCTTGTTGAAGCAGCGAATGGTTGATGCTTTAAAAACTCCCTATAAGGATAAATACATGGTTGTAGATGTTATGGGGGTTGAGGGAGACTTGAGAGAAGATACAATCAAAGAGGTTGATACCAAGAAATAAATAATGAATTTAAATTCAAATTCTAATCATCAACATTTAGAGATTGATAAAGCAACTTTTGAAGTTGCTCAAGATTTATTTGGAGACCCCAAATTTCATGCTAAGGATTTAAGAACCCATTTTGAGGACTACGAGTAGTTTGTAGCAAAAGAGACTCTTGTAAAAGGGTGTCAAGAAGAGTTGGTAAGACTAACTAAGGATAAGGTAGAAGATATAGAGCTAAAGGAAGGAGCTTCTAAGAAGTCAAATAACCTTCTAGGAAAATTAGGGATTACCTTTAAGATAGAAACAAGGTTTAAATTAGATTGTGTGAAGAGAAAGAAAACTAAGATGAAAGCCAATGAAGAAAAATGAATCCTAGACAAGGAGGTTGAAGGCCAAGTAAAGATAAATAGCCTACAAAGATCAGGGAAGGAAACAACCTTCCCAAGGGGAAATGAAGGTCCTTTTTTCAAATGTTAGGGGCTTAAATACCCCTAAAAAATAAAGGGTGGTGAAAAGCCACCTAGAGTGAGTACAGATCAACATTTTTATTCTACAAAAAATGAAACTACCAACTACAAAAGGGGAATGACTAAAGAGGAAATTCAAATTGAAAAGGTGAGTGGGTACAAGTGGATTGGGCCTATGTTGGCATTGTGATTGTCATTGATGTCAACAGATAGAGGATGGTTACCAGTGTAAGAGATGTTTTTGTGGTACTATAATTGTTGCATACCTAATGAGATGTCTTTGAAATTCACTGGTAACTAAGGAAATGTATTTCAGCAAAAAGACCTTTGAAGTCACCGGTACACAAGTTAAGGATTGACTTGTGCAAGGACTACAAACTAGTAAGTGATATGTTGGCAGTGCATTGTTTCCAACTGACAAGTGAGTTAGTGTAGAAGTCTCAACTAACAACCGATATGCTGTAGGATGTTTGGATAAGAAACAATAGGACTCCCATCGAATAAAGAAGCAGTCACCATATGAAGTAGTTGACATGATGATGAGGTCATAGGAGTTGACTTAGATTGAAGTTTAGTAGTCTTATGCATGACCAAAGCTCTCTAGACAAACAAGTGATTAGTCTATTTAGTGATCAGTGATCAGTGGCAGAAGATAAAGAGATACACCGGTGAACTAGTGATACAGGTTGAAGTATACTTTCCACTGAGAATCTCGAAGTGATGACCAATATGATGGATGCGAGGAGCAAAGGTGAGTCAATTAGAGAGAGATATCACCAATCAATCTAATGGTCAAGTTTACAACAGTTAATAGTCAGTTAAGGCGAGATTTGTGGTGATTTTTTGGTTCGCATTAAAAGGACAAAACACAACTCTAAAGTTGCAGAAATTGTGAGTTGAGGTGGCAGATAAGGATGAGTTGTTGTCGAGAATGATGGAGAGTGCATAGAGAGTGCAGGAAAATTTGGAAGTACTTGAATTTCAAATCTACCAAGTGTTAGGTGTAAACTAATTGAGGAATTAGTGGGTATGCATTGGAAAAATATGGTATAAAAGTTTTTGGCGAAAATCAAAAAGATTGATCAAAAAATTTGCGAAGTGCAAATCTTGTGAGAGGCGATCCAAAGTGAAGAGTGAAGAGTGAGGAAGTGCTAAGTGATTTAGCAGAGCAGAGTGTGTGTGAAGGATACTGATAGAGTGCAGAGCCAAGGGTATGAGCAGAGGACCGACAGAGTGCAGAGCCAAGGGTATGAGTAGAGAATTGGTGTAGTATAGAGCATACACAACTAGTGCAGACAAAGTATGAGATTCATTGTGATTTGATTAAGCTATCAGTAGCTATTCTAGCATATCAACTTCTTGTTGCTTTCTAAGCATTGCAACTCAAAATCCCTTAACCGGAGAATGTCCGTTGAGGCTCTTGAATTTGTGAGTATATATGGGAGTTTCTTTATCCAATTTCTATGGTTTACTTACATATGGGTAGGTGGTTTTGAAGGCCAACCATTCAAATTACCCACGTACACCTTTGATAGCTACGTGCTTACAGAAGTCAGTAGGCAGTTGGCTTATATAGATAAAAGATTAGGGGCAAAGGGTGAATCTGGGGTGGTATTTCTTGTTGAGCTTGGGTATTACAGTTGCAAATCAATATCAGATGCCTTGAATCTAGAACTAGAGTTCAAAATGATGAACCTGCAGCCATATGTGGCTAGGCAAAGATTTGACAACAAAGGTTATGCAAGGGAAAACCTTAATATAGACAGTCATTTCTGCCATGAACCTCAAATAGAGGATTATTGGGAAAACTGCAAGGATGAGCATGAAGTGAGAAAGAGGTTGTGGTCAAGATTCCCTTTATGACAGATAGCTAACTTGAGGCTCCCAATTAATACATAAGGTGTATTGGAAGATACAAAGGAAGACATCTTGGATCCAGAGTTTGGTACTAAGATTGAAGGGAAACCGATTCCAGAAATTGACTAGAACAAAAAAGAAGATGATAGAATCCAAACAAGGACCTTCAATGTTGTTAGGAGAACAGAGAGATGGTCAAGGAAACTGAAATTCAAGGAGGGTCCTCACATGTCCTCACATGAATCAAGAAGTGATTCACACATCGTGGTTCAATCTCCTGTTTCTGCCACTAATGAAATTGTTGATGTTGCAGGTGTCTTAAAGCCCACTTTAGAGAAAATACCGCCAAGAAGGTCCTCATCCGGTCTTACAACTTCCTACATAACTCATTCAAGAAGCAAAAAGAAAGGTAGAGAGTCTATCCTGCAATAGGTCATGGTGGACTTAGACCCCAGCGAAGAGCCTGAACAAACAATGAACTCACAAGATCAAAGCAAGCTTGGGATGCAAGAAATGGATACAAATGAAGAAGTGGAAATTCAACAGAATCCCATGAATACATTGGCAATCATTACCTCCCTAGATGCACAGATCACCCCACCACCTAGGCAACCTACCAATGCACCAAGATGGTTGGAAGCCGTCATTGGAAAGAAGAGGAGTATGGTGCCAGTCACCATTCCACTAGAGGACATGGTTAGTAAATGCTTGGGAAAAACATTAAAGCCCAAAAAGCTCAAAACACAAGCAATGCTTGATGTGGATGACACAATAGGACATTGGATAGCTGAAGTAGCCAAGCCCATTCCTGGGAGAGATGCAGATAAGGCCACAGAGGAATATTTTACTATGGAGAAGATAGATTTGGGGGTTTCATCAAGAGTCATTGATGTAAAACATCTAGAATCCTCTACAAAGAGGATAATCTCAAGGACTTGGAAGGATGAAAAAGAAAATAGAGAAATGAAGCAAATGGTCACACAGATGGCAGAATACATCAATGCTATCAAAAACCCAAATCCTCAACCATTATTGCAGATACCAGTGTCATTTGACCCTAAGTCTCCATCAAACCAGAAGATGCTTAATCAAGTTCAAAGGAACAGGGTAGTGATGGAGATGTTTAACAAATGGTTGGACCTGATAATTCAACAAGGATCAAAATATATTATTAATCTGGTTAAGGTTTATAAGGATGCAGAAACTGTGAGTAAAGAGCTCAAGCTAGAGACTGTTGCTTGAGAAAAGGAAAGGATTAAGTGGGTAGCAGTTCTCACACAAATGAATGATGTCCAAAAGTATGTAGTGATGAAGTTCCTAGCTGAGAAAATAGTGGAGAACCTATATGATAATGTGCTATACGTGTCAAAGAAAAATGTGGAATGGCACAATTCAATCATCGAGCAGGGCCATGAAGAGTCCACCAAGATGCTCAGAGGATTGACTAACTTGATTAAGACTATACAAAAAGATCTTAAATGTATTGATATCCAACTCATGAAGGAGGGAGCCAAGGTGATTGAGGAAGTTGCAGACATGACTAAAGTCTTTCAAGAAAGAGTCCATTCCATTCAGACCACAAAATCCTTGACTACCGATGACTTTTCAAAGGTAGCAAGGATTGAATCAATGCTCATTGTCTATTCTGATCACTTAGAGGTTCATAAAGAAAAGGTCACACAGGTGAATATTGACAAAGAAGTGTGGAAGTAGAGGATCATACACATTGGCCTGCCCTATTTCTAAGTCGTCCTGAACTTTTTGGCAGCACACCTAGAATGGCGTGGATCCACGACAAAGCAGGACAAGCTTGTAACTTGCTCCGCTACAATAGATGATTAGTTGTTCTAAAATAAAATGTCGACCTTTCAATGGCTATTAGTTTAGTTCTCTTTTATGTTATTTTAATGGTTTCTTTCACCGAAGTGAAAGTAAATGTTATTTGTTAATCATGTAAAAACTATGGCTTGGTGGCTATTTAAGCCAAAGAGCTTCTGATTTTGGAAACAATAGAAAAGTTTTGTGGGAATGATACATTGGCTGATTATTAATGGAATGTTGTGTTATCTTTGAATCTATGCATTCTGAGATTTGAAATCTTTCTTGAGTTGTTATGTGGGCATGATATAATCTGGTAATCAGTCATCTTTGCATTTCTTCCCAGTTCATATTTATTATAAGTTGTTGGATGACTCACATGGAGTTAATCTGCTTGATCCCCCCTATCTTATGAGGCATGTGAGAGTCTTGATTGAGCTATTAGTTTCTCTTGCCAAGTCTCCATTTTTTTTTGAATGTATGCAACAAATATGTTATAAAGCAGAGTCTATGAACTCCCCTTTTAACATTTTTTCAGAAAAAATTTAGGGATTTATTTGTGTTGATGGATAAATGTTGAAGCCTTTTTAATACTTTCTGGTTAAAAGTGTTAGCATATCAATTGTACAATTAATTCATTGCAAATCATATGAGGAGATACCCTCAAATGTAGAGGTTGAAGTTTAAGGAGTTATCAATTGTCACATTTTTCTTTAAGGAGATCATAGTTAGAAGTTTAAGAAAGAGACAAATCTATTAACCAACAGATTTTTGGCAACTCCGCTCGAGACTTGAATTATAAGACTGGTTTCCTAGTTGCAAGACTGGAGTCAAGGAGATATACTAGGTCCCAAAGAATGGAAGGGGTTTTTGATTCTATCTTTCAGGAGTTTCAGAACCTAAATTTTCAACCCACTTTCTCACCTCAAAGAAGAGCAAGAAGTAGGCCTCCTTCCCCATCGCCATCACCTCCTGTGTCCTTAGTTTTTCAAGATCTAACCTTGCATGGTGTTGCTCTACCTAATATAATCAACCTGACTCCCCTCAATATCATACTGCCAATGTCAGCAAATAATCCTTGGGGGCAACCGTAGGCCCATTGAACTTAGGTTTGAATCTTAACCCCTTACCAAAAGGTGCTAGGGATCATTTGCCAAAATTTAGTGGTGATGGAAAGATCACCATTGATGAACACCTGAATGCCTTTAATGTAGCCTGTGGGATAATAGCGGTTCAACATGAGGATGTTGTTGTGAGGTTGTTCGTCTAGACATTAACCGGGGTAGCAGCCCATTGGTTTTATCACTTACCAAATAGTGTGATAACAACCTGGCAAGATCTAAAAATGAGATTTGAGGCAAGATTTAAAGTAGCAGAGGACAAACATTCCCTCTTAGCTCAATTAGCCTAGTTAAAGAAAGAAATTCCTGAATCTATGAGGGACTTTGTAGCAAAATTTGATAAGATCTTGCATAAGATTCCAGCTAATAAAAAGCCCTTAGATGAAAATCTTAAGTGTTTCTTTATTAGTTCTATGCCTTCCGAAATAGGTTTCCTGATCTATAGGTAAAGAGTTGCATATTTAAATGCTGCTAAAACCCTCATAGTTGAATTAGAAGATGATTTAATCACAACAGGTAAATGGAAAAGGGAAGTATAGACACCTAATGCTCAGCCTTCAACTTCTTCTTCTAATCCTGTCATCCAACAGTTAATGAATGATGTGATTACCCTTAAAATATAGTTTCCCAAAGCCAGTACCTCATACCCACCTCCCTACCAAGATATACCTAGAAGGAATATGAACCAGTCTTTGGGCTATGGGAATAAGACCATGCAATTACCCCCTGCTCAACAAAGATTAGCAATTGAAACACCTCCTGCTAAAGGGAATATTTGTGTATTTCACCTTATTGATGAACATGATGGTGGTTCCTATCCTGAGATGGTATGTTATGCACAATTGATGAATTTCAAAGATACCTCAAATGAGTGGGGTGAAGAAGAATCTTCAAAGCAACCTAGTGACTCTGAAATCCATTTTATTGAGTAACAGTCAAATTCAGAAAGAGGCGGTGATATTTTGGTTACTTTAGAGGATCCTTCATGTGTTGTTCTCACAAGAAATCAACAAAATGTGAAACCCCAGATGTCTTCGTTATCATCCATGATAGCCTTCAAAGGTAAAGGGATTGATTAAAAATTGCATAATAATGATAAAAAATTGCAAGAACCCTTATTTTTAAAGCCTGTTGAAAAAGAAAGTTCATTTGATATTATAGAATTTTTCAAATCTTCTCAAATTAAAATCACACCTGCTGAGTACCTAAAGCTAAATCCTAAAGAACTAGATAGGCTTGTACAATTTATGAAAGGAAATAATGCACAACAGACTAATGGAATGCATCGGTTAGTAAATGCCATATTTCCCTCACATAGAAATGAGTTGGTTCATCCCTCAGTTTGTGAAAAGATACCTAAAATAAATGCTCTTCAAATAGATGATTCCGTACCCCTTCTCAAGTCAAAACTAGAGCCTTTTTATATATCATTATTCATAAATGGTCATAGGTTGAATAATTGTATTATAGATTCAGGTGCATCCGATAATATAATGCACTCTATTGTAGCCAAAGCATTATGGTTATCCTTGACCAAAACCTTTGGGAGATGCTATTCTATGGATTCAAAACAAATTCCTCTGCTAGGCCAAATTAAGGATGCTCAAGTAGTTCTTGCCTCCCACCTAGATAAAAAGATCAAGTTGATGATTCTGATAGTTGATATTCCAGCTAGTTACGACATGCTGTTAAGTCATACTTTTTGTAGAGACTTCAGTGGTGAAATCAAAATGGATTGGTCCCAAGCCACAATTCCTATTTGGAAGCAGCGAGTCATCTTACAGCCTGAACCAAAGTCCAATTTCACTATTTTCCCATCTTATGACCCTAGGGCCCAAATTTTGTATCATGATTGTCAATTTGGGAACTACATGATTTTGTTTGATAGTGAGGTGGAGGGGGATTCATCTCAAAATGAGGGAAAAGAAAGCTTGTGGCTAATGGAGTTTGATGGCAGTTGTGCAGTGTCAAGTTTTGGTGCAAGGGTAGTGTTAATACCATCTTCTGACAACCCTATTCCTTTTTCCTTCAAGCTAGAGTTCAAAAATACCAATACTATGGCTAAGTATGAGGCCTTGTTGTTAGGCTTAGCCAAAGCTAAGAGATTGGGAGTGAAGCTCCTCTAAGTTAAAGGAGATGTTGAACTTATTGTAAAGAAGGTTAGGGGGTTGTTTAGTGTTAAAAATGAAAGGTTGAAGCACTATCAAAACAAAGTTTGGGACAAAATTGAATATTTTGATACATTCTCTATTGAGGCAATACCCAGGGAATTGACCTCAAAAGCAGATTCATTAGCAATCTCAGCTTCATTGCTTGTCCCACATCCTGAATTTGTTGAAGAAATTTATAGGGTAGAGTTGGCGTATCAGCCTAATGTCCCAGACAACTCAGATTTATGGTAGGTATTTGAGAGTGATAAACAAATAAATAATTTTATGCAAGGTTTAGATGTGTTTTCTACCATGTATTTTGAAGGTTCTGATGCAGAGTGCAAAGAATTTTCGCCAAAGCAAGCCAAGGAGTTGCCTAATGGAATCATGCAGTTGAAAGGAAACAAGATTTCTAAAGGACTAGTTTCTTTGGAACGTCTGTTTAACCATAATGATGCCTACAAAAATAACAAAGATGACAAGTCCCAAGAGGCCCAGGATAGTGGAGGTTATGAAAAGGTCAACATTGGTACCAAGAATGAACCTAAATATATCAATCTAGGAAAGTGTTGTACACCGGAAGAAAAAGGAGAGGTTCATTAGCCTCCTAGTGGAGTTCAAGGACATGTTTGTCTAGTGTTATGATGATCTTAAGAATTTTAGAGAAGGGAAATTTCAGCACCAGATTCCTTTGAAGCCCGGAGAAAGCCCTTTTCGGAAAAAGCTTAGAAACTTCAATCCAAAAGTGACACGGGTTATATTCCAGGAAGTGGATAAGATGTTAAAAGCTAGGATTATACATCATATCCATCATTCTACATGGATAGAAAATATAGTACCTATCAAAAAGAAAAACGGGGAAATAAGGATTTGCGTAGACTTCAGAAATCTTAACCAAGCCAACTTAAAAGACAATTATCCCTTGCTGGCCATGGACCACATTCTACAAACTGTCTCAGGGTTGGAGATGATGTCCATGCTTGATGGATTTTTGGGATATAATCAAATCAGCATTTAGGAAGTTGATCAACACAAAACTACCTTTATTACTCCATGGGGTACATTTGCATATAACTGGATGCCCTTTGGTTTGATTAATGCAGGAGCAACATTTCAGCAGGATATGGACTTGTCTTTTGGCCACTTAAAGATAAGATCATCATTGTATATCTGGATGATTTGACAATGTTCTCAAAAAGAAGAAAACACCACCTTCGGTACCTAAGGCAAGTGTTGCAGAGGTGTCGCGAGCATGGGGTATCCTTGAACCCCAAAAAATCAGTGTTTGGAGTCATAGAGGGTAAGTTGCTCGGTCATATTATTTCTGAAGAAGGGGTGAAAATAGATCCTGAGAGGGTAAGAGAAATTCAACAACTAACCTTGCCGTCAAGTAGGAATGTTGTTAGATCCTTTTTCTGGTAGGTGAATTTTCTTCAGAGGTTTATCCCAGACTTTGCTAAGACTACTAGATATATTGTGAATTTGATGAATGAGAAACAATCTTTCAAATAGAGCGAGGAAGGGAAGAAAGCTTTCACCTCAATAAAAGATGTTATTGGTGAGGCACCTGTCTTGGTTAATCCTGATTTCAATAAAGATTTTTTCATCTACTGCTATGCCTCAGAGCACACTATGTCAGGGATCTTATTACAGAAGAATGAAGATAAAGATGAAGTCCCTATATCATTCATGAGCATACCTATGAAAAAGCATGAACTTAAATATTTAATAATGGAAAAGCAAGCATATGTGGTCGTGAAGGTGATGAAATAGTTCAGGTATTATATTCTCCATTCTCACATTGTGGTTTATGTGCCTCATTCGGCAGTCAAGAGCATTCTAATGCAACAAGACATAGGGATGAATGAAAGAGCTTCTTGGGTGTCAAAAATTCAGGAGTTTGATTTAGACATTAGACCCACAAAATTGGTAAGGGGGCAAGGTTTGTGCAAGTTGATTGCTGAAAGTAAGAAGGAAGTGACAGAGGAATTGCCTTTAGTTCTATTTGTTGCTCTGCAAGATTCCTGGTTTGCAGATGTAGCATATTACTTAACATATGGAGATTGCCCAGAACACCTTTCTGTGAAGGAGAAGAGGAACCTGAGACTGAAAGCTGCTAAGTATGTCATGTTTAATGATGTACTATATAAAAGGGGATTAGATGGAACCTTCTTAAGATGTGTTGATAAATCACTCTAGGTGTCTGTTTTGAAAACATTCCACGGTGAATCTTGTGGGGGTCATTTCTCTTCAACAGTAATTGCTTACAAAATCTTGAGGAACTACTATTATTGGCTAGGAATGTCCAGGGACACATATGCATGGGTGGCCAGGTGTGAAAAATGTAAGTTGTCCGCCAGTAAACCTCAGCTCGCAGCATTACTCCTCCAACATGTGGTTGTGGATAAACCTTTCAAGCAGTGGGGTCTGGATTTTATTGGTCCCTTGACACCAACCTCTAGTGCTGGTCACACTCATATTTTAACAGCCACAGACTATTTTACTAAATGGGTTGAGGCCATTCTAGTTTGAAAGACAACCTCAGAGATTGTTTGGAATTTTCTGAAGGAGAACATCTTAGTTCGATTTGGAGTCCCATTAAAAATTGTAGAAGACAATGCTACCAATTTCTCCTCTACTGAAATTTCTTTGTTTTGCTATGATCATGGAGTCTCTCTTGCTCACTCATCTGATTATTATCTTGAGGGAAATGGTCAGGTTGAATCTAGTAACAAAAACCTCATTAATATCATGAAAAAATTAGTGAGTGGGAATTTTAAGGATTGGCATAAGAAACTATATGAAGCTCTTTCGGCTGACCGTACATCGCCAAAGAGGGCAATTGGAATGTCTTTATTTGAATTGGTCTATGGTGTTGGTGCTCAAGTAGCACTTCCTTTAGAGCTGGCTACCACCAAACTACAAATAGTTATTGAAGGTGCTTACTTCCAGAGTTCTTTGGAAAAGAAAATCATGCACCTAACAAAGATTGATGAAGAAAGGGATAAATTGGTGGACCGGATAACAAAACATCAAATGAGGGTAAAAAGAATATTTGCCAAGCAAGCAAGGCCTCGAAAGTTCATGCTGGGTGATCAGGTACTGCTCTGGGACAGAAGAAGAGAGCCTAAGGGAGCACATGCTAAGTTTGAGTCGCTCTAGAAGGGACCATTCCTGATTCATGAGGTAAAAGGACCAAATTCTTTTAAACTTGTATATCTAGATGGTACTATTCTTCCTTTGACCTACAATGGTCAATATTTGAAATTATATCAACTATAAATGAGAGTCCCTCATAGTTTTTGTACATAGTGTTTAGTTATTTTGTGTTTGTGTGTCTTTTCGGTTTAGTATGTTTGTGTCTTTGAATAAAGCTTGGCATGCGAAACCAGAGATTCTGGAGTTCATTTCTAATTCCTTCATAGTTCTAGTCCCCAGTCAAAGCCGATGTTAGTCCACCCATAATTTTTTTCCTTTTTAATATTCCAATTCGTGGGTTGCCTTTTGTGCCTTTGCTTCCATCGGGTCATTTGTTCTCCTCATATTTGAATCGTTGAACTCTTTTGTCAAAAGGTTCATATGGTTCAAGGTTCAAAGCATGATTTAAAAAGAAAGTTGTTTCGGTCTTTGTCACTGTGTGAACAAGTGCATTTTTTTGTTGTTGGTCATTGAAGTTTTGAACCCATTGAACCAAATTTCAAGCGGTTCAAAAGGTTCAAGGTTTGAAATGCCTTTTAGTGAATCGCGACAATGTATTGTTATATGACGAGCGTGAGTCTTTTTACATTGAGTTGATATGCGGTCTTGAACCTTGAATAAAATTTCAAAAGGTTCAAGGTTCACTTTAAATAGTCCTTTTCTTTTGCCGCTTGTTCCCGGTGTTGTTTATGTGCCGCCCGTTACTATTACATTTCTTAAGTGAACTTGAACCATTGAACCTTTGTTCAAGTGTTTCAAGGTTCATAGGTTCATTTCAAAACCAACCCGAAAGCTTTTTGGTGGAAATAAGTAGTGTGACAAGAAGGAATATTCCCTTATTTGGCCTTTTGAAATTCTTAATGTGGAAAGTAATCATGCAAACATCAAATTGCCTATGCAGAAGTGATGGATAATTAAGAAGGTGTCAGGTTTGTCATTTCATCGTTACTTTGCACACTTGGGTAAATCATGATGAAGCATGTGTGGCCCTATAGATATCTACCCATCTGATTAAAGGAAAATGTATGAGTTTATTTCCATATTTAGGAAGGTCGCAGTTGCCATACTTCAATAAATTGGAGGCGTCGAAAGTAAATCCAGCTTTGTTCTCTAGAAGAATTTCCAATTTTCATGCTGTTATCGAGTAAGTTCAATTGTTTTCTTCTAAGTTCTGTTTCTTTGTGTATTAAAGTTTTATCAGTATAGAAAAGGGGGAAATATGAAAATTGTTGGGGTAGCATATTGTATTGTTGTTAAAATTTCTTGGTTAAGGGAATAGATAGTTAAAATGAGACCAGTGTTGCCAAAGCTTGGCCGAACCTCATGTTTAGTGAGTATCTTGCCGAAAATGGAAGACACCTCCTTAGTTCATGTAGATTTGGGGGATTTCCTTGAAAGGACTAAGAACCCTCAGGCTAGTTCATTAATGGAGAAGATAGTTAAGAGTGGTCTTGTGGAAGCTACTGCATTCCTGCTCATCGCGCCATGTCCAGATTTAGTGTTGGCCTGCATGAACAGATATGACTCGGAGAACAAGTGTATCATAACCAGTGATGGTGAGGTGTTAGTAAGTATTAATAGGGAAACGATGATGGCAACAATGGGTATTCTGCATAAAGAGGAATATGAGGATTGGACCATTGGAAATTTATACACCTATTTCTCTAAGAAGAAGAGCAAGTACAGAAGTGTAATTGCAAGAAATTGGGTCTTGAGGGTTCAAAAAGGAGGATCATGATTACCCAAGCCCCTAACCAGAGAACACCTCATCACAGAGGTGCGGGACATTGTTGTTCTTTTGAACAAAGTAAAGGGGAATTCACATTCCTTCTACTGGGAGGACTGCATGTACTTTTTCATCCAAGTGGTTCTATCTGGTGATAGATTTCTAGATTGGCCTCAGGTAATTGCGGAGAGACTTCACGAAGGACTAAGCAATTTTGTGGGGATGACTTGTTTTTACATGTCTTCTTACTTGTTTTATATTTTAGCTTGCACAAGAGATTGGCCTGGATTATCCAATGAACCCTGGATTGATGGAGTGAGGGTTTACAATTATTACCCTTTGTTGCAACAATAGAGACATGTTGAACAAATTGATAGATGGAATGGATTCTTTGTAGGAAGACTGGCCTTTGAACTTCAAGGTGATGTAAACAAGAGAATGTCCATTGATGCTATGGAATTTGTGAGTATATATGGGAGTTTCTTTATCCAATTTCCATGGTTTACTTACATACGGGTAGATGGTTTTGAAGGCCAACCATTTAAATTACCCAAGTACACCTGTGATAGCTACATGCTTATAGAAGTGAGCAAGCAGTTGGCTTATATAGATAAAATATTAGGGGAAAAGGGTGAATCCGAGGTGGTATTTCCCATTGAACTTGGGTATTACAGTTGCAAATAAGTATTAGATGCCTTGAATATGGAACTGGAGTTCAAAAGGATGAACTTGTAGCCATATGTGGCTAGGTGAAGATTTGACAGCAAAGGTTATGCAAGGGAAAACCTTAATATAGATAGTCATTTCAGCCATGAACCTCAGATAGAGGATTATTGGGAAAACAACAAGGATGAGCATGAAGTGAGAAAGAGGTTGTGGTCAAGATTCACTTTATGACATATAGCTATCTTGAGGCTCCTAATTAATACATCAGGTGTATTGGAAGATACAAAGGAAGACATCTTGGATTTAGAGTTTGGTACTGAGATTGAAGGGAAACCATGTCCAGAAATTGGCTAGAACAAAAAAGAAGATGATAGCATCCAAACAAGGACCTTCAATGTTGTCAGGAGAGCAGAGAGATGGTTAAGGAAACTGAAATTCAAGGAGGGTCCTCACATGTCCTCACACAAATCAAGAAGTGATTCACACATCGTGGTTCAATCTCCTGTTTCTTCCACTAATAAAACTATTGATGTTGCAGGTGTCTCAAAGCCCGCTATAGAGAAAATACTGCCAAGAAGGTTAGGAAGGTCGTCATTCGGTCTTATAGTTGCCCAAGTAACCTGGTCAAGAAGCAAAAAGAAGGGTAGAGAGTCTATCCTGCAATAGGTCATGGTGGACTTAGACCCTAGCGAAGAGCCTGAACAAACAATGAACTCACAGGATCAAATCAAGCTTGGGATGCAAGAAATGGATACAAATGAAGAAGTGGAAATTCAACAGAATCCCATGATACCCTAGCGATCGTTACCTCCCCAGATGCACAAATCACCCCGCCACCTAAAGAACCTACTAATGCACCAAGATGGCCAGAAGCTGCCATTGGAAAGAAGAGGAGCATGGTGTTGGTCACCATTCCACTAGAGGACATGGTTAGTAAATGCTTGGGAAAAGCATTAAAGCCCAAAAGGATCAAAACACAAGCAATGCTTGATGTGGATGACACAACAGGACACTAGACAACTGAAGTGGCCAAGCCCATTCCTAGGAGAGACGCAGATAAGGCCACAAAGGAAGATTTTACTGTGGAGAAGATAGATTTGGGGGTTGCATCAATGGTTGTGGATGTAAAACATCTGGAATCCTCTACAAAGAGGATAATCTCAAGGACTTGGAAGGATGAAAAAGACAAGAGAGAAATGAAGAAAATGGTCACATAGATGGTAGAATACATCAATGCTATTCACAACCTTGATCCTCAACCATTGTCATTTGACCCTAAGTCTCCAGCAAACTAGAAGATGCTTGATCAAGTTCAAAGGAAAAGGGTAGTGATGGAGATTTTAACAAATGGTTGGACCTGATAATTCAACAAGGATCAAAATATATTATTAATCTAGTTAAGGTTTATAAGGATGTAGAAACCATGAGTAAAGAGCTCAAGCTGGAGAAGGTCACCTGGGAAAAGGAAAGGATTAAGTGGGTAACAATTCTCGTGCAAATGAATGGTGTCCAAAAGTATCGAGTGATGAAGTTCCTAGCTGAGAAACTAGTGGAGAACCAGGATGATAATGTGCTATACATGTCAAACAAAAATGTGGAATGGTGCAATTCAATCATCGGGCAGGGCCATGAAGAGTCCACCAAGATGCTCAGAGGACTGACTGACTTGATTGACACTATACAGAAAGATCTTAAATGTATTGATATCCAACTCATGAAGGAGGGAGCCAAGGTGATTGAGGAAGTTGCAGACATGACTAAAGTATTTCAAGAAAGAGTCCATTCCATTCAAACCACAAAATCCTTGACTACTGATGACTTTTCAAAGGTAGCAAGGATTAAATCAATGCTCATTGTCTGTTCGGATCACTTAGAGGTTCATATAGCGAAGGTCACACAAGTGAATATGGACAAAGAAGTGTGGAAGCAGAGGATCATACACATTGGCTTGCCCTATTTCCAAGTCATCCTGAACTTTTCGGCAACACACCTAGAATGGCGTGGATCCACGACAAAGAAGGACAAGCCCGTAACTTCCTCAGTTGCGGTGGATGTTTAGTTGTTCTAAAATGAAATGTCGGCCTTTCAATGGCTATTAGTTTTGTTCTCTTTTATGTTATTTTAATAGTTTCTTTCACCGAAGTGAAAGTAAATGTTATTTGTTAATCATGTAAAAACTATGGCCTGGTGGCTATTTAAGCAAAAGAGCTTGCCTTTGAACAAGTTCTGAAACTATGATTTTGGAAACAATAGAAAAGTTTTGTGGGAATGATATAATGGCTGATTATTAATGGAATGTTGTGTTATCGTTGAATCTATGCATTCCAAGATTTTAAATCTTTCTTGAGTTGTTATGTGGGCATGATATAATCTGGTAATCAGTCATCTTTGCATTTCTTCCTAGTACATATTTATTATAAGTTGTTGGATGACTCACATGGAGTTGATCTGCTTGATCCCCCCTGTTTTGTGAGGCATGAGAGAGTCTCGATTGAGCTATTAGTTTCTCTTGCTCAATCCCCATTTTGTTTTGAATGTATGTAGCAAATATGTTATAAATCAGAGTCTTTGAACTCCCCTTTTAACATTCTTTCAGAAAAAATTTAGGTGTTTATTTGTGTTGATGGATAAATGCTAAAGCCTTTTTAATACTTTCTAGGTTAAAGTGTTAGCATATCAATTGTATAATTAATTTTTTGCAAATCATAGGAGGATCTACCCTCAAATGCAGAGGTTGAATTTCTATTAATTCTTCCAATTGTTGGTAAATTTTATTCTTTCAAAAGGGAAAAACGGAGTCACATTTTTCTTTAAGGATATCATAGTTAGAAGTTTAAGAAGGAGACAAATATGTTAAGCAACAGAACCCTAGGAGATCAATACTCGAATCATGTGAGCATAGAGTACAATGAACCTATAAGGGTCCTCACTACATATCAGATCAAAGAAAGGCAAGACAACATTGCAACTATGGATATGAATGCTAGCACTATCTTTGATAATGAGTGTGTTGAAGTTCAAGATCTGAAAATAGCCTATGAGATGTGGAATATGATGAAGACTATTTATGGAGGAGATCCTCATGTATAAAAGGCTAAGGTGGATAGCTTAAGAGGCAAATTTGATGAGATGAGGATGGAAGAAGGAGAAAATATAGAACAATATAGAAAAAGAATAAAGGGTGTGGTAAATTCCATCAGAATTTCTGGAGGAAAGCTTGAAGAAGATGATGTGGTTAGAAAAATATTGAGAACCTTGCTACCACAATATGCCATAAGGGTTTCTACAATTCAGGAACTTAGATTCTTAGGAACAGTTAGTGTTTCACTTGACTCATTGATTGGTAAGTTAACTGCCTTTGAACTAAGCAACTATGATAACAGTATAACAAAGATTGATGTTGCCTTCAAAGCTTCCATGATACTTGCACCAACAAGGAGTAGAAAAGAAACCAAAAATAGTTCTAATACAAGAACCAGTCATTCTCATGAATGTGACAACCTGTTATCTAAAGAATAGGAACAAGATGATATTGAAGCTCTATTAGCAAGAAGGCTGCCAAGAGGAAAATGAAAGTATAAAGGTAAACTTCCCTTGAAGTGTTTCTCTTGCAATAGAATAGGTCACATTGCATCCAGATGTCTTGACAATGATAGGAAGGATAATTTTAGAAGCTACAAAGACAAGAGAAAGAAGGAGTGTTATCTTGTAGAAGAAGGATTTGCCGATGAAGAATCAGAAGGATCTGATGGAGATGGAATTGCATTTGTAGTGGTAAAGGAAGATAACACAGAGGAAAGTGATATGGCACTGATCTTTAGTTCAAACTGGTGTGGAGACTAGGTAATTGATAGTGGTTGCACTCACCACATGACCGGTGACAGAAACAAATTCCTCAGCATGGAGGACTGTAATGGAGGAATGGTGAGATTCAACAATGATGCTCCTTGTGCAGTAAAAGGCAAGGGATCTATAGCCCTAAATGATAAAACAAATTATGAAGATGTTTATTGGGTAGAAGGGATAAAATATAGTCTGTTAAGTGTTGCACAGCTTAACAATAAGGGTTATTGGTTAGAATTTGATGAAGGAATATGCATGTTAGGTCCCAGAGACAACTGAGAGGGGGGCGGTGAATCAGTTGTCCAATAAATATAAACCAAAACAAACTTAACCAAACTTTATGCCGGTAGACAATTTTATCAGTTAATTACAGTACTGGTAAAGATTAATGCATGAAACAGAAAGACAATAACATCCACAACACATAACACCAATATTTGTATGTGGAAACCCTGTAAGGGGAAAAACCACAGCAGGAAGCCTTACCCACAATCAAATGATACTACTACAGATAGTATGTGTGTACAATAAGGAGTCTGCACATGCAGAAAGGCCAACTGCCTAGAGCTCACTGCTCAAACACAAACTGGGAGTCACACTGACTACAATTGGATGGTTAAATCCAATGATTATATATTGCTTAGAATAGCATCTTCATATGCTGGATTCAGTATCGGTTAAGCTCTGATATACCTTCTTCAAACCTTCATTCAATCTTGAATGATGTCTGCATGTATAGCTATGCTTATATTCACATATACCTTACTACAATCCTTTTTCCAATCCTATCCTTATCTATGTCAATCTCACAAATGAGATCTTACATTTATACCATAATTTAAGACCAAATGGGTAGGTCAGCTCACTAAGAGATATTACAATAAAATTAATTACAAATGAATCAATATCTGATGCATCATGTTGGCTCAAAGCATTTACAATAATAAAAAATCATCTTCATGATGTGCCATGCTGATATGGAATTGATATGCTTGTCAGTGCATAACCTGGACCTATTTGTCGGTAACAACAAATATGAAAACCTGATCAAACCAATAAACAAATCACCAAAACCAAGTGTCCAAATGATGTCTTCGACATAACCAAGTAATCTCCAAGTCATTCCAAGTGCTAGTGAACAATATATCCTGCCGGTGAACCAGATACTGGTGACTGTGCTTACATCACTGACGTGCCGGTTAACATAATCAAGATCTCCAAGTGCTGATAAGTGTTGACAGATGTTGACAAGTGTTGACATCAATGGCAAAACATATCAACATATCCAAAATACCAACAATCTCACCCTTTGGCATTGATGGCAACACAAGATGGAAAAACCATCAAAGTGCCAAAATAGAAATGCCAAAAAACAAAAACCAACAATCTCCAAAAGAGATCATTAACCAGTAAATCAAAATATAGAGAGTAAAAAGCTCTCCAACAATCTCTTCCCAAAGTAGCAATCTTTTCCTCAAAGGATAATGTGTTTTTCCATAACAATCTCTCCCCCTTTGACATCAAATGTCAAAGCATTACAAAAACCACTTTCAAAATAGTTCATACCAACTGATTACAAAATACCAACTACTCCCCCTGAGAAGTAGCTCTCCTCATCAAAGTCAGAGTAAAAGATTTCTTTGTTAATTCTTCCAGTTGATAACAAACATCAACTGTCTAAGTCTCTACTGGTGGGGGTATAACCCCAAGCTTCTCTCTAAGATATTCAAAAGTCTCTTTAGGCAAAGGCTTAGTAAAAATATCTGCAATCTGCTCTTTAGTATTCACATAAACCAACTTCACTTCTTTTGCTTCAACATTATTTTTAAGAAAATTGAATTTGATAGAAACATGTTTAGTCTTTAAGTGAAATACCGGGTTCTTAGATATATCAATTGCTACCATATTATCACAGTAAATAGTTATAGGTTCCTTGCGTTTTACCTTTATATCCTTCAACATTTTCTTTATCCATAATACTTGTGTGCAATTAGTTGCTGCTGCAACATATTCTGATTCTACTATTGATAAAGATGGGCAACTTTGTTTCTTGCTCAACCAAGAAATTAATCTATTTCCAAGAAAAAATGCTCCACCAGTGGTACTTTTTCTATCATCTACATTTCTTGCCCAATTTGCATCTATGTATGCACATAAATCAAAGTTTTCATCTCTAGGATACCATAATCCAAGATTTGTAGTGCCTTATAGGTACTAGAAAATCCTTTTCACTGCTGATTCATGATTTTCTTTAGGATTACTCTGAAATCTTGAAACAATACATACTACATTCATAATATCAGGTCTTGTTTGTGTCAAATATAGTAAACCTCCTATCATAGAATTGTATCTAGTCGGATTAACAGGTGTTGATTCATCTTTCAATGATAGTTTGTTAGTTGTAGTCATAAGTGTGCTTACTGATTTAGAGTTTTCCGTGCCAAATTTATTTAGTAATTCCTTCAAGTATTTAGATTGACATAAGAATATACCTTTATCACTCTGTGAAATCTGCAATCCTAAGAAGAATTTTATCTCCCCAATCATAGACATTTCAAATTATTCTTGCATCTTAATAGAAAAGTCTTTACATAATCCATTTTCTCCTCCAAAGATTATATCATCAACAAAAACTTCAATAACCAAGATGTCATCATTAGTCACTTTGTAATATAGATTTTTGTCAACATTACCTTTAGTGAAACCAATCTTCAAAAGATATTTATCCAATCTAGCATACGAAGCTCTAGGAGCTTGCTTTAGTCCATACAAAGCTTTCCTTAACCTGCAAACCATATCTTTGTCATCTGTTAATGAAAATCCATTAGGTTGTTCAATATAAACTTCTTCTTCAGGATCACCATTCAGAAATGCACATTTAAGATCCATTTGATATACTTTATAGTTCTTGTGTGCTACAAAAGCCAAGAATATTCTGACTGCCTCAATTCTAGCTACCGGTGCAAAGGTTTCATTGTAGTCAACTCCTTCTTTCTATGAATATCGCTTACACACTAATCTTTCTTTATTTCTGATTACCTTACCATCTTCATTAAGTTTATTTCTAAATACCCAATTAGTTCCAATTACATTTTTGTCTTTAGGCTGGGGAACTAATGTCCATGTGTTATTCTTTTCAATTTGTTCCAATTCATCTTCCATAGCTTTAATCTAGTGTTTATCTTCACATGCCTCATTAATTGATGTTGGTTCAACTTTAGAAATAAGACACACCTCTTCATTTGCCAGTCTTCCTCTAGTCATAACACCTTGATACTTGTTCCCAATTATCTGATCTTCAGAGTGGTTCAATCTTACATACCGGGGTGTTTTTACTTGTTGTTGTTCCTTAGTCACTATTGAATTTTTAGATGATGCTGGTATAACTGAATCAACATTCTATACTGATGTACCCATTTTAGGTTCATTTGATATTATCTCTATTCCCGGTTCAAAGTCTATGTACCTTGAATTTCCTTTAAACTATTCATCAATCTTCACATTTGCACTTTCAACAATTTTCTGCAATCTCTTATTAAGACATCTATATGCCTTGCTCTTAGATGAATAACCAAGAAATATTCCTTCATCACTTCTAGGATCAAATTTGCCAATATACTCATCTCTTCTAATGTAGCATTTACTTCCAAATATTCTAAAATATTTAAGAGTAGGAGTATTACCAAAGCATAGTTCATGAGGGGTCTTATCGGTTTTACCTTTGATGTGAACTCTATTGAATGTATAGACTTTTGTATTCACTTCTTCTCTCAAATATACATGAGGTAGGTTTGCTTTTGATATCATACTTCTAGCTACATCCAAGATAGTTTTGTTCTTTCTTTCCACAACTCCATTCTGTTGGGGTGTCTGGGGTGCTAATAACTGTCTTCTGATCCCATTCACTTCATAGAATGTATTAAACTCCTTAGATGTGAACTCACCTCCTTGATTTGATCTCAAACATTTTATTTTCTTACCCGTTTCATTCTCTACTATTACCTTGAATAGTTTGAATTTCCCAAAAGCTTCTTATTTCTCCCTGAGAAAAGTAACCCAACACATTCTAGAATAGTCATCAATGATTAGCATAAAATATCTATCTCCTTGTAAGCTTCTAGTTCTTGTTGGACCACATAAATCAGTATGAATTAAGTCAAGAGCATTATTGGATTTATCTGGTATACTCTTAAAAGATGCTCTAACTTGCTTTCCAGCTTGACATTCCTTACATACCAGATTGTGAGGTTTAACAATCTTAGGTAAATCTCTTACTGCCTTAGTTGTATTGATTTTCACAATGCAGTCAAAATTTACATGACAAAGTCTCTTATGCCATAACCAACTTTCATAAATATGTGCAATCAAGCATTTTTTCTCATAGTTGTTCAAATGAAAAATATTACCTCTAGTCTAATTACCGGTTGCAATTTCCAAACCAGTTCTGTTCATGATTTTGCATTTACCATTCTTGAATTGTAACTGAAAACCTTTTTCAACTAACTGACCAACACTCAAAAGATTATGCTTCAAACCTTCAACATAGTAAACATTATCAGTATTGTGCTTACCATCAAAATATATACTCCCTTTTCCTTTGATCAAACAAGCTTTATCATCTCTAAATCTCACTAGACTTCCATTGTATTCCTGAAAGGTTAAGAATTTACTTTTATCACCAGTCATATGATGTGAACATCCTGAATCAATGATCCATTCATCCTTATCTTCAATTTTAGCTACCAGGGCCTGCTCTACCGGTTGAATAGTAGGTGTTGGTTGATCTTCTATTATAGCAACAAAATCCCATCCATTGTCTGTTGATTCCTCATCAGAATCATCAGTAACTCCTTCATCAGCATAGTAACATGATTTGTCTCTATTCTTCTTAAATCTGTATCTCTGATATTTAGGGTTAGGCTTATATGTCCTTTTAGCTTCTTCTTTCAATCTTGCATGTCTATCAGGACACCTAGATGCCATATGACCAACTTTATTGCAGTTAAAACATTTAAAGGGTCCTTTACCTTCATACTTACCTCCAATTGGACCTTTAGGCATTTTCCTTGCAGATAGTGCTTCAAGTTCTTCTAATTCTTCATTCTCCTTCCTGCTTTCTTCAAGTTCTCTTGCATAAAATGCTTTCCAATCAGATTTATAAAATTATGATGATGATGATGATGATGTAGATGATGTTGATGCCTTAAAAGCTAAATCTATCTTTATAGTAGTAATAGGACCAAATTCCTCAAGTTCAAAAGCTGAAAGTTTTCCAACCAAAGTGTCTCTAGATACTGATGTATTAGGCATTGTTCTCAATTCATTTATAGTAGTAACTTTCATTTTATATGCCCATGGAAAAGCTCTTAAAACTTTAGAAACAATTTCATCTTCACTTAAGGTTCCTCCACAACATTGTATACCCAAAACAATTTCATTTACTCTTTCCATAAAAGCAAAAATCCTTTCATCTTCTTCCATTTTCAGATTTTCATACCTGACCCGAAAGCATTCAAGTTTTGCAATTTTGACTGTCGAATCTCCTTCATTCAATGTTTCTAATTTTTCCCAAATTGCTTTAGTAGTAGATCTATCTAATAATCCCATGATTTTCTGATCTGATAATGCGCTCAAAAGTGCTTCTCTTGCTTTGCAATCACTTTCCTCATCTTTACCTAAGGTTGGTGGATTAGGTTGACCTTGAGTAGGAGAAACATAACCATTCTTTGTAACTTCCCATATGTCCTTTCCAATGCAATTCAAATGTGTCTCCATCCTGATCTTCCAAATGCCATAGTTAGTTCCATCAAGTTTAGGACTCTCCTTCCTAAAATAGTTAGAAGACATTGGATCTCCTCAAGCTATACATAACACCAACACATAACACTAATATTTGTACGTGGAAACCCTGTAAGGGGAAAAAACACAATGGGAAGCCTTACCCACAATCAAATGATACTACTGCAGATAGTATGTGTGTACAATAAGGAGTCTACACATGCAAAAAGGCCAGCTGCCTAGAGCTCACTGCTCAAACACAAAATGGGAGTCACACTAACTACAATTGGATGGTTAGATCTAGTGATTATGTACTACTCAAAATAGCATCTTCATATGCTGGATTTAGTACCGGTTAAGCTCTGATATGCCTTCTTCAAACCTTCCTTCAATCTTGATTGATGTCTGCATGTATAGCTCTGCTTATATTTGCATATACCTTATTACAATCCTTTTTCCAATCCTATCCTTATCTATGTCAATCTCACAAATGCAATCTTACATTTATACCATAACCTAAGACCAAATGAGTAGGTCAGCTCACTAAGAGATATTACAATAAAATTAATTACAAATAAATCAATATCCGATGCATCATGTCAACTCAAAGAATTTACAATAATAACAAATCATCTTCATGATGTGTTGTGCTGATCTGGAATAGATATGCTTGCCGGTGCATAACCTGGACCTATTTGTTGGTAACAAAAAATATACAAAGCCTATTAAACCAATAAAAAAATCACCAAATCCAAAAGTCCAAACAATGTCTTCGACATAACCAAGTAATCTCCAAGTCATTCCAAGTGCCGGTGAACAATATATCCTGTTGGTGAACCCGATATCGGTGACTGTGCATAAGTCACTTGCTAGTTAAAATAATCAAGATCTCCAAGTGCTGATAAGTGTTAACAGATGTTGACAAGTATTGACATCAATGACAAAACCATATCAACTTATCCAAAATACCAACAATGCAAAATAAGTGATAAATCAGGAGGTCTGATTGCTACCAGTAGATAAACTAGAGGAAATTTGTTCTGCCCAAAATCCATTATAGGAAGTTTCCTAATGGAAAAGGTAGAAGATAGTTGGTTGTGGCATAAAAGATTGTATCATTTAAATTTTGATAGGATAGCAAAGGTTAGTAAAATGAAGTCTATCAGAGGTATGCCCTACATTATGAAACCTAAGAATGCTATGTGTAAAGAATGTCAACTAGGAAAGTTGACCGGATCTAGCTTCAACAACAAATCTTATTCATCAAAGAATGTGCTAGACTTAGTGCATACAGATTTGTGTGGTCCTATGAGAACTAAGAGTTTCTATTGGGACCAATACTTCATGTTGTTTGTAGATGATTTCTCAAGAATGATGTGGGTTGTGTTCTTGAAAGAAAAATCTGAAGCCTTTCACATGTTTAAGGTCTTGGAGGCTCGAGTGGAGAGAGGAACTGGTAAGAGTCTGAAATGTTTGAGATTAGACAGAGGAGGAGATTTCACCTCTCAAGAATTCATAAATTACTGTGAATAACATGGGATTATGAGACAGATGTCTGTACCAAAACACCTCAGCAGAATGGGGTTATTGAAAGAAGAAACAAAACTCTAATTGATTATGTGAGGACTATGATGATACAAATTAATATTCCACATGTCTTTTGGAGAGAGGCAATAAGTATTTCTATGTATACCTTGAACATGATATAGGTGAATAAGGGGACAAATAAGATTCCCTATGAATTATGGTGTGGATACTCACCCAATGTGAGCTATTTCAAAGTATTTAGAAGCATGTGCTATATCAAGAGGGATGAGTACTCTAGAAAGTTTGATCCCAAAATTGATGAAGGAACCTTCTTAGGCTACACCACAAAGAGTAAAACATATCGATGTTTGAACAAAAAGACCAGTAAGATTGTGGAGAGTGCCAATGTCAAAGTAGATGAGTTCTATGAGAAAAATGAAAAGGATAGCAAGAGTGAACCAAAGGATTATCAAGGATTTGAGTACACTGTACTGGTTGAACCTACTAAAGAGAATCTTGTTGCAGCTAAAAATGAGGAATCATGTGAAGTAGAACTTGCACAACTGGTAAAAGAAGCTCCAAGAAATAAACCGATACTAGCAAGGTATGTCAGAAACAATCACTCTGCTGATAATATCATTGGTGACAAAGATGCAAGAGTATTGATGAGAAGAAGAGCAAGAGAGAATACCTATCTACTCTCCAAAATTGAGCCCAAAATGAAAAAGGAGGCTCTAAAAGATGAAGAATAGATCAAAGCCATGGATGAAGAACTGGAGTAGATTGAGAAAAATGAAACTTGGAATCTTGTGCCTAGACTGAAGAACAAAAATGTAATAGGCACCAAATGGGTGTTTAGAAACAAAATGGATGAAACCGGTCAAGTAGTAAGAAACAAAGTGAGGTTAATGTATAAAGGGTATGCTTAGGAAGAAGGTTTGGATTATGGAGAAACCTTTGCACCGATGGCCAAGCTGGAAGGGGTCAGAATATTTCTTGCTTATGCTGCTTACAATAAGTTCAAAGTTTACCAAATGGATGTCAAATCGTCATTCTTGAATGGTATTTTAGAGGAAGAAGTGTACATTGAGAAACCAGAAGGATTTGTATTAGAGATGGAAGAGACATGGTATGCAAGGTGAACAAGGCTTTGTGTGGGCTAAAATGAGAACCAAGAGCTTGGTATGAGAGGCTGCACTCATATCTGATAAGTATAGGGTTCATGAGAACCAGTGACAACATCAACTTGTATTTGAAAACCAGAGAAAAAGAAAAAAGAAAAAGAAAAATATTTGATTGCAGAGATTTTTGTAGATGACATCATCTTTGGGGGAGATGATGAGATGAGCAAAGGTTTTGCAGATGAAATGAAGTGAGAATTTAAAATGTCCATGACTAGTGAAATAAAATTCTTCATCAGTTCGCAAGTATCTAAGCTAAAGAATGGTACATTCATTAGCCAGACCAAGTACATAAGGGAAATATTGAAGACTTTTAGAATAGAAGATTCCTAACTTGTTGGAACTCCAATGGTTACAGGTTGCAAGCTCTCCAAAAATGATGAGGCTAACGAAGTAAATGAGATGCTTTACCAATCCATGATTGACAATTTGCAGTATGCAGTACACAGTAGATCAGATATAGCACAAGCAGTTGGCTTGGTTGCTAGATTTGTTGCAAATCCAAAAGAGACTCATATGGTAGCGGTTAAGAGAATATTTAGATACCTTAAGGGGAGTGATGAGTATGGTCTTTGGTATCCACATAAGGGAGATTTCAACTTAAGTATCTTCACCGATGCAGATTGTGCAGGGAACATTGATGACAAAAAGAGCACTAGTGGAGGTGTATTCTTTCTTGGAGACATGATTGTGCCATGGACAAGCAAGAAACAAAATTGCATCTCTCAATCCATAGCTGAGGTAGAGTATGTGGCTGCTGCAATCGACTGTACATGGGTAGTATGGATCAAGCAGATATTGGAAGATATCCAAGAAAAGGTGACTAAACCTGTGGTGATACACTGTGACAATACAAGTGCCATCAACATATAAAAAAATGCGATAATGTACTCTAAAACCAAGCATATTGCAATAAAATATCATTATCTTAGGGAATGGGTGTAGGCAAAAGAAGTAAGACTGGAATTTGTGTCCACCAAGGAATAGGTTGTAGATATATTCACCAAGCCACTACCTAAGGAAGAGGTAAGCTAGGGGTAATTCCCCTGCATACTCTAAGATGAGTAAAAATCGGAACAAAATCAATCTGGTATGATTTTTTTTGAAGAATCTATGTATTTGGATTGATGATTATGGACTACTCATATTAGGGGGAGTAGTTAGTGTAGTTTGTGAAATAGGGTGTCTAGACTACACCTTTGGCATTGTTGTCAAAGGGGGAGAAGTTTGAATATAGATGATGTAACATGTGTAAGGAAAGAAGTGCATAGAAAACACTCTCCTAACGTCAATTCTAAGGGGATTTGCAAGCGAGGAAGTATTTTAATTTCAATTTGTAATACATTAAGATAAAACACCGACAAGAGATTAAGATTAACCAAAAAGAATAGCACCAGAGAAAGACATCATATATACGTGGGAAAACCCTTACGGGTAAAAACCCACAACCAAAAAAGAGATCCCTTTATTCAGTAAACAACACGGTTACAATAAAGTACTCAGATCCTCTTTTATGGACTCTATTCTCAAAACTCTGTTCTCACAACATGCAAACACCTCTACTCAACTCAACTTCTACAACTTCCATCTCTTCTCTTTAACTACCACCACAGTATTTATGCACACCCATATGCTCGTCGGTTACATCTCTAGCAACCACCATCTGCCAAACCAATCAACCTTGGAGTATAACCATCTAGTAACAGCCTGTTCATTCATGAATTCATGGAAAAATATTATCCCACATTCATCCGGAAGACGAGTCAGTCTGTATTCAAATACACTGACAGAAACATTCCAAGTGTCCGCCTACTAGTCTTCGGTCCCGACAACATAAACCCGATCGCCGAAGGTGACCTCATCGGCATCAACGTAGCAAACAACCAGTTCTTTTGATCATACAATCTTCCTTGATCTCTTTCTACACTCTACCATGTGGTACCCCTTGATTGGTTCTGGGGTCCCTTCCTTGACACCTTAGCACAACCTCACTAACTGCCCAAAGTTCTTCTTTGTTGCTAGGTCACAATGGAAAGTCTAATGAGCAATTTCCCATCATGAACTAGAGACTACGGTCAGATATTCTGCGATCATCATCCAATCATCTATGATCTACATGAGCTTTAACTCACCTGGGCCACTCACCTGTCGGGTCCCACCACTTGGTCACCATGTCACGAGGGATATTGCAATGAGCAGTTTCCCATCACAACCTAATGATCACCATTGGATCAACCTTGATCATCATCTGATCATCCTAGACTTTCTCACTAGTTAACTTTCCCTGAGTGCTCTCTTGCTGGGACCCATCACTTAGTCGCCAAGCCATGATTGATAACGTTCGTGCATCTTGCCATAGCAGTATGCGACAACTGTTTGATCATCCCAGACTTGCTCACCTATTAACTGATCCTAGGAAGAAGGTTCCATCGATCATCAACATAACTACGAACAAGTAATCCCGATCCTCGATAACTAGTAGGTGACTCGATCGGGCCATCGGCATAGCTTCCATCTTGTTCCACCGATAGCCAATGACAGCCCAATCATCGAAGGCGACTTCATCGGGTCATCGGTAGGACTTCAATATGGATAACCCAATAGGTGATGTTAACTCAATGACCATAAAAGAGGATCCAAACACTACTTCCCACAAGCTGTTCCATTGGGGTAAGTTACACCGATCAACCCGAACACTGGTCAGGAGAAATCGAGGCATATTTCCAACAATCTCCCACTTGCCAAGGAATTTACTGGACCTGTCAACCATGCTGAACACTTAAAAATTTCACTGAGAACCATGGACTATAAAGCCCATCAATGATGATATACCACTCGATCATAAATCATCAAAAAATTGAATTTAACCTGTGCACCTATGCAGAGTAGTCTCATCTCATTCATGAACACTTCCACCTTCTACCATGCCACTGCCATAGGACATATATGGAAGCTATCTACTGAGAAAACTATAACTCTATCTCCCAAGCACACAAAACTCATGATCCAAAAAACTAACTGAATGTACAAACATTTGTTACAGACATAGCTAGAATAGCACCCACAACAAGTACTAGCACATCCAACTACACATACCCTTAAAAGATCATTAACATGTACAACCTGTTACTCACAATCTCAAGCTCCACATGCAATACATACCAAGGAGCTCCCACTGCACAGGTAATATCAACCATTTACAACATCTCATAGAAGTGAATTAATCTTTGCACCAAGAGATTTCCCAATACTAACTGGAAACAAAGAACCTGCAAGCTAGTC
Organism: Cryptomeria japonica; assembly: GCF_030272615.1. Lineage (NCBI taxonomy): Eukaryota > Viridiplantae > Streptophyta > Pinopsida > Cupressales > Cupressaceae > Cryptomeria > Cryptomeria japonica. The sequence continues at coordinate 654,673,114 of NC_081410.1, read as the reverse complement.
TTCACAACACCCTGTATCATACCCTTTCTTCACCTCTAAATGCTAACTATGTTATCATGGATAAATGCCTTTCAGTTGAACCTATTACTCATTCCAAAACAACACCATCTATGTTTCCACATTTCTAAGAGCACATGTAGCTGATAATCCCATGCCAAAACTTCAAATGCATAACCGCATTATCATGAAGTACCAAGCAAATGATCAATGTACTCAAAACATAGAAACAAAACCAAGATCAATGTCAAAATTCCAACTGTAGAATCAGGAACATAAAAATGACACACATGATCTAAAATATCTTATCCAAAGAGATTACCCAATGATCAATGTACTCAAAACATAGAAACAAAACCAAGATCAATGTCAAAATTCCAACTGCAGAATCAGGAACATAAACATGACACACATGATCTAAAACATCTCATCCAAAGAGATTACATGCTCTGTATGAACATAACCATATTATCTCAAAACTCTAAATGCATCTCAAGAGTGTACTCAGACATAATGTAACACATCCTAACCAAGGAAAACATGTCAAAATATGACATAAACAACATCTCTACCAAGGACTTATGAATCCTCAAGATGTTAGCATCTTCAGTCACATGAAGATTATCCACCATCAAATGATGAATCTGCATCACTACCAAAGACCCATGGTACCTATTCTTACATGGCATCGTGATAGAACCAGACACCACCAGATGTCTATCTTGCCAAAATAGCTCAGAAGGCATCTCCATCCTCATTTTGTGAGGATGCACAAGATGAAGAATCTGAAGAACTCTTGTTTCCTTTCTTCTTCTTCTCTTTGCAATCCTTCTGAATGTGACCAGCCTACCCATAGTTCCAGCACTTTGTTTTGGACTTCTTTCCAGGAGCATAACTTTCCTCTGACTTGGATTTAGACTTCTTGTCCTCTGTCTTGCCACGAATAGAAAGGGCCTCCTTGACCATCTCAGAATATTTCCTTTGTGTTTCTTTTGACCACAACAAAGCAACCACTTCTTCCATCTTGAAAGTGGTTGTTGTACTCCCAATGGCCATTACCAGATGATCCCATGTGTCAGGCAAAGAACATAAAAGAAGCATACATCGATCCTCGTCATCAATCTTAACTCCTATGGAGGTTAACTGAGAAAACATCACGTTGAAAATGTTCAAATGATCTACAATGGATGTACCCTCATCCATCTTCAAGGAATACAACTTCTTCCTCAGGAACAACTTGTTTACCAGAGATTTCCCCTAATAAATATCTCCAAGTTTCTTCCACAAAAAATGTGCAGTCTTTTCCTCATGAACGTTTAACAGAATAGAGTCTTCCAAACAGATTCTAATCAATCTTTTGGATTTTCTATCTGCAAGATCGTAGTCTTCTTGCCTCATGCCTGAAGTTTTTTATCTAGACACAATAAACCATAGATCTCGATCAACTAGAAAATCTTCCATCTTGAGTTTCTACAACTCAAAGTTTGAACTGTTGAACTTCTCAATCTCCACTCGTCCAGAGTTGTTTGCCATCTCAATCTGCAAACAAAATACTCTGCTAGGCTCCCACTGAAAACAAAATTGACACCAAACAGTCTTGCCTAACAAGGATAACACAACTAAATGGCTCTGATACCACTTGTAAGGAAAGCAGTGCACGGAAAACGCTCTCCTAACGTCAATTGTAAGGGGATCTGCAAGTGGGGAAGTATTTTAATTTCAGTTTGCAATACATTAAGATAAAACATAGACAGAAGATTAAGATTAATTAGACAGAATAGCACTAGGGAAAGAAATCAGATATACATGGGAAAACCCTTACGGGTAAAAAACCCACCACCAAAAAAGAGATCCCTTTATTCACTAAACAACATGGTTACAATAAAGTACTCAGATCCTCTTTTATGGACTTTGTTCTCAAAACTCTATTCTCACAACATGTAGACATCTCTAGTTGGCTCGGCTTCTATAACTTCCATCTCTTCTCTTCAGCTACCACCACAGTATTTATGCACACCCATCTACTCGTTGGTTACATCTCTGGCAACTGCCATTTGCCAAACCAATCAGCCTTGGAGTATAACCATCTAGTAACAACCTGTTCATTCATGAATTCATGGAAAACATATTATCCCACATTCATTCGGAAGATGGGTTGGTTCGTATTCAAATACACTGACAGAAACATTCCAAGTGTCTGCTTACTAGTCTTTGGTCCAAGAGACATCAATCTGATCACCGAAGGTGACCTCATTGGGCATCGATGTAGCAAACAACTCTTTCTTCTGATCATATGATCTTCCTTGATCTCTTTCTATGCTCTGCCACATGGCACCCCCTGATCGGTTCCGGGGTCCTTTCCCTGACACCTTAGCATGACCTCACTAACCGCTTGAAATTATTCTTTGTCGCTGGGTCATGATGGAAAGTCTAACGAGTAATTTCCCATCACGACCTAGCGACCACAGTCAAATCCTCTGCCATCAATGTCTGATCATATGCGATGTACACGACCTTTAACTCACCTAGGCCGCTCACTTGCCGAGTCCCACCACTTGGTTGTCATGTCATGAGGGATATTCCAACGAGCAGTTTCCCATCATGACCTAGTGATCACCGTTGGATCAACCTTGATCATTGTTTGATCATCCTGGACTTTCTCACCAATTAACTTCGCTTGAGTGCTCTCTTTTTAGGACCCATCACTTAGTCACCAAGCCGCGATGGATAACATTCATACGTCTCACCATAGCGGTATAGCGAAATGTCCGGTCATCCCATACTTTCTCACCTGTTAATCCATCCCAGGAAGAAGGTTCCATTGGTCATCAGCATAACTACAAACAAGTAATCCCAATCCCTGACAACTAGTAGGTGACTCAATCGGGCTATCGACATAGCTTCCATCTTATTCCACCAATAGTTGATGATAGCCTGATCGCCAAAGGTGAATTCATTGGGTCATCGACATGACTTCAATATGGCTAACCCAATAGGCGATGTTAACTCGATGACCACAAAAGAGGATTTGAATACTGCTTCCCACAAGTTGTTCCATCGGGGTAAGTTACACCGATCAACCCAAACACTAGTCAGGAGAAATCGAGGCATATTTCCAGAAACATGAAGGAAGATGAAGACAAATGTGACTATGAATTCAGAAGTAATATGAATGGAAGCCAACTGAAAGGGGGAGTAAGATCATTACTCAAAGATCGATCATTTCAGTAGAAGCAAAAGTGAGTGATTTCTAAAGAGGAGTCAAAAGTGTTGCCATCAATGCCAAATGTGGAGATTGTTTGCATTGTGATTGTCATTGATGTCAACTAGTATAGGATGGTTACTGGTGTAAGATATGTTTTTGTAGTATTGTTATTGTTGCATACCTAATGAGATGTCTTTGATATTCACCAGTAACTCAGGAAATGTCTTTCAGCACAAAGACCTTTGAAGTCACTGATACATAAGTTAGTTATTGACTTGTGCAAGGACTAAAGACCAGTAAGTGATATGCTAGTAGTGCATTGTTTCCAACTGACAAGTGAGTTAGTGTAGAGGTGTCAATCGGAAACCTATATGTTGTAGGATGTTTGGATAAGAAACAATAGGACTCCCATTGAATAAAGTAGCAGTCACGATATGAAGTAGTTGACATGATGATGCGGTCACAGGGTTTGACTCAGATTGAGGTTTAGTAGTCTTATGCATGACCGGAGCTATCTGGAGAGACAAGTGATTAGTCTACTTAGTGATCAATGATCGGTGGTAGAAGATAAAGAGATATACTAGTGAACCAGTGATATAGGTTGAATAACCGATGATATAGGTTGAAGGATACTTTCCACCAAGAATCTTAGAGCGATGACCTATATGATGGATGCGATGAGAGAAGGTGATTCAGTTAGAGAGAGATATCACCAATCAATCTACTGGTCAAGGTTACAATAGTTAATAGTTAGTTAAGGCGAGATTTGTGGTGATTTGTTAGTTTGCATTAAAAGGACAAACCACGACTCTAAAGTTGCAGAAATTGCGAGTTGAGGTGGCAGATAAGGATAAATTGGTGGTGAGAATGATGGAGAGCATCCAGAGTACATGAAAAATTTGGAAATATTTGAATTTCAAATCTACCAAGTGTTAGGTGTAAACTGATTGAGGAATTAGCGGGTATGTGTTGGCAAAATATGGTATAAAGGTTTTTGGCGAAAACCAAAAAGATTGATCAAAAAAATTGCAAAGTGCAAATCCTGTGAGAGGTGATCCAAAGTACTGAGTGATTTAGCTGAGCAGAGTGTGTGTGAAGTAGATTGGTAGAGTGCAGAGCTGAGGGTATAAGAAGAGGACCGACAAAGTGTAGAGCCGAGGGTATGAGCAGAGAACTAGTGTAGTGCAGAGAAGACACAACCGATGCAGATAGAGTATGAGATTCATTGTGATCTGATCAAGCTATTAGTAGCTATTCCAGTAGATCAACTTCATGTTGCTTTCTAACCATTGCACTCAAAATCCCTTAATTGGGTAGACTTTAATAGGTCCCTTTGTAAAATCCCTTAACCGGGTGACATCTTAATTGATGATCCTAAGTCCTTTAACAAGGCTACCTCTAATAGGGTAAAGGTACTAACAGGCTTTAAATAAAATCCCTTAAATGGGTGGCACCTAACAGTGTCTTTGTAATCTCCTAACAGGGATGGATCCTCACCAAGCGTACTCTAGAAGAGTGCAAATTTTGTGAGTTTCTACTCACACCGTGGTTTTCTCCCATTTGGGTTTCCACGAGATAAATCTTGGTGTTATTGTGTATCTTTTCACGCATGCATGTTCTCCTACAATAATTGTTTTTATTGATGAATATGAAGTTAGTGCAAACTTGAGTAAAAAGGTTTTAATTTTGTAAAGCCGGTAAAGTGTTGATTCACCCCTCTCCTCTCAGCACTGGTTGGGACTAACAATCAAGAGGTCTGGTAACTCTTTGGATACCTCAAGCAGTGATAGTAGAAATAATAGGTGAAACAAAATTATGGTTGAGTTGTAAGGTAAACAACCTTATCTCTAATCCTTAATCTTTGTTGATTGACGTCTATGGCCCAATAAATTGCATCAAAAAATGAGCTACTTGGGTAGAAATATAAGATTTCCTTACAGCTTAGCCCACTGAGTTTCATGTCTTAGGAGGAGACTTTAATGTGATCTTTAGGAGTAGTGATAAGAGAGGGGGTGTGAAGAGAAAACTACAACCTTAATCTAATTTTGAAAATTGGGTGGATAGGTGTTAGTTAATGGGGTTAGAAATAAGAAATGGAACATATACATGGACCAATAGAAGGATAGGTTTTAGTAACATATCAAAACAATTGGATAGATCCTCTTGGAAATGTCATTTGGGCATCTTTCCCTTTGGATTGGTATGTAACATTAAATCTTGGTCTTGTTTAGACCACTTCCCGATTGAGCTAAGCATTGTGGGAGATAAAAGGTAGCATGAGATGTCCATTTAAATTTGAAAATTTATCGTTTCAACATTTGGATAGGTTTTTTTATAGAGAAATGATGGGGGGAAGGGACCACTATAGGGGTCAAGTTGTTCAGAGTGATGACTAAATTAAAGTGTATTAAGAAATTTTTAAGAGAATGAAATAGAGAACATTTAAAAAATATTTTTGAATCCAAGAGAGATTTAGAAGGTGAAATGGGAGACTTAAATGAGGAATTTATTGATGAATACTTAGAGGGGGGGGTGAATTAGTATACCAAAAAATACTGTACTTAAACACTTTAATAGTCTAGCAGTAAACCGGTAGAGCAGTTTAGCAAACAAGCTGGTTAACACACATGCAAACCAAATAGCAACTAATGCATTTACACACAAAAGCACAATCACCATAACACAAGAGATTTTGACGTGGAAACCCAAATGGGAAAAACCATGGTGAGATGAAACTTACAAGTAACTATCTGTAGAATAGTAACCAGACCGGTTAAGGTCATACAATGTTCTTTACCAGAAGAGATCCTGTTAGGAATCTCAGTCTCTGTTAGGAGATAAGTCTGATCAAAGACTATCTTGTGAGAGGATTTAAGATCCACAGATGTGAACCACCTTATTAGAGGATTTACAAAGGATTTGCCAGGCCTACCTGGTTTAGGGTCTTCAGACTTGTCAAAGATGTAAGTAATCAACAAGTGAGTGATCTAGATACTAGCACAGTATGCTTGGTTAGATCCTTGATAGCTCATTGTTAATGCATTTCAACATTACTTCAGTCTTCAGACACTTCTACACTTTGTTACATCTCATAGACTTGATCTTCTCTCCTAAGATCGCTCATACAAAAACTCATGCAATATTAAAACCCTTACAACTACTCCTAAAACCCTAGACATGATGTCCTTAAGAAGGAACCTGATTTCATGTCGGTCCAATAAGATTACAGTGCGAGTTCCTAGGTTCAGTGTACCTAGACATATTTGGTAACATGGCACAGAAGCACCGCCAGAGTGTCGACGCTGCCAAACAAATGGTGGATGGTAACTCATCACAGAGTAATACCAGTTTATACAAAATTCCAGTTGCCAATTTGGAACTTAGAGTAATACCAGTTCAAATATTAAACCGATTGTCGGTTCACACTTTCACCAATTACCGGTTTGCCAAAATGAAGACTAGGAATATGATAACTGTCGCTTTAGTTCCTTTGCTCCACTCTACTCTGCTCCGCTCAAGTCTCTATGCCGCTTGAGATCGGTAAACACTTTCTACATAATAGCAATAGTCTAAAGACTACAACATGATACCAGTTTGGAACAATTACCAGTTAAGCATAACTCATACATACAAAAAGTGATCTCAAAGCAAGTGTGTGTCCATCAATGAAAATCACAACATAATCATCAAAAATGCCAACAATCTCCCCCTTTGGCATTGATGGCAACACTTAGGAAAAAATTTTGACATCTAAGCATTTTACAACAAAATTATGCCATAATCAAAATTACTCCCCCTAAGAATATACACTATCTCTTTTGTAGAAAATACAATGTATACTACTCTCTTACAGAGATAAACATGAAAGTATACAAAGCATGCATAAAAGTTTTAAATACCAAAATACTACTCCCCCTTTGCCAACAATGATAAATATAGCTGATAACCCCTGTTTCCATTAGCATTAAATTAATAAGTGTTTATGACAATAAAGAGTGAAACTTGTCAAAAATAGATTTAAAGTCCTGAGTAAATTGCTTCATGGATAATGACCATGATTCAAGCAATGAGGTAGCAACCTCATTCTCCATTTTCATCTTATAGACCTATTCTTCCATGGCATCCATGGTACTCATCTCTTCAATAACCATGAGGGCATCTAGATTTAGATAGCATTTCTGAAGAATTTGTAGTCTTGGTAGTAGGACCAGTTGAAGTTCCTACAAATTACGTGTCCGATTGCTTATCTCTGCCTCTATTCTTGCAAACTAGAGATGAAACCAATGAGCGGTTTGTCCATATGTGGAGAAGGAATCATATGGAGTCTTGAAGGTGCTTATAAATGACTGCATATCAGATTGCAGTTTGGCTTTCTAAGCAAGCACATCATCATAGAATATATGAGGTTGACATATCTTACTTAGCAATAGTTTTCCCTCATCCATTTCATCTCTAATGCCATTCTATGCCTTTTGTAGATCAGACCGGAGTTCTGTTAACTTTGTCACCAAGGAAGTGTCCAGAGCCTTTTGATGTTTCTTTGTGGCATTTGCTTCTGCAACCTCTTCCAGGCTTTGCACCTAGTCTTCTATAACTGTGCATAAGAGCTTCAATTGTGCAAGAGAGGAATCCATACTAGGGAGGTTGGTACCAGATATCAAATTGGTGAGTGTTTCCACTATAGTTTGAATCACATCTTCCTCCTTTTTCCTCCTTAGAGCTTCCAGTCACTCTTGGGCAAGCTTGATGCTTTGGAAAAACTCCATTTCATTTGTAGATTGGAGGTCAATGGGACTAGCAATGTTAGCTGGTTTAGCCTAACTACCAGTTGCCACTGGGGTCTCCACCTATGTGGTCTTTGCCACTGCTTCCTTATCCTTGGCTTTTTGCTTTCTTCTTGTGCCTTCCTTTGCTCCTCTTCTTCTTTCTTTCTTTTCTCTTCTTCTTGTCTCTTCTCTTCATCTTTCCGCTTCTTCTCTTCTTCATCCTTCTTCTTCTCCTCTTCCTTCTTCCTCTTCTCCTCTTCCTATTTCTTCTCTTACTCTTTCCACTTCTCCTCTTCTTTCTTTTCCTCTTCCTTCTTCTTCTTCTCTTCCTCTTGTTTCTTATTTTCCTCTTCTCTTCTCTTCTTCTCCTCTTCTTTTCTCTTATCCTCTTCCTCTTTCCTCTTTTCCTCCACTTTTCTCTTTTCCTCTTCCTCTTTCCTCTTTTCCTCCTCTTTTCTCTTTTCCTCTTCATCTTTCTATTTCTTCTTTTCTGCTTCCTATTGCTTCTTTTCTTCTTCTGCCTGCTTCTCCTATCGTGTTCCTTCTGATGGTGTACCCTGAGTAACTTTTTCACCATCTAAGGCGTCAACGTCAATGGGTTCCATTTGTTCAGTGACCGGTTCTCCTTTACTGTCATACACTTCATCCGGTTTATTGATTTTTGGTTCTTGCCCAGCCTTTTTGTTGGCTTCAGATACATTGTGCAATCTCAGAGTAGCCTCGGTATGAGAGTGGGTGTCTTTCACCACTTCAAGATCTTTTCCTTCTAGCAACAGGAGTCTCCTTCTTCGCATAAAGAAAAGGCCCTTGCATCTTTCCATAACTTCATAAAGTTCTAAATTAGATACATCAGGAAAGTATTGTGCAAACACTTCCTCTCTTATTTCCTATTCCTTCTCTATGGAAATGCACCATTTGTTATCTAAAGATTTATACAAAGAAGCAGGTACCTCAGATCTAATTTCTGAGGGTGACCAGTCATTAATACATAGGTATTGAATGACTTCCTGTTCTACTTCCTCTTTCTCAGTGTCATTGAAATCATCAAAATATTCTTTTAAATCACTAAGCAATTTCCTTCTAAGATTTTTGATAGCCCTTTGACAATGTGACAAAGGTTTATAAGAGGTAACATGGATATTTACTGGTGTAGATGTTGCCAGTTCATTGCTTGTCACCTTTGTCTTCTTCCTCGTTTTCCTAGTCTTCTTAGGTGGTTGTTCAGATACAGTGTCCTCTGAGTCCGGTGTGCTGATTTTTGCCTTTCACTTCCTCTCAAATACCTTGGTGGGAGCAGCTTCTAGTTTCTTCTTTGTTGGTGACCACTTGGTCACTTTAGGACTTGTAGTAACTGGTGCTGACACATATGGCACTTCCTTTACCTTCTTTGCTGGAGGTCATTTTCCTTTATGTACTGAAGGTTCTTCAACCAGTGTGACCCTTTCCAAATAGGTGCTAGTTCTTTTATCCTTGGAATCAAGAGGTAAGGCAATAAGGGTAGAGGCATACCTGTCCAACATATCATACATTACCTCATAGCCCATAGGCTCCACTTCTTCCTTCCTAGGCTTAATAGCCTCCATTATGTATTCATCCACTTTGATGATAAAGTAGATGTCCTCTTTATATTTCTTGAAAATGTCACTGGATATCCTCATCCTTAGGCTCATCTTGCTTTTGAACTCATCAAAAGTACTTGTTCGGGACTTCAGGGTAGCTGGTTCCAACTACTTGCAGGCTTTCATTGATTTGTTTTGTAACCGGTTGGTCAACAGACCACTAAATATCTCTAACTCCTGGAAAGTAACCTTGGAAGTAGAAGAATAACCCAACCAGTAGTTGTCCAAACTTAAACCTCAAGGTATTTTCCTATTTGATAGAGTTTAGGTTTATCAAGAGTTGTCTATTTATACAGGTGCATAGATCAAATGATGCATCTTCTTTGATCATCTGGTAGGCAGCATTTACCGCCACTGCTGAGACAGAGTTGATTCTACTAGCATGGAACATCCGGTATCCTATCACCATACATGCATATTTGACAAGGTCATCCTTGATTGAATTGACAATCATTCCCAATGAATCGCTCATAGAACCGGTGAGCTTAGTCATTTATGTCTTGCTAATCTTTCTTAGGGCTGGCACTTCACCGACATTGCAAAAACTGGTGATGGCATGAATCGCTTCTGGTGTGATAGCATGTGTCCACTCTAAGTACATCTTATCATCATTTACTCTGCTCAAAATAATGCAAATGTGATCATCCGAAAATTCTTCAAGAAAATAGATTGTGTTGTGAAGTTTCTTTTCCAGAATGCTGAATTCTAGTTTAATCTTCTTATCCTTTCCACATAACAAACTCAACTGGGAATGTATTACAAGAGACCCTAAGTCTTCAATTTTACAATTAATGTAATTTGAAATACCTTCCTCCACTATAACTCTAGCGGGTACTTGGGATAGGGCATTGTATTTTGCCTTCCGTTGAATGAAGTCCATAGAATCAATTTGTGCACTAGGGCTAGCATGTGATGTGGAAGCCATGATAAATAGAGAATTTTGAAAAATACCTTCGTAGATCAAAATTTAGGACTTCATAATTTGAACTTCGCTGCACACTCCTTCGGTTGTTGAGATACCGCTTTGCATTCTACACTTCTCCAACAGATGTTTGCTTCAGATTCTTCTTTAGGATTTTGATAAATTCTTTGAATCGCAGTGTAAATCACTTTTCTTCACTCTACACTTAATAATTTCTTCACTTGAAAACTAATAAGTGAAAAATGACTTGAAGATTCCTTTTAAACAAATCCTTCACCTACTGTAATAAATGCTCCACCATTAGGGCATAAATCCTAATTTGCCTTTTACCATTTCTAGTCTTCTGCCAAAAGACAGGTATCACATACCGGTGTAGATCGGGGGTTTGAAACTTTTCATCATTTGCTCCCCCTAAGCTTTTGAAGCTTAGTTTGCCAGTTTAGCAACTTCCACACTAGGTGCAAAAACCAGTTCTTCTTGTAACACTTCATCAGATTTCTTCTTCCATGTTATCTTCATGTTCGATTGAACAATTTCAACATCAATCTTTCCTTCCGGAGTGACTGGTATATCATCTGATATGTTGTTTCTAATTCTACAGAATCTTGTTGTATGCCCCAGTTTGTTGCAATGATAGCAAACCATTCCAGGTGCTCTCCAAGGTCCATTATACATGTCTCCATTCTTCCTTCTGCATGTTGCAGCAATGTAACCATGACCATGATAGATCAAACAGTTTTCTCTCCATCTGGTTGCCGCTTGATAGCCACCACTACCTAACTGATGATTATAGGTACTAAACCGGTTTGGATTCCGGTTCCTAGAGGGCTCAGAAAAAACTCCTTGACTCCTTTGAGGATACCTGCTAGTGTTGTGCATGATAGACCTGCATTCATATTCTCTATGCCCAAACTTGTTGCATGCATAGTAGTTACCATTGAATCTAATGGGTCTTGGCTTATCGTTTAGAAAATAAGGAAAATTATTGTAAGCCTTACTTCTACATACATTGGTAGTGTGTCCTTCCTTGAGACAATTAAAGCAAACAGGTTTGAACTTTTGCTTACCTTTATCCTTTGGTGCCAATTGCTTCTTTGATGCTCCATCTTTTTTTCTAGAGGTCTCACCTTCCTCATAACTGAAAAAACCAAGTCCAGTCTTATTCTTTGCCGGTTGGACAGATTCAAGCTTTTGTTCTAGCCTAACATAACTCTTATTGTATTTGGTAAGTATTTCCTTTGACTCGGTGAGTTCTTTGGAGATAGCAGCATTGGATTCCTTCAAGGTTGTATTCTCAGAAATAGCCATGTTTAGTTCACCTTTCATTTCCTCTTTTTCCATTTTGCTCTCTTGAAGATGAGCGGTAAGTGCACTGATTTCTTGTTTCAGCTTGGAGATCTCATGATCTTTGTCTTTTGCTAGATCTTCAGCTTTCCTTTGGTTCTCAATCTCTTGACATATTCTAATAGTTAGTCCTTCAAGTTCCCTTCTTAGGTTGGCATTGGACTCATTCAACTTTTCAACTTCTCGAACTAGGGCTTCCATGTCCACTTCATCAGAAGAACTATTTTCAGTTAGCTCCATCAGTTTCTCAACATGCTCTCTTCTTTTTGCCTGAGAGGCCTTGTACTTGACTTTAAGTTCATCATAGGCTTGCTCAGTTTGAGTGAGCTGATGAGTAAGTTCCCTCACAGTGTATTCCCCCATATCTCCTTTCAAGTGGTTAAACTTATAGAAAGGTTGGCTCTGATACCAATTGATAAATACTAAGAGGGGGGGGGGTGAATTAGTATACCAAAAAATACTGTACTTAAACATTTTAATAGTCTAGCAGTAAACCGGTAGAGTAGTTTAGCAAACAAGCTAGTTAACACACATGCAAACCAAATAGCAACTAATGCATTTACCCACAGAAGCACAATCACCATAACATAAGAGATTTTGACGGGGAAACCCAAATGGGAAAAACCACGGTGAGATGAAACTCACAAGTAACTATCTGTAGAATAGTAACCAGACTGGTTAAGGTCATACAATGCTCTTTACCAAAACAGATCTTGTTAGGAATCTCAGTCTCTGTTAGGAGATAAGTCTGATCAAAGACTACCTTGTGAGAGGATTTAAGATCCACAGATGTGAACCACCTTGTTAGAGGATTTATAAAGGCTTTGCCAGGCCTACCCAGTTAAGGGTCTTTAGACTTGTCATAGATGTAAGTAATCAACAAGTGAGTGATCTAGATACTAGCACAATATGCTTGGTTAGATCCTTTATATCTCATTGTTAATGCGTTTTAACATTACTTCAGTCTTCAAACACTTCTACACTCTATTAAAGCTCACAGACTTGATCTTCTCTCCTAAGATCGCTCATACAAAAACTCATACAATATTAAAACCCTTACAACTACTCATAAAACCCTAGACATGATGTCCTTAAGAAGGAACCTGATTTCATGTCGATCCAATAAGATTACAGTGCGAGTTCCTAGGTTCAGTGTACCTAAACATATTTGGTAACATGACATAGAAGCACCGCCAGAGTGTCGGCACCGCCAAACAAATGGTGGATGGTAACTCATCATAGAGTAATACCGGTTTATACAAAATGTCAGTTGCTGGTTTGGAACTCAGAGTAATACCGATTCAAATATTAAACTGATTATCGGTTCACACTTTCACCAATTACCAGTTTGCCAAAATGAAGATTGGGAATATGATAACTACCACTTTAGTTCCTTGCTCCGCTCTGCTCTACTCTGCTCAAGTCTCTATGCCGCTTGAGATCGGTAAACACTTTCTGCACAATAGCAATAGTCCAAAGACTACAACATGATACCAGTTTGGAACAATTACCGGTTAAGCATAACTCATACATACAAAAAGTGATCTCAAAGAAAGTGTGTGTCCATCAATGACAATCACAACATAATCATCAAAAATGCCAACAATTATAGTTAATGGAATGGATGAGGCCAGGTTTTTAAAAGAGAAGTGGTTGATGAGGGACTATGAAGATATTCTAGAGCAAAGGAGGAGATGTTTTGGAGGTAGAAATCAAGAGAAACCTAGTTAAAGGTTGGTGATAAAAATATAAAATTTCATCATGACAATGTGAAATATGGGACAAATGTGAACAAAATTTCAAAATTGAAAGTGAAGATTGGATAAATAGTGGAAGATCTGAAGAGAATTAAGGAAATTATTTCCTCATATTATATTGACCTACTAAATCATTGGGAAGGCTCAAACCTGCTAGCCCAAGGAAATAGATTGCAATCCATCCAAGATTAGTAACTAGAAAGAAAAATAATATGCTCATGGAGCCTTTTCAAGAAGCTCAAATAAAGAGGGAAATGGATTAATTGATGAACTTGAAAAGCATTGAGAGGGGAGGGTGAATCAGCGGCACCAAATAAAACAATACTTCAAACACTAACCGATAGATGAACTTAACCAAGCATTTAAACAAAATAAATGCTATCCAAAATGATATAACAACATCCACAAAAAGTAAAGCATCCACCATTACACAAGGGTTTATACATGGAAAACCCAAATAGGTAAAAACCATGGTGAGATGGAACTCACAAGTTAACTATCTGCAGTAATAGATAACTGGCTGGTTAAGGTCTACAAAGTGCTTTGCTAGGAGCGAATCTTGTTAGAGATCCCAAAGCTTGATTAGAAGCTTATACCTTGTTAAGAGTAACCTCGTCGGAGGATTTGAGAATCCAAACTAAAGGATCACCTTGTTAGAGGATTTGTACAATGAAGCTTGTTAGAGCTTACCCAGTTAGGGGATTTGATTCTGTTGTAATGATTAGAAAACAACAAGAATGGTTTGATCTATTTTGAGTAGCACAATACTTGCTTGATTAGATCCTTCTTAGTATATTCAATAGTGCTCTTTATCTTAACACTTATCGCTCTTCAACAAAATCTTTCACTCTTGATGCATATCAGTATTCGCATAACATCATAACCATACTCATTCTCTATATATTTTAAATGATTCACGAAGATGTCTTAAAATAGACATTCAAATCTTATGTCAGTTTAAGGAAATCAAAACACAATTTCCTATGTGCAATGTATCTAAACAAGTGATCAAAACTCATCACAAAAATGACAGCCAAGAAGTCGGTGCTGGTAACTCATCACAAAATCAGATATCGATTAGAATAGTCAATACTGGTTGGAACAAAACATGTGAACTGTTGTCCTGGAATCTTCCGCTTGATCTCTATCTTCATCTTCATCTTCATTTTGATGCTGACTTAGTGTATCCATAGGTTGTCTCTTATGCACATACCAGTTGACACAAAGTACTGGTTAGAGATAAACCTTAAACATACCGATTGACAGTGTAAACTAGTTCAAGTTACACCAGTAGTCAATGTAATCATATGTGTGTGTGAGAGTGTTTCATCAATGACAACAAGTGATGAATACATTACAATCATCATCAAGCCAACAATCTCCCCCTTTGGTATTGATGGCAACACTTAGAAAATTTTAGAGTAATACAATATCGCTAAGTGTGCATACACAACAAATTTACACATATACTCATACTCCCCCTTAATGCATGCATAAATACAAAATTTTCAAAAACACACATACATATTTCTACTCCCCCTTTGACAACAATGCCAAAGTGAAAAAGTAAAATATATACATATATATAGAAAATCTGTATCAAAGTGTTCAGCATATATTAACAACTTTAAAAAGTTCATGCATTGGCTAATCTCATAAAAATATCATTGAAGTTTAGCTTCATCTATGATAAAGCATTTTCCCATGATTCCAGTATGTTAGCAGTATACTCAATGTAGACATTAGCTGGGAATGGAATTATTCCATTGCATCTAGCGTGTAGGTTTCAAGAGTAGCAAGAATAGCTTATGCATTGGAGTAGGCTCTCTGAAGAATGTTGACCTATGATGTGAGCTGACTCTTGAGCTCTTTTAGAGATCGAAGTCTCTTATCTTTCTCATTATCATTCATGTCCAATCTGTCATTAAAATCATCTACAGACCAGTTAAAGGCATGAATGAAGTCCTGGACTGGGACATATGCCTTGCATATCCTTTCCATTTTTTGCTCGGTTTCAACTTGACTCTTAGAAATGTCAGAATAAAAGAAAGAAGCATTGGAGGTAAAGGAAAGATACTTTCCTCCAGATTGAATAGATTTTCTCAATAGACTTCCATTATGAGATAGAGCCATATTTCCACTTTCAATGTTCTTTTCCAGTTTATCTCCATATTTCTTCTTGTGTCTCTTCTCAACAGACAATTGAGCAGCAGCTTCAAGTGACTTGATTTGATAAGATGCATCTACAACTAACCGACCAAGTTTTCTAATGGGTGTAGGAAGATGTGCAACAATTGTTTCCATTAGTAAACCAGACAAAATTTCTACTGCATTCTGGATTGTCTCTCCTTCAATCCTTTTCTCTTTTAGTCTCTTCTTATACGCTCTAGATTGTATAACATTCACAATCTTCAACATTTCTAATGCTCTCAAAGTGTTCATATCAATGGGTCCTAAAATACTTCACCATCATCATCTTCAAGTAGTTTTTGCTTCACTGGTTCAGGAGGTACACTCTTAATGATAGCTCTCTCTGTATTCTGCTCTATTGTCTTTTTAGGTAACTGAGTGAAAATTTTCTCATTAGACTCCTTTTGAGTATTTTCAATGACCGGCAGAGATTGGGGTTTCTCCAGTCATTCTGTTGTTGGTTCATTGTCCACTTTTAGTTGAATAGCTGGTTGATCAACTATTGTAACCTATACTTTAGTAATTGTAGGAGGATCCATATCTGGTGCAGTGTTGTCTCCAAATAGGTCCACTGTGTTCTGAACATCTTCATCAACAAGAATAATGTAATCATCCTTCTTCTTGATTGGATAGACTATGCCAAGTTGAGCAATCTCTTCTTCATCCATTTCTGGTAAAGGAACATCATCTGTAGTATTATCCTTATTTCTAGAGTGGACGAGTTCTTCCCTCTGTTTGATTACACAGGCTATCTGATGTGTCTCAGACTCAATAACTACCATTTTTGCATTAAAAAAGCTTCAATCTTCTCATTTTAAAATCAAAATGTACTTTGTATTTCTCAACTAAAGCACTAGTTCCATCTAAGGATAAATTGGGAAAATATTGTACAAATATTTCATCAATAATTTTCTTTTCCAATTCAATAGCTTCCTCCCATTTATCTAAAAGAGTATTATACAAAGAGATTGAAATATCCTTTTCCAAGTCATGCAGAAATCTATTGTAATGACCCAAATAAGTGATTGCTTGTTGAATGACTTGCTTCTGCTCATCTTCAGTGAAAGAATCAAAATATTCTTTGACATTATCAAACCTATTCCTTCATACTGTCTTTATTGTTCTCTCAAAAATTATGTTAGGTTTGTAGGTAGCTATATCAATAGGTGTAGTTTCCTTTGGCACTAACTTTACCTTCTTGGATGTTTTTCTGGTTGCTTTTTCCTTCTTTGGTTCTTCTTCATAATATGTTCCCTCAGACTCTGGTTGCAAAATCAATTTTTGATTTCTCTTCTTTGGTGCACTCTCCTTCTTTACATATACTTTAGGTGCCGGTTCCTTTTTGGTTAGGACACTCTGATTCACCCTTGTGGTCTTTATCACAAGAGACATTTCACCGAACTTCTTTTTCTTTCCTTTCACATTAGCTATAGGTACAGTTTAGTTTATGTTGGTACAACTTGGACTGCCACAGTGTACAATTTTGCTTGTTGTTTATCTTTAGGCGATGCTAACAGGGTATTAGCATAGCCAACCAGTAAATCATGATTAACCTCATAGCTCATATCTTCCATCTCTTCCTCTTTGGGCTCAATTTCTTGCACCAAGCAAAAGTCAGTGGTAACAATGAAGACTATGTCTTTTGCAAAGTGTTTTACCACATCTTTAGGTAGTCTCATTCTCATGCTCATCTTTTTCTGAAATTCATTAAAGTACTTATTCAAGGCAGCTAAAAAGGTATTCTTCACAGCCTTAATGTTGTTCTTGATCTGTGCATTGACCGGTAGGTCTTTTGACCATTCAATGTCTCCAATTCCCGGTAGGAAGTTCTGGAAATAGAAAAATAACCCAACTAATAGCTGACCATATTTGAACTTTTGAGTGTTGTCCTTCTTAATAGGTTGCAAATTTTGAAATAATTGCCCTCTAATGTCTTCACAGAGATCATAATATGCATTATCAACAATCATTTTATGTGTTGTATGAATTGCTATAGATGGAACACTATTAAGTCTACTGGAGTAAAATACCCAGTAGCCTATCACCATTGCTCCTAGTTTCACTGCAGGGTCTTTAACATTGTTGATAGAAAAAGAATGCCCATCAGATGTAGAATCGGTTAATTTGAAGACAATATCCTTTGAAATTCATCTTAGCATAGGAATTTCACCGGTTGAGAAATAACCAGTTACAACATGAATAACTTCCTTGGTTATTGTGTGAGTCCTTTCTAAATGCATGTTCTCTCCATGAACTCAACTCAAAATGATTATGATGTTTTCTTCCTCAAAATCTTCAAGAAAGTAGGTGGCATTATGAAAACCTTTTTCAAAAACCCTAGCATATTTTGTTTCAATCTTTCTGTTCTTATTACAGAGTGATTTCAACTGTGTATAAATGTGTAGAGTTCCTAAATCTTCTATCTTGCAGTCTATATAACTGGACAAGTCACCTTTGACCACAACTCCACTCGGGACTTGCGACAATGAATTATAAGACATAATTTGGTCTGCCTTTAGAGCTTTCTCAGGCTCAACAATGATCATCAACCTCTCTACAGACTTAGAACTAGATTCCATTCTAGATAAGCAAGTTTCAAAGTGGTATACTCAAAGAAATACCTTGTTTCTTGCATGTTGCTCCGTTTCCTGGTTGAAATGCCCAAATGCACACTAGTTCACCTCTCTACAACTTTTGATTCAACTTAATTTCTCTAATCATGAAACAATTCGCCAATTGACAACAAGACAATCTTATTTGGCTCTACAATCACTTCAAATTTCTTTCTCGAAAGAGTTAGGGTAAAAATGACAAAGTAAAACTTGCTTTTATCCTTTTTACCAACTGCAATAAATGCTCGCACTTTAGTGTTACAAACCCTAATTTCACCACTCAAGTGAAAAACCGATTGATAACATGTCAACAAAAAGTCACCAAGATTCATGATTCAAAAATTCTTTCCCACTTATTTTACAAGGGGTCTGGAGATGTTTTACCGTTAATCTCCCCTTAGCCATGTTAAAATAGGCTTAAGTCACCGGTGTTGGGTTCTCTTCACTAGGTGAAGTAACAGTTTCTTCTCCAGGTGAGTCATCACTTTTCTTCTTCCAAATCAGATTCATATCCTCTCTAGTTTCCTCAACATCAACTTTCTGCTTTCCTTTCTGACCCTTGAAAGAGTTGACCAGTTTGCTATTTCTTGATCTACAAAATTTTTCTAAGTGCCCTAGTTTGTTGCAGTGGTAACAGACCATACCAGATGATCTCCAAGGTCCTGCATTTCCTCTTCCTGTTCTTCTTTTGTAGTTCATAGCCACATGACCAAAGTTATTATAGAAGGTGCAAATAACATTTGTTACCTTTTCCTTGAATGGACTAAACCGGTTTTCATAGGATCTTTGCCCGTTCAGGTTTACTCGGTTATCAAAGTTCCTTATCTGGCCACCATTTGGTCTTGGATGCATGTGTGGTACATGATTGTTTTCTCCATATCTGCACTCAACATGTCTATGCCCATACATTCCACATGTGAAGCAATGACCTTCAAAATTTCTTGACACATACCTAGCATTAGTATTGTAATTTGCATTTCTATTAGGGTTGTCTCTATAGACATTTGCAGTATGACCAGGCTTATGGCAAACAAAGAAAACAGGTTTAAAAACCTTCTTACCAGTAGTATTATTGACTTTAGGAGTAGTTTTGTTCTTTGGATAGTTTCTCTTTGTACCAGAGGATTCACCTTTTTCAGTTGTATGAAAACCAAGTCTAGAGATATCACCTTTCATTCTTTGTGATTGAATTTGTTCTTCCAGTATTGTAGAAATTTTGACAAACTTCTCCAATTTCTCATTGGCTTGAGTAAGCTTTTTGATGAGATCTTCATTATGCTTAGACAGGTTCTCTTTCAGAGACTATGCCAGCTCAAGATCTAGCTTTAGGTTCTCCTTTTCTTTTGTTTCAGCAATCAAGTTCTCATGCATAGTGTCTTTTTCCCATTTGATCTTTATAATCTCTTGATCTCTTTCCTTGATAAGATCTTCAGCAGCTCTTCTGGCTTCAAGTTCCTGACATGCGGATAGTGAGACCTTCTAGCTCTCTTCTTAGATTCAATTTCTCACCATTCAACTTTTCAACTTCTTCTACTAAAGCTTCAATATTGGCTTCATCTGAAGAACTATTATCATATATTTCTAACAGTTTTTCTGATAACTCTCTCCTTTTGACTTGAGAAGCTTTCAGTTTTCCCCTAAGGGATTCAACTTCATTTCTGCTAGCTTCTATCTCTCTAGCCATCTCGAAGTAGCTCTTGTCCCCCATGGTAGTTTCAAGACTCCCTTCTAAGTGGTTAGGATTCAAAGAAGTTAGGCTCTGATACCAATTGATGAACTTGAAAAGCACTGAGAGGGGGGGGGATGAATCAGTGACACCAAATAAAACACTACTTCAAACACTAACCGGTAGATGAACTTAACCAAGCATTTAAACAAAATACATGCTATCCAAAATGATATAACAAAATCCACAAAAAGTAAAGCATCCACCATAACACAAGTGTTTATATGTGGAAAACCCAAATAGGTAAAAACCACGGTGAGATGGGACTCACAAGTTAACTATCTGCAATAATAGATAACTGACTGGTTAAGGTCTACAAAGTGCTCTTCTAGGAGAAAATATGGTTAGAGATCCCAAAACTTGATTAGAAGCTTATACCATGTTAAGAGTACTACTCTGTTAGGAGTAATCACATTGGAGGATTTGAGAATCCAAACTAAAGGATCAGCTTGTTATGGGATTTGTACATTGAAGCTTGTTAGAGCTTACCCAGTTAGGGGATTTGATTTTGTTGTAATGATTAGAAAACAAAAAGAATGGTTTGATCTATTTTGAGTAGCACAATACTTGCTTGATCAAATCCTTCTAAGTACATTCAACACTGCTCTTCATCTTAACACTTATCACTCTTCAAAAAAATCTTTCACTCTTGATGCATATCAGTATTCGTATAACATCATAACCATACTCATTCTCTATATATTTCAAATATTCACTAAGATGTCTTAAAATAGACATTCAAATCTTATGTCGGCCTAAGGAAATCAAAACACAATTTCTGAGGTGTAGTGTATCTAGACAAATGATCAAAACTCATCACAAAAATGAACGCCAAGAAGTCAGTGCTGGTAACTCATCACAAAATCAGAGACCGGTTAGAACAGTCAATACCGGTTGGAACAAAACAAGTGAACCATTGTCCTGGAATATTCTACTTGATATCCATCTTCATCTTCATCTTCATTTTGATACCAACTTAGTGTAGCCACAAGTTGTCTCTTATGCACATACCTATTGACACAAAGTACCGGTTAGAGATAAACCTTAAACATACCGATTGACAGTGTAAACCAATTGAAGTTACACAGGTAGTGAATGTAATCATATGTGTGTGTGAGAGTGTTTCATCAATGACAACAAGTGATGAATACATTACACTCATCATTAAGAAAACATTAATTACATCCGGATAAGGCTCCAAGCCCATATGGGTTCCCAACTACATTTTTTCAAAAATGTTGGCATATAATTGAGAAAGAGATAACAGAAGCTATAGAGGATTATAGAATGAATGGAAAAGTTTTAAAGGAAATAGGAAACACATTCTAGTTCTTATTCATAAGAAAGAGAAATCCTCTTTTTTGGATGACTTTAATACTATTTCACTTTGCAATACACTATATAAATCATGACAAAGGCACTAACAAATAGGTTGAAGATGATCCTACCCAATATAATCTCAGAAGACCAAATAGGTTTTGTTCCTAGGTATTCCACTTTAGATGGGGTAATTGTTGCAAGTTTAGTCAGAATGAGTTGTTGATGTGTTGTCATTAATATCAACATGCTTTGGTTGTCATTAGTGACTGGTTGGTATAGTTGATATTGAGTTTTCTATGCAGTTGTGCTGAGAGATTTGTTTTGCATATTTTCTATATTGTAAATCTATTTGTGTGATCTTGATATGTTTTTAAGCAATATTTAGAGATTCTATATTCAGAATTTGGTGCTTTGGATTACATTGCTAAGGAAGTTGTGTTCACCAGTGTGTGAAAATGTTTTCTATGTGAAATGCATGCTCCATATTTCTCTGCATTATGGTTTCTAGTGTTGTGGTTTTGGAGATAATTTGTTAATGTCCTTAGCTTCATTCTATTCAATTTGAACATGTTCTTGGGCTTCAGAAGCATGGTATCAAAGTTCATTGGTGTTTACGCTAGGTTTGGCCAACCTTGGGTGTTTACACTTCACATTATTTCTCTGATGGTTATGGATCATTTATATAATATGTTTGATTCTTATTTTGGTCTCAGTCAAGATGTGTTGTGTTCCACTCTACATTCTTTTCCACCACAGGAATTTTTAGTGCCAACCTAATTTGAATTGTGTTCAGTTAAGATGCTTAGCTGACCTTGGAAGATTTTGAATATGTGAGGATGATATAAATGAAGGATAATTTTCTGAGGATGATGTATGTATGTGTGAAGATGAAAGGTTACCTAATTTCTCTTGGCTATGAAGTTTGGAATTCCTTGACATAAAATTACACCAAACCGTAGACAAGGGTGAACACTCCAGATGAGATCAAGGAATTTGAAGACAATGGAAAAACAAGGTTTGCTATCTTTAGTGATCTTTCTAGAAATGAATTAACAAAAGTTGTATCTTTGGAATAAATTAGAAAAATAATATGAAGGAGATGATACAGTCAAACAAGATAAGTTGCAGAATGCTAAAACTAAATATGAATGCTTGCGGATGAATGAAGAAGACAATATAGCTAGATACCTGTAGAAGATAGATGATGTTGTAAATGAGATTAGAAGACTTGGTGGTAACTTTCCTAAAGATGAAATTGTGAAAAAGTTACTCAGAACTCTTACTAAACCCTATAGCTCTAAGGTTTCAGAAATAGAAGAATCACAAAATAAGAATTAGTATACTAGAGAATACTTTTATGGCTCATTACTTTCTTTTGAGATAAGAGAGTTTGGTACTACTAGTGCAAGAACAAAAATTGCATTTAAGGCTACTAAATTAGTGAAAGGTGAGGAATCTGATGAAGAAAACTTTGATGAGGTTGAGGTGAACTTTGTGAGAAGGATGAAGAAAGGAACTAGAAAGTACAAAGGTAAATTACCCTTTAAATGTTTCACCTATGGAAAGATATGTCATTATGCATCTAGATGACATAATTGCAAATTCAAAGAATAAGAAATTCAAAGTAAAGTTCAATAGGAAGACTTATTATATTATAGAAGATGCACACATTTCTAATGATGAATCTGATTATGAATAAGATAGTGATGTTTGTTCTTGGCAGTAAAGGAAGAATCTTGTTCTACTGACCCTGGCAAAATTATGAAGGAAAAATCTCTTAAAGATGCTTCTAAAATAGAAGGTACTATTATATTTTCTTTTCATGCTATAAGAGGTAAAGATGAATGGATTATTGATAGCGGATGTTCAAATTATATGACTAGTGACATGAGTAAATTTATAAAACTTGAAAAATTTGATGGAGGTGTTGTTAGATTTGGAGATGATAAGATGGCTAGGATAGTTAGAATTGGTTCTATCGGTTTTTGATGGTAAACATAATATTGATAATGTTTTCTCTGTTAAAGGATTAAATAATAATCTTTTGAGTGTTGGTCAAATGTTTGAAAATGGATATAATCTTGTTTTTTAAGATGATGGTTGTGAGATCAGGAGAAGGTCTGAAATTATGATTGCAATAGGAAGGAGGATATATGGAAATGTTTATTAGTTGAGGATAGATGATGTATATTGCCTTATGCTACAGATTAATGAGAGTTGGTTGTGGCACCAAAGTATGTGTCACATTAATTTTGATAATTTGGTGAGGATTATTTCAATTCAAGCTATGAGAGATTTATCAAAGATTACAAAGCCTGCTAATGCTATCTACAATGAATGTCAAGTTGGAAAACAAACAAGGAGAGATTTTAAAGTTAAGGAACAATCTTCTACTAGACTATTGGAATTAGTGCACATTAATATTTGTGGTTCGACTAGAACAATAAGTCAACAAGGTGATAGGTATTTAATGCTCTTAATTGACTTGGGTTACTTTCTTAAAAGAAAAATATGAAGCTCTAAAAAAGTTCAAGAAATTCAAGGCTATAGTTAAAAATGAGATATATAGAAGAATCAAATGTTTGAGGTCTAACAGAGGTGGAGAGTTTAATGAATTCAATACTTTTTGTGAGTATCATGGGATAAGAAGGCATTTCTCTGCTCCTAGGATGCCACAACAAAACAAAGTAGTTGAAAGGATGAATAAAACAATTCAAGAGGCTACAACAACAATGATGAATGAAGCAAGTCTACTAGAAATATACTAGAAAGAAGCAATACATACTGTGGTATACACAGTTAACAAAGTACAGATTAGAAGAAATAATGGAAAGACATCTCATGAACAATGGTATTGAAGGACTTTGTTTGTGAAATATTTTGGAGTATTTGGAAGTAAATGTTATATCAGAAGAGATGTAGAGAATTTGGGAAAGTTTGACACAAGAGTCGATGAAGGTATATTCCTTGGCTATCTACTAATAGAGATGTTATAATAAAAGACTAAGAAGAATTGTTGAAAGCACAAGTGTGAAGGTTGATGAAGACACTTCAAAGAATATAGTTGTAGAGATGGGATATGAATCCGATGAGTCTACTAGAAAACTAGAAGAAGAAAAGACTCAAGAAATAGAAGTGCAAAATGATAAGGAAGATGCTTTGATAATTGCTCCTAGGACTCTGAGGTATGTATAAAAGAATCATTTAGAGAAACAAATTATTGCAGACAAAAACAGAGGTGTTATCATGAGAAGTAAGGCTACTAAAGAACAAGTGAACTTATGCTTAATTTTAGAGATAGAGTCGAAGGTTGTAAAAGAAGCTTGTAACTTGGTCAATATTGGATGAAAGCTATCCAAGAAGAATTAGAATAGATTGAGAAGAATCGGACTTGGGAACTTGTCCCAAGACCAACTAACAAGAATGTGATAGAAACTAAATGGGTATTTTGGAACAAATTAGATGAAGTTGGATACATGGTAAGGAATAAGGCAAGACTTGTATGTAAAGGCTACTCATAGGTAGAAGGAATAGATTTTTAGGAAACTTATGCTCTTGCAACAAGAATGGAAGCTATCAAAATGTTTCTAACTTTTGTGACACATAAGGATTTTGTTGGGAAAATGGTATTGTACACCCTATATAATAAATTTAATGTTTTAATGTTGTATTATTTTTGTTAATCCTATGAGGATTTGGTTAATACTGAGAGCAAGGGTGATTCAATATTAATATCAATTGAAACTTTAAACCCAAAAACAAACTTATATCAAATCTGAAAACATTTATCAGAATATCTCAACTTCTTTTATCAGATCTAACAACGTCTTTATCAGATTTGCTAACATATTAATCAGATCATTTACCACATCAATCAATTCTATCACCACTAAAGCAGTCATATAAATTTGATCATTTACCAACTCATTATCCTCATCAATCAGATCAAACACTTTCTATACCAACTCTTATCAATACTGATAACCTTTGATAAACCTCTGATAAAACATCATAACCGATGTACTCAGAAATAGTGCATGAAATGTAACATAAACAAGAACATCACATGAAAAAAATTCCACATATGAACACCATAATTTTTGACATGGAAACCCAAATAGGGAAAAAACATGGTGGGAGTTGGTACCCACAAATATTTGTACTCTTTTGAAGTACCCCCTATTAGGAGCTTACAATACTCCATGTTAGGAGTCACCCAATTAAGGGATTTGCCTAGCAGCCAAGTTAGGAGCTTCATGATCTGTTATGATCAACCTCGTGAGAGGATTTAACACTCTTTTGAGAGATTCCCTGTTAGGGGACTTAAATGTTTAAGGCCTATTAGGACCTACCCAGTTAAGGGATTTAACCTGTTGCAACTGTTAGGGAACAACTGTGAAAAAGTGATTTGTTACTTGCACTTCTCTTCTTGCTAGATCAGATTCAGTTATGCTCAACACTCTATAACTATTAGGTAGATATAACACTTCTCTTGGATGGCTCAACACATTCTCTAAGACTACCGACATCATAAACATCAACTGTGCCATCATAAATATTCATCTCAACTAGGTCATCCACTAAACCCTAATTACATCATGAATTTACAATACAAATCATAAGAGATCATCTCAGATCGATATATAGATCACTACATCAAATTACAATGCAATATCAAGTTTTGGTTGATCGTAACCCATCACGAAATTCGATCTGTACCAAAGTCAAAACCTCAAAACACTCCACTAAGTGTTTCACTATTTCCCAAGAAATTATTCCTTGAATCGTGCCAAAACAACAATCAAATCATTCACATGGGTTGTGTCATGTCATCACCTTCATGTAGAGTCGTTGTCAATCACCATCATAACAAAAATAATTACCAGTTTATTGATATCTTCACCGGTCTTAAACCCTACTAAAACCTTAGAAAAACTTCATTAGAAATTTGAAACATGCCTTTTGATAATCTTCACAAGTTTTGGTTTCGGTCAAATACTCCTTTTCATGATACAAGCTCATCATCCAAATCACAAATCATCAATCATCGCTGATCATCCAATTCAATTAAAACATCTTTGCTTTACCAGTTAAAGTCGTATTTCACAGACTTCAGTTCTTTGCTGGTAAACCCTGTCTTCTGGTAAACCAAATCACTTAGATGACAAAACAAAAAATCAGGAACATCAGTAATCATTATTTGACATCAATTGCCATTAATGAAAACACAAATAACCAATCAAGTCATGTAATCACAAAATCTCAATCTCTTCATCACAAATAGACTTATATCCTTTACTGGTGCAGTCGTCTATCTTCAATTGCATCACCTCATCTGTATCAATTATGCCAAATGCCCACATTCTCCCCCTTTGGAATTGATGGCAACACTAGTCAGATATAAAATCGGAGTAACATCATCATCTGCAACTTGCTTGCCGGTATCACATCATCTGGCAGTTTAGTCTTCCTTTTATCTTCTCCCCCTTAACAAATGCTTCTCTCAATGTGATCTTTTGATCTTCAACTTCTCCCATATCTGAATTTTTTTCTTCTCCCCCTTTGGTAGAAATGCCAAAGGTATAAATACATCACTTGTCTTCAATTCTATTGTTCCCTCTTCCATCATTTCAGAAAAATTATATCAGAGCATTAAATAAGAACTTTACATTAGACTTTCTCTCCCAAAGGAGTATCCTACACCTTCATAAATCCTTAGTGAAAGATAAACATGAAATAGACAAGATTGATGGATTTTCATCATTCTAGTTCTTCTGGTGTAGGGGACTAACCCCTAGTTTACCTCTAGGAAACTCAAAGGTAGCCTTTGGTAAGGGCTTAGTAAAGATATCAGCTAACTAATCTTTACTCTTCACATATTCCATTTTCACCTATTTTTCTTGAACTCTTTCCCTTAGGAAATGATACTTCAACTTAATGTACTTGGTTCTAGAATGAAGTACAAGATTCTTATAAATATTTATTGCACTTGTATTATGACAATAAATAGTCACAGGTTTAGACATATATATCTTGAATCCTTCTAGCACATGTCTCATCCATATTGCCTACGTGCAATTCATGGATGCAGATACATACTCTGCTTCAGCTGTAGATTGAGAAACACATGTTTGTTTGTTTCTCATGCATTCCACTAATCTTCCACCACATAGAAAATATCCACCGATTGTGCTTTCCCGATGATCCACATTACCTGCCCAATCAACATCAATAAAGACATCCAAATTAAAATCTCCTTTATAGGGATACCATAAACCATAGTCTATCATACCTTTGAGATACCAAAAAATTCTCTTCATAGCTAGCATGTGACTCTTCTTTGGCTCTTTTTGAAATCTAGCCACTAATCCAACAACATAGTGTAGCTTGCCAATCATAGATTTGTACTCTTTTTCACTAACAGTAAGAGAATCATCTTTCTTTGATAACTTGCAACATGTCACCATCGGTGTTCCTACTGGTTTGTAGTCTTCCATCCCAAATTTCTTCAACACCTCTTTGATATACTTGTTCTAACAAACACAAATACCACCATCCAATTGGGTGACCTATAAGCCAATAAAGAATGTTATTTCACCAAGTAGAGACATTTCAAATTCCTTTTCCATTATAACAGCAAATTCCATACACATATCATCATTTCCACCAAAAATTATGTCATCTACAAACACTTATGCTATCAGCATCTTGTCTCCATCAGTCTTAAAATAAATGTTGTTTTCCTCACTGGTACGTTGGAATCCAATTTTGATCAAATGTGCATGTAATCTCTCATACCATGCTCTTGGTGCCTACTTTAGACCATATAGTGCTTTATGCAATTTACACACCATGTCCTTATCATCAATCAATGAAAATCCATTTGATTGTTCAATGTATACTTCTTCTTCTAGAATTCCATTCAGAAAGGCTGATTTGACATCCATTTGGTAAACTTTGAATCCCTTATATGCAGCAAATGCTATCAACATTCTTACTCCTTCTAATCTAGCAACAAGTGCAAATTTTTCACCATAATCCTCACCTTCTTCTTGAGCATACCATTTGCAGACTAACCTCGCCTTGTTTCTTACAATTTTTCCTTCTTCATCAAATTTATTCCTAAAGAGCCATTTTGTTCCAATTACATTCTTATCCTCCGGTCTAGGAACAAGTGACCATGTTTGATTATTCTCAATTTGATCTAATTCTTTATTCATTGCATTCACCCAATCGTCATCCTTTAGTGCTTCCTTAACTATCTTGGGTTCAATTGTAGAAATCAAACATGAGTTCTCTCGGATATTTCTCCTGGTTTGCACACCTGCATTCTTATCACCAATTATATGCTCTTGTGAATGGTTCAATTCAACATATCTAGGTATTTCCTGTGTCGGTTCTTCATCTTCTGCATTAGGTTCTTCATTTTCTTCTTCACTATCATCGCTTACCATTTGAGCATCTAATTTTGCATTTGCCGATTCTTCATTATTATTTGTATCTGGTTCAATGATCACAAGTTTTTCTTCATTATCATCCTTTTTCAGGTTCTAATATGCTTGTACCTTAAAACTTATCAGATAGATCATCAACTTTTACATTAGTACTTTCAACAATTTTCTTAGTTCTCTTATTGTAACATTTATATGCCTTACTCTTAGAAGAGTAACCAAGAAAACTTCCCTCATTAGATTTCACATCAAATTTCACAGTGTAGTTATCTCTCTTAATAAAACATTGACTTCCAAAAAAATTAAAATAACTTACACAAGGAGTTTTTCCATACCATAACTCATAGGGTGTCTTACTGTTACCTCTTTTTACTAGTACTCAATTTAAAGTGTATACAACAGTACTAACCACTTCTCTTCAAAACATTTTGGATACATCACCCTATAATAACATGGTTCTAGTAGCTTCAACTGTTGCTCTATTCATCCTTTCTGCTATGTCATTCTGTTGCGGTGTCCTCAGAGAAGACATCTATCTCTTGATACCCTTTTTATTACAACACTTAACAAAATCATCAGATGTGAATTCACCTCCTCGGTCTGATCTTAAACACTTCAGATTCTTACCAGTTTCATTCTCAACTAGAACTTTAAATGATTTAAATTTACTAAATGCTTCCGATTTCTCCTTCAAAAATGCCACCCACATCATTTTAGAATAGTCATCAGCGAAAATCATGAAATACCCTATCACCGTAATAACTCTTTGTGCTCATAGGGCCACAAAGATTAGTGTGTACCAAATCTAAAATATTCTCAAAAATAAATTCTATCTCTTGAAAGAAATAGAGGTCATCTTATCGATTTGACAATCTTTGCATATCACACTATCCGATTTGACAATTTATGGCATTCCTCTTACAACACTTGACTTTCTTATCTTAACCAAATTATCAAAATTAACATGACAACATATTTTATGCCATAACCAACTATCTTCCATTCTTGTAACCAGACAATTATTAATATTACTATTTAAATGGAATAAGTTACCTCTAGCTTTCTTCCTAGTAGAAATAGGTTCACCATTACCTCCAAGAATTCTGTAGACTCCACTTTTAAACTCAAGCAAATAAACTTTATCATTAAGATGGCCAACACTTAAAAGATTATGCTTTAGACCAGCAACCCAAAATGCATCATCAGCATTACTCTTCCCATTTAGAGAGATTGAACCTTTACCTTTCACCATGCAGGGAGAATTATTTTTGTATACACCTAAAATGGTCTGAAGATAATTAATTGAATAAGCAATTATTTAATTAATCTCCCTCCCAAATTTAATTGAATTCATCAAACAATTTGATTAAATTCTCCCTTTTAATCTACTTATTAATAAATCTAAGGATTTATTTTAATAGGTTCATTTCAATAATCCTCTTTAATTAATTATTCAAATTAATTAATTCCCCCCATCAAATTCACTTCTTCTAAAATCCCCTAATTAATTAAAACAAATCAAATTCATGAGACTTCTTCTAAAATCCCCTAATTAATTAAAACAAATCAAATTCATGAGACTTCTTCTAAAATCCCCTAATTAATTAAAACAAATCAAATTCATGAGTTGTTGAAATTAATTAGCCTTTTCCTATTATTTGAATTTTTAAATTCAAATTCTCCTAACTTCTAACCACATAACCTAACCCATTCCATCTAAATCCAGGTTTAATTAACCCCATCCTAGCTTGCTGACTATTGGTATGGTTTTGTCATTGATGTCAACACCTACTAACACTTATCAACTTTGGCACTTTGAAGAATTGGAAATGTTCACTGGCAAGCAAGTGACTTATGCATAGTCACCAGTATGTGGTACACCAGCATGATATAATGTTCACCCACACTTGGAATGATATGGAAAATACCTGGTTATGTTGAAGACATCGTTTGGACACTTTGTCTCAGAGGTTTGTTCATTGGCACTTTCGTATTTGCATATTTGTTGTTACTAGCAAATAGGTCTAGAATAAGCACCGACAGGATTATATATTCTAGATCAACATGACACACTATAGAGAGGATTTATTAATGTTGTAATTGCATTGAGCTGACATGTTGAATCGGTTATTGCATCGGACATTATTTTATTTGTAAATTGATTTTATTGTAATATCTTTTAGAGCCAACCTACTAAAATTGGTCTTAGGTTATGATATAAATGTAAGAACTTATTTGTAAGATTGAAGAAATATGAAAAAGAATTGTGTGGAGCTATATGCAAGAATAAGTAGAGCTATACATGCAGACATCATTTGAAGGTTGAAGGAGGGTTTTTGTGAAGACAATCAAAACTACACCGGTACTGAGTCCAACATAGTAAGATGCTAATTTGAGTAGTACATCCTTATTGGATTTAACCCTCCAATTGTAGTCAGTGTGACTCCTATTTGTGTTTGAGCAGTGAGCTCTAGGCACTTGGCTTTTCTGCATGTGCAGATCCCATTTTTATACACATACTATCTGCAATAGTATCATCTGATTGTGGGTAAGGTTTCTCACCATGGTTTTTCCCCTTGTAAGGTTTCCATGTACAAATATTGGTGTTATGTGTTGTGGATATTATTGTCTTTCTATTTCATGCTTTAATCTTTACTAGTATTGTAATTAACTAATAAAACTGTCTACCGGCATAAAATATTGGTTTACTGGTATCAAGCATTAAAGCTGGTTAAGTTATTTTTTATTTGAATTTGTTGGATAGTTGATTCACCCCCCCCCACCCCCCTCTTAGTTGTCCCTGGGACCTAACAATTGGTATCAGAGCTTAGTCCTCTTTTGCAAAAGTTTAACAGCTTGAGGAGATCTAATGTCTACTAACTATTTCAGGAAGGACAATCCTAAACTTGATGGAACCAACTATGGCATATGGAAGATCAGAATGGAGACACATCTGAATTGCATTGGAAAGGACATTTGGGAAGTTACAAAGAATGGCTATACTGCTCCTAATCCGAGTCAACCTAATCCAAAAAACTTGGCTAAAGATGAGGAAAATAATTGGAAAGCAAGAGAAGCAGTTTTGAGCACATTATCAGATCAGCAAATCATGAGATTATCAGATAGATCAACTGCTAAAGCTATTTGGGATCATTTGGAAACATTTAATGAAGAATATTCCACAGTCAAAATTGCAAAACTTGAAAGCTTTCGGGTCAGGTATGAAAGTCTGAAAATGGAAGAAGATGAAAGGATTTCTGCTTTTATGGAAAGAGTAAATGAAATTGTTTTGGGTATTAAATGTTGTGGAGGAACCTTAAGTGAAGATGAAATTGTTTCAAAAGTTTTAAGAGGATTCCCACCAGCATATAAAATGAAAGTTACTACTATAAATGAGTTAAGAACAATGCCTAATACATCAGTAACTAGGGATACATTATTTGGAAAACTTTCAGCTTTTGAAATTAAGAATTTGGTCTTGTTGCTACTATAAAGATAGATTTAGCTTTTAAGCCATCAACATCATCTGCACCATCATTTGACAAGTCTTATTGGAAAGCCTTTTATGCAAGAGAACTTGAAGAAAGTAGGAGAGAAAATGAAGGACTTGAAGAACTTGAAGCACTATTTGCAAAGAAAATGCCTAAAGGTCCAGTTGGAAGTAAGTATGAAGGTAAAGCACCCTTTAAATTCTTTAATTGTAATAAGATTGGTCATATGGCTTCTAGATGCCCTGATAGACATGCTAGACTAAGAGAAGAAGCTAGAAGAACATACAAACCTAACCCTGAATATCAGAGATACAAATTTAAGAAAAATAAAGATAAATCTTGTTATCTTGTTGATGAAGGAGTCACTAATGATTCTGATGAAGATTTGGCAGACAATGGATGGGTTTTTGTTGCTACAATAGAAGATCAACTGGCACCTACTATTTAATTGGTAGAACAGGCCTTGGCAGCTAAAATTAAAGTTAAGGATGAATGGATCATTGATCCAGGGTGCTCACATCATATGACTGGTGATAAAAGCAAATTCTTGAACTTTCAGGAATATAATGGAGGCTTAGTAAGATTTGGAGATGATAAAGCTTGCTTGATCAAAGGTAAAGGTACAATATCTCTTGATGGTAAGCATAATACTGACAATGTTTACTATGTGGAAGGTTTGAAGCATAATCTTCTAAGTGTTGGTCAATTAGTTAAGAAAGGATTTCAGTTACAATTCAAGAATGGAAAATGCAAAATTATGAACAGAACTGGTTTGGAAATTGCAATCGGCAATCAAACTAGAGGTAATATCTTTCATTTGAATAACAGTGAAAAGACATGCTTGATTGCACATTTCATGAAAGTTGGCTATGGCATAAGAGACTCTGTCATGTAAATTTTGATTGCATGGTGAAAATCAGTACTACTAAGGCAGTTAGAGATTTACCTAAGATTGTCAAACCTCACAATCTGGTATGTAAGGAATGTCAATTTGGAAAACAAGTTAGAACTACTTTGAAAAGTATTCCAGAAAAATCAAATAATGCTCTTGACTTAATTCATACTGATTTATGTGGTCCAGCTAGAACTAAAAGTTTACAAGGTGATAGATATTTCATGTTAATCATTGATGACTACTCTAGAATGTGTTGGGTTACCTTTCTCAGAGAAAAATCAGAAGCACTTGGGAAGTTCAAACTGTTCAAAGCAATGGTAGAGAATGAAACCGGTAAGAAAATCAAATGTCTGAGGTCAGGTCAAGGAGGAGAATTTACATCTAAGGAATTTAATGCATTATGTGAAGTGAATGGAATCAGAAGATAGCTATCAGCACCCCAGACACCACAACAGAATGGAGTTGTAGAAAGGAAAAATGGAACTATCTTGGATGTAGCTAGAAGTATGTTATCAGAAGAAAATCTACCACGTGTGTATTGGAGAGAGGCAATAAGCACAACGGTCTATACATTCAAAAAGTCCACATGAAAGGAGAAACTAGTAAGACCCCTCATGAACTATGGTTTGGTATTACTCCTACTCTTAAATATTTTAGAATATTCAAAAGCAAATTCTATATTAGAAGGGATGAGTATATTGGCAAATTTGATCCTAGAAGTGATAAAGGAATATTTGTTGGTTATTCATCTAAGAGAAAGGCATACAGATGTTTTAACAAAAGATTGCAGAAAATCATTGAGAGTACAAATGTGAAGATTGATGAACAATTCAGAGGAACTTCAAGGTATATAGACTCTGAACCGGCAACAAAGATACTAACAAATTAACCTACATTGAATCCACTGGCACAAAATGAAGATCTAGTTACACCGACATCATCTGAAAATGCCACTGTAACTGAGGAACAACAATAAACAAAGACACCTTGATATGTAAGACTGAATCACTCTGAAGATTAGATAATTGGAAACAAGTATAAAAGAGTTATGACAAGAGGAAGATTGGAAAATGAAGAGGTATGTCTTATTTCTCAAATTGAACCATCATCAATTAATGAGGCATGTGAAGACAAACACTGGATTAAAGCTATGGAAGAAGAATTAGAACAAATTGAGAAAAACAACACTTGGATATTAGTTCCTCGGCCTAAAGACAAAAAAGTGATTGCAACAAAATGGGTATTCAGAAACAAACTTAATGAAGATGGTAAGGTAATTAGAAATAAAGCAAGACTAGTGTGTAAGGGATATTCTCAGAAAGAAAGAATTGATTATAATGAAACATTTGCACCGGTAGCTAGAATTGCGGCAGTCAGATTATTCTTGGCTTTTGCAGCACACAAGAACTACAAAGTATATCAAATGGATATTAAATGTGCATTTCTGAATGGAGATCTTGAAGAAAAAGTTTATATTGGACAACCTGATGGATTTTCTTTGACAAATAACAAAGATATGGTTTGTAGGTTAAGAAAAGCTTTATATGGATTGAAGCAAGCTCCAAGAGCTTGGTATGTAAGATTGGATAAGTATCTTTTGAAGATTGGTTTTTCTAAAGGTAATACTAACAACAACTTATATTACAAAGTGAATAATGATGACATCTTGGTTATAGAAGTTTTTATTGATGATATAATCTCTGGAGGAGAACATGGATTATGTAAAAACTTTTCTATTGAAATGTCTATGATTGGTGAAATAAAATTCTTTTAAGGATTGCAGATTTCATAGACTGATAAAGGTATATTCTTGAGTCAATCCAAGTACTTGAAGGAGTTACTAAAGAAATTTGGGATGGATAATTCTAAACCGGTAAGCACACCTATGACTACAAATGACAAAATATCACTAAGGGATGAATCTACACCTGTTAATCCGACTAGGTACAAATCTATGATAGGAGGCCTACTGTATTTGACACAAACAAGACCTGATATTATGAATGCAGTATGTATTGTTTCAAGATTTCAGAGTAATCCTAGAGAAAATCATGAATCAACAGTAAAAAGGATTTCCCAGTACTTACAAGGCACTACAAATCTTGGATTATGGTATCCTAGAGATGAAAACTTTGAATTATGTGCATAAACAGATGCAAATTGGGTAGAGATGTGGATGATAGAAAAAGCACCACCGGAGGAGCATTTTTTCTTGGTTGAGTAAGAAAAAAAGTTGTACATCTTTATCAACAATAGAATCAGAATATGTTGCAGCAGCAACTAACTGTACACAGGTACTATGGCTTAAGCAAATGTTGAAGGATATAAAGGTAAATGCAAGGAACCTATTACTATCTATTGTGATAACACTGCAGCAATTGATATATCTAAGAATCCGGTATTACATTCTAAAACCAAACATGTTTCTATCAAACTGAATTTACTAAGGGAGAATGTTGAAGCAAAAGAAATAAAACTGGTTTATGTGAATACTAAAGAGCAGATTGCAGATATTTTTACTAAATCTCTGCCTAAGGAGACCTTTGAATATCTCAGAGATCAGTTTGGGGTCATACCCCCGCTGGTAGAGACTTAGATAGTTGATGTTTGTCATCAACCGACAGAATTAACAGAGAAAACTTTTATTCTGGCTTTGATGAGAAAGCTACTTCTCAAGGGGAGTAGTTGGTATAGTCAATTGGTTGGTATTTTGTATCTGAAAAATGGTTTTTATATTGCTTTGGTATTTGATGTCAAAGGGGGAGAGATTGGTATGGAAAAACACAAGAAAGACACATGTCACTCTCAGGGGGAGAGATTGTTTATATCTAAATTTTGAGAGATTATTGGTTTTTGGTATTTGGCATTTCTATTTTGACACTTTGATCCATCTTGTGCTGCCATCAATGCCAAAGGAGGAGATTGTTGGTGTTTTGGTATGGTTTTGTCATTGATGTCAATAGCTACTAACACTTATCAACTCTGGCACTTTGAAGAATTGAAAATGTTCATCGACAAACAAGTGACTTATGCATGGTCACTGGTATCTAGTACACCGACAGGATATAATGTTCACCAGCACTTGGAATGATATGGAAAACACCTGGTTATGTTGAAGACATCATTTGGACACTTTGTCTTGGAGATTTGTTCATTGGCACTTTCGTATTTGCATATTTGTTGTTACCAGCAAATAGGTCCAGAATAAGCACTGACAGGCTTATCTATTCCAGATCAACATGACACACTATGGAGATGATTTATTAATGTTGTAATTGCATTGAGCCAACATGTTGAATTGGTTATTGCATCTGACATTATTTTATTTGTAAATTGATTTTATTGTAATATCTTTTAGAGATGACCTACTAAAATTGGTCTTAGGTTATGATATAAATGTAAGATCTTATTTGTAAGATCGAAGAAATGCGAAAAAGAATTGTGTGAAGGTATATGTGAGAATAAGCAGAGCTATACACACAGACATCATTTGAAGGATGAAGGAGGGTTTTTGTGAAGACAATCAGAACTACACCGGTACTGAATCCAGCATAGTAAGATGCTAATTTGAGCAGTACATCCTTATTGGATTTAACCATCCAATTGTAGTCAGTGTGACTCCTATTTGTGTTTGAGCAGTGAGCTCTAGGTGCTTGGCCTTTCTGCATGTGCAGATCCCATTTGTATACACATACTATCTACAATAGTATCATCTGATTGTGAGTAAGGTTTCCCACCATGGTTTTTCCCCTTACAGGGTTTCCATGTACAAATATTGGTGTTATGTGTTGTGGATGTTATTGTCTTTCTATTTCATGCTTTAATCTTTACTAGTACTGTAATTAACTAATAAAACTGTCTACCGGCATAAAAGACTGGTTTACCGGTATCAAGCATTAAAGTTGGTTAAGTTGTTTTTGGTTTGAATTTGTTGGACAACTGATTCACCCCCCCCCCCCCCCTCTTAGTTTTCCCCGGGACCTAACAATGACAAATGTTCCCTTTCATCCAACCTCTTCTAGAAGCCTCTTGACACTTGTCACCATAGAGATGACAATTGTTCCCTTTCATCCAACCTCTTTTCCAACCTCCTCCAATTTAACCATTGATATCTTTAGACTTAATCTTGACCGTTGATTCCTGCCACCTCACCCCTAGCCTTGGAAATCCTATAAATAGACCCCATTTTGGAGTTCAAAGGATCCCAATCACATCCCCATCACATTTACATTTTAGGCATTGTTACTATAGGCATATGCAAGTTTAGTTTATCATTTGAGCATTGTTATGATAGCTTAATTGCATCATTTTAGCATGTTTTCTAGCATAATCATGGACTCATGTAGCTTAATCATTATCATTGCTAGCTAAAATGCATCATTTATCTTTTAAATTCTCCATCTAGGTGTAGTCAAGTCACTGGAATTTGCCTAGCCAGATCTGAGAGCAAAATTCATACTCGCATTTACTAGGAGGCGATATATTGCTTAGCTATGGTTTTATCTTTCTTTGCTTTAAATTCGTTAACCATGCTTGTAATGATCTATTGAGTATTTTGTGTTGCAGCTGCAGGTATACACTTCACAGATACATGACATTTTGGCGCCCACTATGGGGCCCAGAATTATCATTTTTGTCCTCTCAAGCTTCATCAAACATTCATCTTTGCCGGGTCTAAATCAAAATGTCGTATGAGTCCCTTTCTGGCCTAGTACGACATGCTTTGTGAGCTACAATGACAAGAGATCCTACCTCATATGATCCTTTAGTAAAATTTTAGTGTCGTACGATGTCTCATCCTCACTTGTATGGTCTTAGAAATGTACTCGTACGAGATGGTAATTAGTGTTGTACGACACTCTACTTCTGTGATTTTAAAGTTGACTTCATTTTAAGGATTTGATACTTTAAGTGATTACTACTAACGCAAACCCTGGTCTGTTTGTGAGATTTTGGGTAGCCTAACTAGTTTTTTGCAGGACGATTATTGAAGATACGCTAGCCAAAGACTTGTTTCAACAAAACGCATCATGACTACTAATGGATCTATTTTGCAGGTTGCCTAAAAGAATTCAACAAAACTCTATGTCTTCTTTAATCTTTCTAGGCACACTTGATTTTGCTAAAGGAATGAACAATCATGTATTTTGTGTTTTTGATGATAGGCGAGTATGCTCTCACCTTTCTTAGGTGATCAGAAAGCTAGACTCATCATTTTCTTTCATTAGTGCATATCGTTAGCAGGCCTACCCTTCCGAGGAGCTAATAACTCTTAAAGCCATTACAACCGGTGAGAGGGGAATGACCTAAGTGGGAATGGCTAACGCCAAGTAATCCAACCCACAATAAAATAAATATGATTTGATGAAAATCAAGTTAATGGAAGTTCTTGAGAATACCTCTCCTCCGTACCTTCGGGTATATCAAACCTTGGTTTTCAAGGCTGGGAGACCTCTTAATTTAGTATTATACCCCGACGCGCCGAACAGATCCCTTACTAGTTCTAGTTAAATTAGAAGCTACCCGATTCACCTCTGAAAGGGTGATAATCTTTGTGCAAGAGAGATAGTAACTCTCCCAAGATACTTTCCATATCGTGCCCCCATTAGCGTTTGGAGTCGGATAATACAGTGTTGAGAATCCATTGCATGAGACTCAGCAGCCATATTCTGATTAGCTATTAGGTGTGTACCTAAGTTTACAAGAAAAGGTTTTCTCTCCTCAACCAACTTCCTTAGGGTTTAGCATTCCTAGAGTCACTTATCACATCATGTGTCTGATGTGTATTCATCCCTAAATTGAAAAATCAGACATCTAAAATTGGAAAACAGAAGTAAAACACTAAACTTCACTAATCAAAATTTGGCAAAACAAACATTTTTATCTCTGCTCTGTTATCTAACGTATGAGTTAGGTTCTTTGTCATATGAGCTAATCATTTATCGTATGGGATTTATATTTTTTCATATGGCTTAGTAAGGTTTGTCATATGAGTAATCTATTTTATCATATGGTTTAGAATGTATTGTCGTACGAGCCTCCGTTGTTTCACATGAAAATCTTAGTTTGTTGTATAGGCTTATATCTTTTGTCATTTGAGGCTACATGATCTGTCGTACGAGTCTTTGTTTTTATCATTCTAGAGCTGCCGATTTGTATGACTTTTTCAGGTTTGTCATTTTGCTTGATCAGTGTGCAGTATTCATAAACATTTGTTAAGTGTCATTCAGTGCTTAAATTGTCTTCTTGGTTTGCTTAGTCAAGTTATCATCCGTCAAAATCAGACTCTAGAAGATAAACACCTTAAGGTTTTCAAGTGCTTACTCTCAACAAGTTCAAGATATAAACATCTCAAAGTGCATTATCACCCTCTTTGATAAACTGATCACTCAAACATAGTTTCTCATCAGGATCTATCATCCTTTATCACGAAACTACAATGCATGGTCAGGACAATCTTGTCCCACATCGTAGGATATATCTTTCCTATTGGACTTGATTTTTATCAAATCATCATCATTGCACTCTTAAACTAAAGATCGAAAAAATTGCAAACTTTTAAACATGTGAATCATCTTTTCATGTCATATCATGCTATCACATTTACATTGACAATTGATCACTTACCAAAACAACTTTTGGACAATCGAACCCCTGAAATGGAAAGAAAAACATTTGAAATAGTTGAAAATCATATCAACATGACATACCAAAGCAAAATACAAGTAACAAGCCAACATATCAAAGCAATCAAACAAGTTCAAAATCAAAATCCAACTATGTTAAAACCTCACAAGAATTCAAATACATCTCAAAAGAAAGGTGGCTCTTTTATGCAACTCTTAAAAATGTCCCTAAAGGATTTGGCTAAAGAAGATCAAAATCATAAACCTATGTCTAGCAATGGCTCATCCCCCCATAAATAAATTGACTCTCCAAAGGCATCTATTCCTACACCTCTTGAAAGCTTGAAAGAATCTTCCATAGCATCATCACCAAAGAATACATCCAAAGATGAAGTTCCCCAAGGGATATCCATAATTGCCATCAAACCTATTTTAGAGGATCCTATTCAAAGCTCACCTCCTTCATATCCAAGCATTAATTCATTGTAGCATCCCCATAACACTCTCTTGCAAATTGAAGTCCTCATTCATAGAACACTTGTTAAATGAGTCCTAATAGATGGGGGAGCTAGCTTAAACATCTTCTCTTTGAGTCTTGTCCATGCTTTAGGATTTTTAGAAGATGTAGTTGATCCCAGGAAAAGGATAAAAATAAAAACCTATGGTGAAGGAGAGCATTTCTCTAAAGGAATTATGGTATTACCCCTCAGAGTGGGACCTTTGCAGAAAGACACAACATGCCAAGTTCTAGACGTGGACCTACCATACAACATAATGTTGGGGAGATCATAGATATAGGACATACAAGATATTACATCAACATGTCATCAGTGCTTAAAATTTCCATACAATGGATAGGAAATCACAATATCAGCAGACTCAAATGCATTGCAGTGTTGTAATAATCTGAAATCAGCTCAAGAGGTCATTGTTTCACATAATAGGGAGGTAGCATCTTGAAGCACACAATCCAAGGAACAATCATTTGCATCAATTCTATCAAACATGAAGAAACAAATGCAGCTAAGAGATCAAGGGACTGGAGAATATTTTCTATCATGGACAAACAAACAAGAGCAACTTGAAAGGGAAAGAGAAGAAACATATATAGATGTTGATGTAGTTCATGTGTATGTAGGACAAACATTAGGAACTAGCCTACTTGAATCAGAATCACATTCAATTGACATGGACTTAACCGAGGACAATCAGGAGTTTCTTATGCGAGGTCATTCTGATGAGAGTATCATTTAGACATCGACATACATATTGAAAGCTCTGATATCTCTATCATGACCCCAAATATCTTTGACATAATTCAAGATGAGGACCCTTTATCCTTAATCCCTCCTAAACCTATGGACTGGGAAAATGAAGGACATGCTGCCATTGATACCTTTCCTAATGACCATGCCATATCCTTATATCTTAATTAAATTGAACCCACAACAACTCTCACCAGGAATTTCAGCAACGTATCTTCTAGACAAGTGGGTGTTAAATCTCCTAGTCGCAAAAGTAAAAATCAAGAAAACAATATCAGGTATAATGCTGTAACCATTTATTGGCAATATTAGATTAGGGAAAAGTAAAAATAAAGGATGCATCTAATAGTGAAAACCTCCTTGAGGCACTGGAAGATGGGAGCTTTGACACTTTACCTGAATTTTATCAAAAGAGGTAATTTATCTTGATGGAAACAATAAAGGCAATTATCATTGGCACAACTGATCTATATCTAGCAACTTCTCTATCATAACTAGCAAGGGAAAAATATTTAGAACTCTTCAAAAGGAGGAAAACCAAAACATGGTCATATGCAGACGTTCCAGGGTTGGATCCATATTTTATCATACATCACCCGAATATCAGTCTAGGAGCAGGCATCAATAATGGAACACTAGGACTAGGTATTGTATTCATGCACCAACAACACATCAGAGTATTAAGCTTTGGTTACAGGTATAAAAATGGTTATAGAATGGAATGTTACACAACTTCAAGTCTTTGGAGACTCTCAGCATGTCATTAATCAAATTAATGATGACTATCAAACAAAGGATGAAAAATTAATGCCTTATAAAAAGATGGTTGATGATATCAAGAAATACTTTGTAGAAATAACTTTTCAGCAGATTCCAAGGAATGGTAACAAAGCAACAGATGCCATGGCTACACTTGCTTCTCTCCTTCAAACAAAAGAAAATCAATAGTGTTATGAATTCCAGGTAGAAGAGTTGTTTTACCATGCTCATAATTGTCTTGATTCCAAAACTATCTATCACCTTGTGGGGCATGATTCCTCCCACTATGGCCAAACTTACACATATCTGAAAGATAACATCTTACCTCTTGACTTATCAAAAAATCAAAAGAGAAACTTTATTCGCAAATCCTCTCATTTTTCTCTCATCGCAAATACCCTGTTTAAACGAGGTCTAGACGGTACTCTTTTAAGATGTCTTGAACAAGAAGATTCTGAGAAGGCCTTACACAAAGTCCATAATGACATTTGTGGCACACATTCAAGTGGTCTTACCATTTTGAAAAAACTCATACGCTTGGGCTATTATTGGCTGACTATGGAATGAGATTCTTTTCAGATATCTAGAACATGCAAATAATGTCAAATCCATGGGAATTTGATTCATGCACTAGCATAAGAACTTCATGCTTTGGCAACATCTTTTCCTTTCTATCAATGGGGTCTTGATCTCGTAGGAAAGATAAATCCTTCTTCATCTAATGGTCACAAATTCATCCTTGTAGCTATAGAATATTTTTCAAAATGGATTAAGGCAGTACCTCTCACAAACATCACAGGAAAACAAATTGTTGCATTTATCTTGAATTACATCATCTATCACTATGGAATACCAATAACCACTATCACTGATAATGGGTGACCGTTCAAGAAATAGGATGTACAAGAGCTATGTGAGAAATTCAAAATCCAGCATTCTCCACACCCTATTATCCATAGGGAAATGGGAAAGAAGAAGCATCAAACAAAATTATTCTGAAAATCCTCAAAAAGACAGTGAACGATGTTGGAAGAGATTGGCATATTCAATTGAACCCTTCTCTATGGGCCTACCATACCAGTATCCACACACCAATAAGTGCCACACCTTTCTCTCTTGTATATGGATCAGAAGAAATATTGCCAATAGAAGTAGAGCTACCTTCTCTACGCGTATCATTAAAAGGTCTCATCCTAGATGAAGAACAACGAATATCTAGACTGCAAGAGTTAGAACTGATCCATGAATAGAGACAAAATACCTTTGATCATTTAAAGGTATATCAGTAAAGAATGTGCCGGAGATATAATCACAAGGTCAAACCACAAATTTTTCAAGTAGGGGAACTAGTACTAAAGGAAAATCCATGAAACCAGTTAGATTGAGAAAAGAAAAGAAAATTTGAACCAAACTGGTTGGGTCCGTTAGTGGTCACAATAGTATTTGGGTTAGGATCATATCAGCTATCAACACAAGATGGGTATTAGCTCAAGGAACCGATCAATAGCATGCATCTAAAAAAGTTTTATGTCTGAAAAAGCAAAAAATCCAAAAACTGTGAAAAGTAGAAAATACAAAAATAGTGAAAAATAATGAAAAAATTTTAAAAAACAAATATGAGAAAAGTGCAATAAAAATAGATGTTGAAAACCTGACAAACATGCACTATCTATCAACTAGCTCTTCCATCTATTAGTTCATGCATCTTTCCACTTGCATTCATTTTCCAATAGCATTGTTCATATGCATCATGAAGCCTTTGTACATATGCAGGCATCCCAGCTAAATCTCTTGCCATGGTTTGGATCATTGGGTATATCATAACGAATTTGTTTCTAAGCTTGGGGAAAAATCCTGCACTTAGCTAGGGGCAAAACTCTTGATCAATTATGAGCTTAATCAAATAGGTAGAACAAACGGTTAGACAACTCTTATCAAGCGAAAACTGTGACATATCCAACAATGAACACAAGATCAAATTATCAACCATCAAACTATCACAAAGTCAATCTAAGCACATTACACACTTTTCAATG
This sequence comes from Cryptomeria japonica, assembly GCF_030272615.1. Lineage (NCBI taxonomy): Eukaryota > Viridiplantae > Streptophyta > Pinopsida > Cupressales > Cupressaceae > Cryptomeria > Cryptomeria japonica. The sequence continues at coordinate 654,629,133 of NC_081410.1, read as the reverse complement.
GATGATATCTTTTGGATAATGATTTTAACATGATTGTTCAACTTTTCTATATTGATTTTCGCTATCATGATTTCTGAGGGACTCCAGGATGTCTTTGAATAGAGGAACAAGGAAGGAACATGATATTTTTCTTGTTTTTTGTCTGAAAATTAATCATTAATATGTACAAATTTGTCTCAGGACATGATCATCAGAGTATCATCGAAGACATTTCCGATTTGCATATTGAAATGGTTAATATTGCTTGTTTTACACAAGCAACACTCAGGTCATCTTGGTTTAATTATACCTCGATGCTTGTGCTAACTTGCCATATCAAAATCCAGGAAAGAAGTGCTCAAGTCATCATGGTTTAATTATACCATCGATGTTTGCACTCACTTCCCACATTTTAAAAAGCTCAATGATGATAAAAATGCAATAATCTAGTGACTAGTCCATTCGTAGCTTTGCATTCGCATTAGCATTTAGCTTGCATTTCATTCTTGCATGGGATCACAAAAGATCATCTTATCCAAGGTCAAATCTATCGCAGGAATCATCAATGTATTATCATAGGTGTATACATAATCAGAATGATGACTCATCTCTCTCCAGATATCGTCAACGCAACACAAATCATATGCTACCCCCTCAAATGTACCAATATCAAAAAATCTAAATCATCCTGCAACTTGATATCAACAAACTATCAGTTCTTTATCCAATCAACCTTATCCATTCTATCAATCGATCCCATCTGATCTATTTTATCATGTCTTATATAGGATGTATCTTTCCTGAAACCAGATGCTTCTAATCAAGTCTTATATAAGATATATCATTCCTGAAACCACATGCTTCTGATCATCTTTGTCTTATACAGGAGGTATCTTTCCTCAAACCAGACTAAATCTAGATCTTATCTTGTCAATCAAGATTTATCAAACCCTATCAATCATCATGATCAAATAACTCACATTTTTATCAATCAATGTTGCAGAATCAAATCTTTTCTAATCGGGACATCAATTTCGCAATCATCCAAACACTCCAACAAATCAATTATCTCAATTGATCTCCCAAGGGGGCATACTCATACCACAAATTTATCAACCAAGAGTTGGGGCATCCTATCGAACCAATATCATCATCAAAATGAGATTATTCTTGGAATGAATGTGTCATCACACCTTGCTTCAAATAGGGGCAAAATGTATACACCTAAAAAATGGTCTAAAGATAATTAATTGAATAAGCAATTATTTAATTAATCACCCTCCCTAATTTAATTGAATTCATAAAAAAATTTGATTAAATTCTCCCTTTTCATCTACTTATTAATAAATCTAAGGATTTATTTAATAGGTTCATTTCAATAATCCCCTTTAATTAATTAATTCCCCCCATCAAATTCACTTCTTCTAAAATCCCCTAATTAATTAAAATAAATCAAATTAATGAGTTGTTGAAATTAATTAGCCTTTTCCTATTAATTGAATTTTTAAATTCAAATTCTCCTAACTTCTAACCACCTAACCTAACCACTCCTAAACCTAACCCATTCATTCTAACCCTGGGTTTAATTAACCCCATCCTAGCTTGCACATCCTAACCACCATGTCCCCTTTCCTTGAACACTTTTCCCTCTCATGAGAAAATATTCTTGACACTTGTCACCATAGAGATGATAGATGTTCGCTTTCATCTGTTGGTATTTTGGTATGGTTTTGTCATTGATGTCAACACCTATCAACACTTATCAACTCTGGCACTTTACAGAAATTTTATGTTCACCGGCAAGCAAATAACCTTATGCTCAGTCATCGACAGGATATATTGTTCACCAACACTTGGAATGGCATGGAAAACATCTCATTATGTTGAAGACATCATTTGGAAACTTTGTCTTGGAGATATGTTCATTGGTATATTTGTATTTGCATTTTTGGTTGTTACCGGCAAATAGGTCCAGAATAAGCACCAGTAGGCTTATCTATTCCAGATCAACATGACACGCTTTGGAAATGATTTTGTTGTTATTGTAAATGCATTAAGCCGAAATGTTGAATCGGTCATTGCATCGGTTATTGACTTACTTGTAAATTGATTTTATTGTAATATCTTTTAGAGTTGACCTACTAAAATTGGTCTTAGGTTATGGTATATATGTAAGATCTTATTTGTAAGATCAGATATGTGAATGTGTGAAGGACAATAATTCGATATATATGAGAATAAGCAAAGCTATACACGCAAACATCATTTGAAGGTGAAGCAAGGTTTTTGTGAAGGCATATCAGAACTGAATCGATACTAAATCCAGCATATGAAGATGCTATTTTGAGTAGTACATCATTATTGGATTTAACCATCCAATTGTAGTCAGTGTGACTCCTATTTGTGTTTGAGCAGTGAGCTCTAGGTTCTTGGCCTTTCTGCATGTGTAGACCCCATTTATATACACATACTATCTGCAGTAGTATCATCTGATTGTGGGTAAGGTTTCCCACCATGGTTTTTCCCCTTACAGGATTTCCACGTACAAATATTGGTGTTATGTGTTGTGGATGTTATTGTCTTTCTATTTCATGCATTAATCTTTACCGGTACTACAATTAACTATTAATTGTCTACCGACATGAAGTTTGGTTAAGTTGTTTTTAGTTTAAATTTATTAGACAATTGATTCACCCCCCCCTCTCAGTTGTCCCCGGTACCTAACAATTGGTATCGGAGCTTAGTCCTCTTTTTGTAGAAGTTTAATAACTTGAGGAGATCCAATGTCTACTAACTATTTCAGGAAGGATAGTCCTAAACTTGATGGAGCCAACTATGGTATATGGAAGATCGGGATGGAGACACATCTAAATTGTATTGGTAAGGACATCTGGGATGTTGCAAAGAATGGCTATACTGCTCCTACTCCCAGTCAGCCTAATCCACCAAATCTGACTAAAGATTAAGAAAATGATTGCGAAGCAAGAGAAGCACTTTTGAGCACATTATCAGATCAACAAATCATGGGATTATTAGATAGGTCTACTACTAAAACTATTTGGGATCATTTGGAAACATTGAATGAAGGAGATTCCACAGTCAAAATTGCAAAACTTGAAATCTTTCGAGTCAGGTATGAAAATCTAAAAATTGAAGAAGATGAAAGGATTTATGCTTTTATGGAAAGAGTTAATGAAATTGTTTTGGGTATTAAATGTTGTGGAGGAACCTTAAGTGAAGATGAAATCATTTCAAAAGTTTTAAGAGGATTTCCATCGGCATACAAAATGAAAGTTACTGCTATAAATGAGTTAAGAACAATGCCTAATACCTCAGTAACTAGGGATACATTGATTGGAAAAATTTCAGCTTTTGAAATTGAGGAATTTGGTCATGTTGCTACTATAAAGACAGATTTAGCTTTTAAAGCATCAACATCATCTGCACCATCATTTGACAAATCTGATTAGAAAGCCTTTTATGCAAGAGAACTTGAAGAAAGTAGGAGAGAAAATAAAGAACTTGAAGAGCTTGAAGCACTATTTGCAAGGAAAATGCCTAAAGGTTCAGTTGGAAGTAAGTATGAAGGTAAAGCACCCTTTAAATGTTTTAATTGTAATAAGATTGGTCATATGGCTTCAAGATACCTTGATAGACATGCTAGACTAAGAGAAGAAGCTAGAAGAACATACAAACCCAACCCCGAATATCAGAGATATAGATTTAAGAAGAATAAAAACAAATCTTGTTATCTTGCTGATGAAGCAGTCACTAATGATTCTGATGAGGATCTGGTAGACAATGGATGGATTTTTGTTGCTATAACAAAAGATCAACCAGCACCTAGTGTTCAACTGATAGAGAAGGCCCTAGTACCTAAAGTTGAAGTTAAGGATGAATGGATCATTGATTCAGGATGCTCACATCACATGACTGGTGATAAAGGTAAATTCTTGAACTTTCAGGAATACAATGGAGGTTTAGTAAGATTTGGAGATGATAAAGCTTGTTTGATCAAAGGAAAAGGTACAATATCTCTTGATGGTAAGCATAATACTGACAATGTTTACTATGTATACGGTTTAAAGAATAATCTTTTAAGTGTTGGACAATTAGTTGAGAAAGGATTTCAGTTACAATTCAAGAATGGAAAATGCAAAATTATGAACAAAACTGGTTTGGAAATTGCAACCGGTAATCAAACTAGAGGAAACATCTTTCATTTGAATAACAATGAAAAGACATGCTTAATTGCACATATTGATGAAAGTTGGCTATGGCATAAGAGACTCTGTCATGTAAATTTTGATTGCATGGTAAAAATTAGTACTACTAAGGTTGTTAGAGATTTACCTAAGATTGTTAAACCCCACAATCCGGTATGTAAGGAATGTCAATTTGGAAAACAAGTTATCTTTTAAAAGTATTCCAAAAAAATCCAATAATTCTCTTGACTTAATTCATACTGATTTATGTGGTCCAGTTAGAACTAAAAGCCTACAAGGTGATAGATATTTCATGCTATTCATTGATGACTATTCTAGAATGTGTTGGGTTACTTTTCTCAGAGAAAAATCAGAAGCACTTGGGAAGTTCAAACTATTCAAAGCAATGGTAGAAAATGAAACCGGCAAGAAAATTAAATATCTAAGATCAGATCAAGGAGGTGAATTCACATCTAAGGAATTTAATGCATTCTGTGAAGTGAATGGAGTCAGAAGACAATTATCAGCACCCTAGACACCACAACAGAATGGAGTTGTAGAAAGGAAAAATAGAACTATGTTATCAGAAGCAAATATACCACATGTATATTGGAGAGAGGCAGTAATTATAGCAGTCTATACATTCAACAAATTTCACATCAAAGGTGAAACCGGTAAGACCTCTCATGAACTATGGTTTGCTATTACCCCTACTCTTAAAAATTTCAAAATATTTGGTAGTAAATGCTATATTAGAAGAGATGAATATATTGGTAAATTTGATCCTAGAAGTGATGAAGGAATATTTCTTGGTTATTCATCTAAGAGGAAGGCATATAGATGTTTTAACAAAAGATTGCAAAAAATTGTTGAAAGTACAAATGTGAAGATTGATGAATAGTTTAGAGGAACTTCAAGGTATATAGACTCTGAACCGGCAACTAAAATACTAACAAATGAATCTACATTGAACCCACCGGTACATAATGAAGATGCAGTTACACCGGTATCATCTGAAAATTCCACTATAACTGAGAAACAACAACAAACGAAGACACCCAGGTATGTAAGATTGAATCACTTAGAAAATCAGATAATTGGGAACAAGTATCAAGGAGTTATGACAATAGGAAGATTGGAAAATGAAGAGGTATGTCTTATTTCTCAAATTGAACCATCATCAATTAATGAGGCATGTGAAGATAAGCACTGGATTAAAGCTATGGAAGAGGAACTAGAGAAAATTGAAAAGAATAGCACATGGACATTAGTTCCCCAGCCTAAAGACAAAAATGTGATTGGAACAAAATGGGTATTCAAAAATAAACTTAATGAAGATGGGAAGGTAATCATAAATAAAGCAAGACTAGTGTGTAAGGGATATTCTCAGAAAGAAGGAATTGATTATAATGAAACCTTTGCACCGGTAGCTAGAATTGAGGCAGTCAGATTATTCTTAGCTTTTGTAGCACACAAGAATTACAAAGTATATCAAATGGATATAAAATGTGCATTTCTGAATGGAGATCTTGAAGAAGAGGTTTACATTGAACAACCTGATGGATTTTCTTTGACAGATAACAAAGATATGGTTTGCAGGTTAAGAAATTTTTTGTATGGATTGCAGCAAGCTCCAAGAGCTTAGTATGCTAGATTGGATAAATATCTTTTGAAAATAGTATTTTCTAAAGGTAATGCTGACATCAACTTATACTATAAAGCAACTAATGATGACATCTTGGTTATAGAAGATTTTGTTGATGATATAATCTTTGGAGGAGAAGATGGATTATGTAAAGACTTTTCTATTGAAATGCAACAAGAATTTGAAATGTCTATGATTGGAGATAAAATTCTTTTTAGGATTGTAGATTTCACAGACTGATAAAGGTATATTCTTGAGTCAATCCAAGTACTTGAAGGAGTTATTAAAGAAATTTGGGATGGAAAACTCTAAACCAGTAAGCACACCTATGACTACAAATGACAAATTATAACTAAGGGATGAATCTACACCTGTTAATCCGACTAGGTACAAATCCATGATAGGAGGTCTACTATATTTGACACAAACCAGACCTAATATTATGAATGCAGTATGTATCGTTTCAAGATTTTAGAGTAATCCTAGAGAAAATCATGAATTAGCAGTAAAAAGGATTTTCTGATACTTACAAGGCACTACAAATCTTGGTTTATGGTATCCTAGAGATGAAAACTTTGAATTATGTGCATACACAAATGCAAATTGGGTAGGAGATGTGGATGATAGAAAAAGCACCACCGGTGAAGTATTTTTTCTCGGAAACAAATTAATTTCTTGGCTGAGTAAGAAACAAAGTTGCACATCCTTATCAATAGCAAAATCAGAATATGTTGCAACAGCAACTAACTATACACAGGTATTATGGCTTAAGCAAATCTTGAAGGACATAAAGGTAAAATGCAAGGAACCTATAACTATCTATTGTGATAACATTGTAGAAATTGATATATCTAAGAATCCGGTACTACATTCTAAAAATAAACATGTTTCTATCAAACTAAATTTTCTGAAAGAGAATGTTGAAGTAAAAGAAGTAAAACTAGTTTATGTGAATATAAAGAGCAGATTGTGGATATTTTCACTAAGCCTTTTCCTAAGGAGAATTTTGAATATCTCATAGATCAGATTGGGGTCATACCCACCCCGGTAAAGACTTAGGCAGTTGATGTTTGTCATCAACCGACAGAATTAACAAAGAAATCTTTCATTCCGGCTTTGATGATGAGAGCTACTTCTCAGGGGGAGTAGTTGGTATATTGAATTGGTTGGTATTTTGTATTTAAACTTGGCTTTACTTTGGCATTTGATGTCAAAGGGGGAGAGATTGATATGGAAAAACACATGTTACTCTCAGGGGGACAGATTGTTATTTTAGGAGAGATTGATTTCTGGTTTTGATCTCTTTTGGGAGATTGTTGGTTTTTGGTATTTGGCATTTCTGTTTTGGCACTTTGATGGTTTTTCCATCTTGTGTTGCCATCAATGCAAAAGGGGGAGATTGTTGGTATTTTGGTATGGTTTTATCATTGATGTCAACACCTATCAACACTTATCAACTCTGGCACTTTGGAGAAATTGTTATGTTCACCAACAAGCAAATAACCTTATGCTCAGTCATCGGTATCTGGTACATCGACAGGATATATTGTTCATCGACACTTGAAATGACATGGAAAATATCTAGTTATGTTGAAGAAATCATTTGGACACTTTGTCTTGGAGATATGTTTATTGGTATATTCGTATTTACATATTTGTTGTTACCGACAAATAGGTCCAGAATAAGCACCGACAGGCTTATCTATTCCAGATCAACATGACATGCTTTGGAGATGATTTTGTTGTTATTGTAAATGCATTAAGCTGACATGTTGAATCAGTTATTGCATCGGTTATTGACTTACTTGTAAATTGATTTTATTGTAATATCTTTTAGAGCTGACCTACTAAAATTGGTCTTAGGTTATGGTATATATGTAAGATCTTATTTGTAAGATCAGATATGCGAAGGTGTGAAGGATAATAATTCGGTATATGCTAGAATAAGCAGAGCTATACACGCAGACATCATTTCAAGGTGAAGCAAGGTTTTTGTGAAGGCATATCAGAACTGAACTGGTACTGAATCTAGCATATGAAGATGCTATTTTGAGCAGTACATCATTATTGGATTTAACCATCCAATTGTAGTCAGTGTGACTCCTATTTGTGTTTAAGCAGTGAGCTCTAGGTGCTGGCCTTTTTGCATGTGCAAACCCCATTTGTATACACATATTATCTGCAGTAGTATCATCTGATTGTGGGTAAGGTTTCCCACTGTGTCTTTTCCCCTTACAGGGTTTCCACATACAAATATTGGTGTTATGTGTTGTGGATGTTATTGTCTTTCTATTTCATGCATTAATCTTTACCGGTATTGCAATTAACTGTTAAACTGTCTATCGGCATAAAGTTTGGTTTATCAGTATTAAGCAGTATTAAATTTATTAGACAACTGATTCACCCCCCCCTCTCAGTTCTCTCTGAGACCTAACATCATCCAACCTCTTCTAGAAGCCTCTTAACACTTGTCACCATAGAGATGACAATTGTTCCCTTTCATCCAACCTCTTTTCCAACCTCCTCCAATTTAACCATTGATATCTTCAGACTTAATCTTGACCATTGATTCCTGCCACCTCACCCCTAGCCTTGGAAATCCTATAGATAGACCTTATTTTGGAGTTCAAAGGATCCTGATCACATCCCCATCACATTTGCATTTTAGGCATTGTTACTATAGGCATATGCAAGTTTATTTTATCATTTGAGAATTGTTATCATAGCTTAATTGCATCATTTTAGCATGTTTTCTAGCATAATCATGGACTCATGTAGCTTAATTGTTATCATTGCTAGCTTAAATGCATCATTTATCATTTAAATTCTCCATCTACGTGTAGTCAAGTCACTAGAATTTGCCTAACTAGATCAGAGAGCAAAATTCATACTCGCATTTACTAGGAGGTGATAGATCGCTTAGTTATGGTTTAATCTTTCTTTGCTTTAAATTCATTAACCATGCTTGTAATGATCTATTGAGTGTTTTGTGTTGCATTTGTAGGTATACACTTCACAAATACATGACAATTTCCAAATCTAACAACACCTCCATCAAATTCATCAAGGGTTATGATCTTAATTTTATCTCCGGTCATATGGTGTGAGCAACCCATGTCTATAATCCATTCATCACTATTCTCCATATGAGATAGTAGTGCCTTTTCATCTGACAGTTCCTCCTTCATGACTACAAACACAATTTCCTCATTGTCATCTTCATCTTTAGACTCTTCATTGGTCACACCTTCATCTACTACAAAATAACAATGTTTCTTTCCCTTTCGTTTGAATCTTCTAAACTTCTCTTTTTTATCAATGTTAGGGTAGTTAGCAACAATATGACCAATTTTACTACAAAAGAAACACTTCAAAGATAGCTTTCCTTTATACTTACTAGTGCCTCTTGGAAATATTTTTGGTAACAGTTCTTCAAGTTCCATTACTTTATCTTCATTGTCTTCATTTCCCCGGTTACTTTCATGACTTGACCTGCACTCATGATTTTAACATATATCTTTTCCTTTTCTAGTAGATGAACTGGTAACAAAAATTTTAAAGGCAGATTCAGTAGATTTTGTCACACTATTGTCAAAACTATTTAACTCAAAATCTCTAAGCTTACCAATCAATGAATTAGCAGTTACCTTATCCTTTGAAATAGATCTAAGTTCTTGGATTGCAAATACTCTTATAGCATACTAAGGATGAAGAGTTCTAAGAATTTTACTTACTATTGCATAATATTTCATTTACGTCCTGCACTCTTTATGCCACCAACAACTTCTTTGATTCTCTGACCGTACTGTACAATATTTTCTCCTTCAAGCATTCTCATGTCATCTAACTTTCCTCTCAAGCTTTCCTCTTTGGCTCTTTGAACATGCTCATCTCCTCCATAGATTAAATTTAACTTGTCCCAAGCCTCACTTGAAGTTTCCAATCTTTGAACATCAATATATTCTGAATCGGATAAAGAACTTACAATAGCTTCTATAGCTTGCATGTTATCTTGTTTCTCTTTGAGTTGATCTGGTGTCAAGGGAGTAGTGGTAGGAGCAACATATGTTGTTTCAACTTGCTTCCAATATTGTGTACCAAGACCTTTGATGTAGACGTTCATTCTATCTTTCCAAATCTTTTAGTTATCCTTGTTGAACTTAGGACCCTCTTTCTTCATTATCTTGACTTCCTCAGAATCTTTCCCTTAAGCAGTTAGGCTTTCTGCACATAGAGGACCAAAGCTCTGATACCAATTGTTAATCCTATGAGGATCCAGTTAATACTGAGAGGGAGGGTGAATAAATATTAATACCAATTGAAACTTTAAACACAAAAACAAACTTATATTAGATATGAAAACATTTATCAAAATATCTCAACTTCTTTTATCAGATCTAACAACCTCTTTATCAGATTTGTTAACACATTAATCAGATCATTTACCACATCAATCAATTCTATCACCACTAAAGCAGTCATATAAATTTGATCATTTACCAACTCATTATCCTTATCAATAAGATCAAAAAATTTCTATACCAACTCTCATTAGTACTGGTAACCTTTGATAAACCTCTGATAAAACATCATAACTGGTGTACTCAGAAATAGTGCATGAAATGTAACATAAACAAAAACATCACATGAAAAACATTACATGCATGAATGCCATAATTTTTGATGTAGAAACCCAAATAGGGAAAACCATGGTGGGAGTTGGTACCCACAAATATTTGTACTCTTTTTAAGTACGTCTTGTTAGGAGCTTAGCCCTGTTAGGAGCAGACCCTGTTAGGAGTCGCCCGGTTAAGGTATTTGCCTAGTATCCCAGATAGGAGCTTGATGATCTATCAAGATCAACCTCGTTAGAGGATTTAACACTCTTTTGAGAGCTTCCCTATTAGGAACTATCTAGTTAAGGGATTTAACCTGTTGCAACTATTAGGGAACAACATTGAAAAAGTGATCTGTTACTTGCACTTCTCTTCTTGCTAAATCAGATCTAGTTATGCTCAACACTCTATAACTCTCAGGAAGATCTCACACTTATCTTGGACATCTCAACACATTCTCTAAGACCACTGACATCATAAACATCAACTGTGCCATCCTAAATAGCCATCTCAATGAGGTTGGCCACTAAACCCTAATTACATCATGAATTTACAATACAAATCATAAGAGATCATCTCAGATCGATATATAGATCACTATATCAAATTACAATGCAATATCAATCATTGGGTGATAGTAACCCATCATGAAAATCCGATCTGTACCAAAGTCAAAACCCCAAAACATTCCACTAAGCGTTTTGTTGTTTCCCAAGAAATTCTTCTTTGAATTGTGCCAAAATAGCAATAAAATCATTTACATAGGTTGTGTCATGTTACCACCTTCATGTAGACTTGTCTTTGATCACCGTCATAACAAAAATCATTATCGGTTTGATGATATCTTCACCGGTCTTAAACCCTACTAAAACCTTAGCAAAACTTCATCAGAAATTTGAAACATGCCTTCTGATAATCTTCACAAGTTCTGATTCTAATCGGATACTCCTTTCCATGATACAATCTCACCATCCAAACTGCAAATCACCAATCATTGTCGATCATCCAATTCAATCAAAATATCTCTCCTTTACTCGTTAAAGTCCTATTTCACATACTTCAGTTATCTGTCGGTAAACCTTGTCTTCCAATAAACCAAATCACTTAGATGACATAACAAAACATCAGGAACATTAGTAATCATTATTTGATATTAGTTTCCATCAATGACAACACAAATAACTGATCAAGTCATCTAATCACAAAATCTCAGTCTCTTCATCACAAATATTCTTCTATCCTTTACTAGTGAAGTCATCCATCTTCAACTGCATCACCTCATATGTATCAGTTATGTCAAATGCCAACAATTGTATTACTATGTGAGGTGGATATGAAATTATATTGTAATATCATATTGTATTCTTGCACCTAGGAGAACCTAGATGGACGTGCAACATGTAGAGATTCCCTTGGAAAATTCTTGTAACCACTTGATGAGTTGTATTGACACATTGGTATTATTATATTATATTATATTTAATATTGGAGAATGTAATTGTGATGAAGTACCCAATATTAAATATGGGTCAAGGGTAGGTAGGAAAAATATTATATTTTATTATCACATGGTTTTGGGCACATGGTTTTGATGTAATACAACTTGGTGGTTTTTTGGTTTCTTGTCTCTATAAAAGAACCACATGGATAGTTGTTTGGATTAGCCAGGATAGCATTTGTGAAGGAGGAAGCATGGCATGGGATGTGTGGATTCATGCTTGGTCACATGGAGTGGTTGGTTATGGTTGGGTTTTTTAAGGCTTTCCATAGTTGTATTGTAATGGACACGTTGTTGATAATATGTGGTGGATGATGCTTTTGGAGGCTGGGTTTTTCCCTCATGAGGGTTTTCCTAGGATATCTTGTGTCACATTTTCATGGGTATGTTATCTATTCTTTGCATATGGCTTCTATGTGGAGTTTGTTAGAGTAATCGGGTCTTTACTTGATTAATTAAACGATATTTGTTTAATTAATTAAGTTCCCCTTTATCTCTTTTACACTTAAGCTAACATTAGGTGCATAATAATTAATTCTTTTATTAATTATTATGTGCAAGCCTAGGGTTTTCCCTTTTAGGGTTTCTTGACCTATTAGAGGTTAGTTCTTTTTTTTGTATCATTATCACATTACACTTTTTTGTGAATATTGAGCTCTCATCTTTTTGAGCATTTTTTTGTGTATTTGGTTTTTCTCTATTGCTTCCTTGCTTCTCCTTGTAACAGGTTTATTTCAGTTTGCAAAGATCATTTGGGCTCTTGTGGTGTTGTATTTCTCAACTCTCACATGGTATCAGAGCTTCAGATCTATAGCTACATGTTCTTGTTTTGAGTTTTTTGCATTAGAAGCAGATCTGGGGTTTTTGAGAAGTTTTTTTTGTGCACCTAGGGATAGACCTTTTTCTGACCACTTTGGGCCTAAATAGACCTCACCATCATGCTCAGAAGGCCCAAAAATCCCTATGGTCATGACCAATCTCGACACCTGAGCCTCAGGGGGTATATTTTCCTTCTATACATGGTCGTACGACCCTAGCACGTAGTTCAAGAAAAAAATCAATTTTTTTGCCTTTTTACGACATGCAGGCCGAAATTTGATTTTTTGCAAAAAAATCAAAAATAAAAAAATAAAAGAAAAGCAATATTTAAAAACTCAGCGAAGTTTTTTTTCAAAAAAAACATTTTTTGGGGGTTTGTTTTGGGTCCCTGTAGGGCTGACAATCCGGCCACCGGCCTACCAGTCCGGTGTTGGCCCTGTCAATGCAGGCCCCGCTCGCCAGCCCCTGCCGATCCCCATTCCCCACCGCCGACCACCCACCCACCACTATCGCCTACCACTGCAACCTCTCTCCACCGCTCCACCACCAGAACATCGCCAGAGCACCACCTCCACCTGACCTTGCCACTAGTCTGCCACCGTTGCCCATCTCTCTTGCCTTTGAAGGGGTGGTTGGTTTTTTCATCATATCTTGAGCATACGAAGTCATTTTTTCAAAAACGAATAGGCGTCAAAAATCTAGTTCCGAGATGGACCTCGTGGTATTGGAATTTTTTTCCAATTTTGTTGTTTGACTATACTTTTTTCTGGTCAAAGTGGGGTCTCTTTTCTACACTTCCGGGGCCGTAGAACGGGCAAACGAACTCTATTTTTCAAAAACAAATAGGTGTTGGAAATCTCTCAGCATGCTCTATTCAGATATGTGATCTTGTTTCACATATTTTTCATCAAGTACATGAGATTTCAGTTTGAAGTTTTTTTTCTTATGCACTACTTCCTTCTCATTAGTATGTACTAGGGTTTGGGTTTATCTCTTGTGGGGGGGTATTTTTTTCTCGCTTTCTGTTATTTATATCAAAAATCTAGAACACCCAAACTCTCAAAAAAAAAAATCCTTCTACATATTTTGTCTATTCTGAAAGATCACATAATAAAAACAAAACACAAGAAGGTACAAGTGTAGAGTTTCATGGCAGATTCATCAGTTGAGTTGTTGAGATCACACAACTATCACAACTAGAAGCCTCAATCACATGGCTTCTTAGGGCACAAGGGTTGTGGTCTTGTTTGGATGAGGTTTAGCCTCTGTTGTAGCATCCTTTTGAGATTCTTCACCATAGAAACAAGATGGATGAGGCCATGGGTTTGCACTCTTTACATGTTTCTGACAGTCTTCTATTTTACCTTGATGAGTTGCTCACTCCTCGCGCTATGTGGTTGAAGTTTGAGACTCTCTTTGGGAGAGTTAATGAGATACAGACATTACAAATTGAGGCAGAGTTGGTTTCTTTGCCACCTGATTCCTTTCCCACCATTGAGGACTTTTTGAACAAATTCAAGACTACTAGATATGTTCTCTAGGGGTGTGGAAAGACCAAGATAGACACAAAGTGCATTCACTTGATCCTTTCGAAGCTTCAGGGTCATTTTTAATTTTTTGCCTCTCCTTTCTACTCCACCATGGATGGCTTGGGTACTTGTTTCACCATGCCTACCTCTGATGTGTTTTGTGAGCATTTGTCTTGTGAGCAGTCTCACCTTTCTCAGCTGGACATGCTCTCAGGTCCAAGAACAAATCTTTGGTTGCTCAGTCCTCTAAGGAGAAACAAAAGTAGAAACCAAAGCCAAAGAAGACTTTTGCAGGCAATGAGCATTCCTCCAAGCCACCTCCTAAGCCTGATTCTAAACCTCCATTTCCTCTAAAATAAGGGAAATCTTCATAGTCTGGTGAGTCTTCCTCCAAGACTAAGAAGAAATTAGGAGATACTTGCAATTTTTGTGGCAAGGAAGGACATCCAGTTTCCAAGTGTTGGAAATGATTAGAGGCTTTAGAGGAAGCCATACAATAGCATCACATCTCCTCACCTCAAGCATCTTCTCCTTCCACATGGAAAGGTCATGCTCTCACTGCTTGAGCTTCGACCTATGGGTCCACTTGGATTTTAGATTTTGGTGCTTCTCACCATATGACTCACACTCAATAGCTGGTTACTTCTCTTGTCTCTTGTGGTACTTCATAGATTGCAATGGGTGACTGAGTTTAGCTTTCAGTCTTAGGTTTAGGTTCTGTCTCTTTGGATGGGGGTACTCTATAGGATGTTCTAGTTGTTCCTAACATCTCAACAAACCTCCTATCCATTTATCAGATTTGCCATTTTGGCTCTAGTAAGATAGTTGAGTTCTCACCACATGATGTGGTTATTCGGGACCTCCATGACTCTGATTTGGTTGTGGCTATTGAGAGTGTTGATACTGCATCTCGTCTTTATAGATTTGATGGATTTGAGTCCTTTGCAGGTGCAGGTTCTTCTCTTATATAACATGTAGATTCAGTGAGTAAGCTTTGGCATGAGCACTTGGGCCATGTCAATTACAAATATCTTTAGTAGATGATTACATAAACACTTGTTCTTGGGCTCCCACAGATTTCTTGCATTGATGGTGTTTGTCATGGTTGTGTTCTTGGCAAGCATCACAGAGATCCCTTTCTGAAGGGAAGAGCCCCTCGTGCTTTAGCACCTTTGGAGTTGATTCACAATGACCTCATGTCATTCCCTACTCCTTTTCTGGGGCCAAGTATGTACTCACTTTTATTGATGACTTCTCTAGACGCACATGGGTGTACTTTCTTAAGTACAAGTCTGATGTCTTTGATTCATTTCAAATCTTCAAGACATTTGTAGAGAAGCAGTTTGGTTGTTGTATTTGGTGGATACGTACAGATAATGGGGGGAAGTATATGAATCAGGCTTTCAGAGATTTTTGCACTGAGTATGGTTTGCAGTATCAGTTTATTGTTCCCTACATCCCTCAGCAGAATGGTGTCGCTGAGCAAAAGAACAAAACTTTATGAGAGATGGTGAATTGTATGATTTAGTCCAGGTCCATGGATTCATTTTTTTGTGCTGAGGCAGTCGATTGTGCCAACTACATTCAAAATTAGATGCCTCACAAGGCGATTCGACATATGAATCCTGAGGAGGCTTGGTCTCATGAAAAGCCTGATATTTCTTTATTCTGAGTATTTGGCAGTGAGGCATGGGCATTTATTCCTGATGCTTAGAGGAAAGAAATGGAGTGGAAGAGTTGACCCCTCATTTTTGTTGGCTACTATGAGGATGTTAAGGCATATAGATTGTTTGATCATGATTCCAGAGAGGTTCTGTTTTGACGGGATGTTCAGTTTGATGAGCGCCTTCCCACAGTGGATACCCTATCTCCAATGTCTACTCCTCTACCTACTCCTCCCACTGCATCTCTTCAGGATTATTTTGAGGATGATTCTGATGTTGCTGTTGATGATCCACCATCCCTACATCCACCTACTCCACCTAAGATGCCCAAGTGGTTTGCCTTTACTGTTGAGGCAGCAGTATCTATGGCTAGTGATCCTTCAGATACTCATCACACTCGTTCTCATACTGTGGGTTCTAGTCTTTTGAATCATGCCATTTCAAATGATCCTCAGAATTTTTCAAAGGCTATAGGACACCCTGAGTGGGATTATGCTATAGAGGAGGAGTATTCTTCTTTGACGAGGAATAATACTTGGGATCTTTGTCCTCTTCCTAAGGGCAGAAAGATGGTTTGGTGCCACTGGTTGTTTGAATCTAAGTATGTTGTTGATGGTTCGATTGATAAGTACAAATCATGTCTTGTTGTGAAGGGTTTTTCGCAGGTTGAGGGTATTGATTACTCCAATACATTTTCCCCCATCGCCAAGATGAACTCTATTCGCTTTGTACTCTCCCTTACAACTTCTAGGGGATGGCCCATTTTTCAGATGGATGTGAAGAGTGCTTTCTTGCATGGTTACCTATATGGAGCAGCCTCAAGGATTTGTGCAGGATAGTTCTTTGGTTTGCAAACTTCAGAATTCATTGTATGGTCTCAAATAGGCCCCTTGGGCTTGGTATGAGAAGATGGACTCTTTCTTGCTCTCCACTAGTTTCACACGTTGTCATTCCAATCACATAGTGTACATTCAGCTTCTTGAGGGTGAGATCCTAATTCTTGTGTTATATGTTGATGATCTCCTCATCATAGGTATCTCATCCTCTATGATTCAGCATGTTCAACGAGCCTTGATGGACCAGTTTGAGATGATAGATCTCAGTCTTTTGCAATATTTTCTTGGTCTTCAGGTGATTCAGTCTTCTAATGGGATCTACATTTACCAGTAGAAGTATGCTCTTGACATGCTTCAATGCTTTGGCATGCTTGATTGCAAACTTTCTCCCACTCCTTTTTAGTCAGGGGTTGTCTTGATTACTACTTTCTCCACTCCTTTAGTAGATTCTACACTTTACATGCAGTTGGTTGATAGTTTGTTGTACCTGACACACACTCATCCTGATATTTCCTTTGCGGTTTTCCTTGTCTCTCAATTCTCCCATGATCCTCATTAGAGTCATTAGCAAACTACCAAACGTATTTTGTGGTACATTCTGGGCTCTATTTCTCATGGCATTCACTACACATCAGGGGAACCTCACATTGTTGGCTACACTGACTCAGATTGGGCTGGTGATGTCACTGATTGGAAGTATACTTCTGGCTTTGTTTACTATCTTGGCTCTGGTCCTATCACATGGTCTTGCAAGAAGAAGACTGCTCATGCATTATCATCTACAAGGGCTGAGTACCAAGCTGTTGTTCTCACCAGTTAGGAGATCTTATGGCTTTGACAGTTGATGACCGAGTTTGGTTTTCCTCTTGATAGTCCCACTATTCTTTGGTGTGACAATCAGAGTGCTATTCATATTTATCGCAACTCGATAGAGCATCAATGGACGAAGCACATTGAGCTTCACATGCATTTCATCTGTCAATTGATTCAAGATGGTTCTCTCATTCTGGAGTACATCCCCACTGTCAAGCAGATTGCAGACATCTTCATGAAACCTTTTGCATCACCGCGCTATCTTCAGTTGTGCTCTATGCTTGGGGTGAAGGAAGTTGTCCTTGGGGGGTCTTTATGAGGCCTTCCTTCCTTCATATTTCTTTTAGCATGTTATTTTATCTCTTTTTGGAGAGGAGTTTTTTCCCGCTGGGTTTTCTCCTTTTTTCTCCATTTCATAGAGATTTCATTATATTTGGGTACCTGATCAAACCTTGTTGTTGAGACCCATCTTTCCTTCTTTTAGTAGTTGTTCTAGGTTTTAGCTTCTCCCTAAGTGTATCTTAAGGGGGGTGTTAGAGTAATCAAGTATTTACTTGATTAATTAAACAATATTTGTTTAATTAATTAAGTTCCCCTTTATCTCTTTTACACTTAAGCTAACATTAGGTGCATAATAATTAATTCTTTTATTAATTATTATGTGCAAGCCTAGGGTTTTCCCTTTTAGGGTTTCTTGACCTATTAGAGGTTAATTCTTTTCTTTGTATCATTATTGTTGGTGTAAATAAATATTCATTTTGGATATTATTACACTTACTTAAGTTAACTTAGGATAATGCATCTCTTCATAGTTTGGATTTGAGACACTTAGGAAAGTGTGCACATAGGGATAGAGCTTGTAGGAGAAATTCCACCTTTTGTGGTCTTATTTTGCTGTTACACTCCACATTCAGTGGGTCATCCACCTCTTGTGGAATATTATATTATTTCTCCTACCTACCCTTAGTATTTCTTACCTACCCTTGTTTCTCATTGAGCCACATGTCATATTTGTGTGCTCATACATCCATATGGCCTTGCCTATATAAGCAGGCCTCTATTCATTGTATTGGTTAATCCAGTTGATCATTTTGTATATTGATGAGAGTACAGTTTGTTCATATCATTCTATTGTCTCTTTTATGCTTTTCATTATGCCCTTGATCTTGGCAAAATCCTACATGGTATTAGAGCTATTGGGGTTTCATTGATCGGTTTTTGGAGACATCGTGGAAGGCTTCTATTTTTGGATTTGGGGATCTTCATTTTTTGGGGGCGTCATACAGTGATTTGGACATCACTGTTGAATCCGAGAGGCCGTTTCCATAAATTTCGACTATAAAGTCGACCTATTTTGGTGAGAAATTTTTTTTCCCCATTTTGGCTATTATTGTACGGATTTCAAAAAAAAATTTAAAAAAAGTTTATATTTCAAAAAAAAAAAAAAAAATTTTGAAAAATAGAAAAAAAGGTTTTTTGTTTGGGGGTCTGCAAACCCCCCCGTACACTATACCTGCGTGTCGCAGGTGTTGCAGGCACCGCCCGTACCTGTCGATCTCCCCGCCGTTGTCCGTGCATGTACTCGTCGCCGCCCACATCGGTACCCACTGTCCCTATCGCCCACCGTCACCCGAGCGCCCAGTACTCCCCGCTCGCCCACCGGTCTCCACCTTCCGCAGCCACCAAAAACTTCCGCAGGCCGCCGACGGCACCAATCTAGTCATCGCCTCTAGTGACCGTACAGTCACCTCCGGTGACCGCCACACAGACACCCAGTCAATAGTTGGGACCCCGCCATGCGGCACACATGTGCAGAACTTCGTATGCCACGTCACCCATGCCATGCAGTCTGTCTGTACAGTGCCACGTCATCATCCATACTGCACAGTCAGCAGTCTGTACAGTACGGACGCCCAGTTAGCAGGGAGGCGAAGTTTTTGCGACGATCATACAGCCGTCAAATTTAACAAAATGACTTGCTGATGTCAGTGCCACATCAGCACTTTTTGAAAAAATTTTGACCCCTCTCCATTGGGCTTTTTAGTTTTGCAGTCCAACTTTGAAAGGCCATATCCTGCTCATTTTTGCTCCTTTTTTGGTGCAATTTTTTTTGAAATGGGCTAAAATTTCGTGGTCTTCATAGTGGTGTGGTTATTTTATAATTTTGGTGCATAGGGTTTTCAGAATTTTTGGATTCTCTCAGCTATACCTGTCCAATCCTCAATTCTGCAACTTCAAAGGCCTCGTTTGAGCTCATACGACCTCCTTTTCAGGTGCTATTTTTTTTTAAAGTGCTTATTTTTTTGTCTACTTTTAGAATCTATGATCAGATTTTAAAGATTTTGAGTGGAAATTGTACTTTCAGATATTGGTCTTATTTGGCCTATTAGGCACTTGTAAATTGCTTGGATCTTAGTTAGATCTCTTGCATTATCAGTTTGAGACTCTTTTGGCCTTATTGAGGCAGTTGTAAAATTGTAAATCAGAAGTCCACTTTGCCATTTTTTGCAAGTGGCCCATTGTATACGCACTACTTATAAAGTGCCAAAAATCATCACATTTGGGGGGGGTTCTTTGATTGAGTGAATTTGGGGGGGTGTCTTGTGTGATTGTGCCTCTCTTTGTGCTCTTTCCATTTTTGTTGCAATGAGTCCTAATAAATTTCCACCTTAACTCCACATAATTATGCATCATGGAAAATTAAAGTATGGAGTAAACTAATGGAAAAGGGTCTCACACACTACATAGATGGGACAATAACATCACCACCTGATCCTAAGGTTGATCCAATTGCTCAATTAGAATGGCTCACAAAGAATTGCATGGCTCTTGGAACCTTATGCAAGTATGTATTAGATGACCTCATTTTTCACATTGAGAAGTGTCAAACAATCAAGGAGGCTTGGGATATGTTTCAGAAATTATATGGACAAGTTGATGAAATCAGAGGCTATCAGATTGACAATGAGATCACCAACTTAGATCCCAAGAGTTTTGATACAATCCAAGATTATGTCACCAGAGCCAATGAGCTAAGAGCAAAGCTTAAAGATTGTGGAATTGACAAAAAGGATGCTTAGTTGATATTCAACTTGTTGGACAAGCTTGCACCAGAATATGCAGCATTTGTATCTAGCTTCCAAACTCATCGTTTGACAGTGGGGAGTTCTTATGTTATGCCTTCATTTGATGCTTTCACAGAAATGTTGATATTGGAACAATCTAAGTTGTTGAACATGGGGTTTCTCAAGTCTTCAAAGTCCAAGGCTTTGGTGGCTAATCAAGGGAATCAAGGAAGTCAAGGCAAAGATTCCAACAAGAAGAAGAAGCAATCCAAGTCTAAACCACACTAGGAAAAAGGACAATCATCCTCTCCATCACAAGGTAGTTTTTCATCCTCTTCCAAGAAGGGGACACCACCTAAGAAGGATAAACCAACTTGTGCATATTGCAAGAAGTATGGTCATGATGAGCATCGATGCCATGCAAAGAAAGTTGATGAGTTAACCAATCTTCTCAAGAAAAACAACATCAACTTGCCATTTGCCTACACAAAGAAGGATTCATCTCCTTCCTCTTCCTCATAGTCTAAGGGAAAAGGGCAAGCATTTGTGGCTACAACAGATTCTTCACAACAATGGATACTTGACTCGGGTGCCCCATATCACATGGGTTCTACAAAGGAGCAGTTTTCTTCATTAGAGCCATCTAAGGTACCTCACATTTACATAGGTGATGACACACAAGTAGAGGTTGAAGGGAAAGGTTCAGTTGACATGGATGATGGAACATTTGAAAATTTTCTCTATGTTCCTAACTTGTCTACCAACCTTCTCTCCATCTACCAAATCACTCACTATGGGAATGGGAAAAAGGTTGAGTTTACACCAGATTCAGTTGTGGTAAAGGAACTTGATGATGATGCCTTGGTAGCAATGGGACAAGTCAATGACAACTCAAGGCTTTATTCATTCTCCCACTTTGTGCCAAGTTCACCTTCTAGGGCCTTGCTTACTCATTCAAATTCAAAAAGTAAGCTATGGCATGAGCGGTTTGGTCACCTCAACTATCGCTATCTTCAGCAGCTCAGCACTAAAGACATGGTCACAGGTCTACCTCGAATTAGTTTTTCAGAGGGTGTATGTTCAAGTTGTTCCATGGGCAAGCATCCTGAAGAGAAGTTTGATAAAGGGAAAACTTGGAGAGATTTGGAAGTTCTTCAACTTGTTCACAACGATGTAGCAGGTCCATTTCCAGCACCTTCATTTAGTAAGGCCCGCTATGTTCTCACCTTCATTGATGACTACTCCCGCTTCACTTGGGTCTACTTTCTCATTCATAAGAGTGAGGTATTTGACAAGTTTCAGGACTTCAAGACTCGTGTTGAGAAGCAATCAAGGAAAGTGGTCAAGATTCTTAGCACAGATAATGGAAGGGAATATGTGAACAAAAGACTTGAGGATTTTTGTACATTTGAGGGGATTGATCTTCAACATTCTATTGCATACACTCCACAGCAGAACGAGGTTGCAGAACGCAAGAATAGAACTCTCAAAGAAATGGCTAGCTGTATGATACATGCATGTTCTCTTGATCCTGCCTTTTGGGCAGAGGCTATCAGTTGTGCCACACACATCCAGAATCGGGTTCCTCACAAAGCTTTGCAAGGTATTACTCCTTTTGAAGCTTGGGCTGGTAGGAAACCGATTGTGAGACATTTCAAAGTCTTTGGGTGTCCAGCATGGGCTCGCATTCCTCCACAGAAATGCAAGGCATTGGAACCTCAGAGTTGGCCTTGCATATTTGTTGGATATCCTGAGGGTGTTAAGGTATTCATTGAGAGGAGTGTTCACTTTGAGGAAAGCTCTCCTAGCTTAGCCTCTCTACCTCCTCCACCTTCCTCCATTATGGATAGTGATGTTAGTGATTCAGATGATGAGACTCCCTCAACTCCGACTCACAGGGTAACACCTCCGTAGGGTCCACTTGAAGTTGAGGAGCCTTGTTCTCCACCTCCACCTAGACCTCATTGGGCTCGACAGACACTTGAGTCCACAAGTTCTCTTGTTGGGGATCCTTCGGATACATGGAGAACTCGATCACAACATTAGGATCTTCCACATGCATTCATTGCTACCACTTCCGATCCACAGACATTTAGGGAAGCATCAGGGGTTCCTGAGTGGGACCAAGCTATGGAGGAAGAGTATAGTTCCGTGATGAGGAACAACACATGGGATCTAGTCCATCTCCCTAAAGGGAGAAAGATGGTTCAATGTAAGTGGATCTATCAGACCAAGTTTGTAGCAGATGGTAGTGTGGATAAGTATAAGGCTCAGCTTGTTGTGAAAGGTTTCTCATAGGTTGCAGGTGTTGACTATACTGAGACTTTTGCACCCATAGCCAAGATGAACTCCATTCATTTGACACTTTCTATTGCTACAGCTCATGGTTGGGTTGTACATCAGATGGATGTGAAGAGTGCTTTTCTTCATGGTGATCTTGATGAGGAGATTTATATGGAGCAGCCACAGGGTTTCATCCAGGTTACTTCCTTGGTTTGCAAACTAAGGAAATCTCTCTATGGCCTTAAGCAGGCCCCCAGGGCTTGGTACGCCAAGATGGATTCCTTTCTTCTCTCTGCAAGGTTCACCAGGTGTCATTCTGATCTGAATGTCTACATTTTGTGACAAGATGACTCTCACTTGATACTTGTGCTCTATGTTGATGACTTGATCATTACAGGGAGTACTTCATCCATCATTAGCAGGGTCAAATTTGCTTTGCATGATAGATTTGCTATGACTAACTTGGGTCTTTTGCACTATTTTCTAGGGATAGAGATTTCACAGTCACCTTCCGAGATTACACTATCGCAGCCCAAGTATGCTCTTGATCTACTTGCACACTTTCATATGGCTGATTGTAAGCCTGCACTGACTCCCTTTCTTTTAGGAGTCAAGCTTGAGGCTGAGTGTTCTTCTCCACCAGTTGATGCCACTTTGTATCGTCAGCTTGTGGGTAGTCTCATCTACTTGACTCATACATGCCTTGATATTTCATTTGCAGTTGGCATGGTTTCCCGCTTCATGCAAGAACCACATGAGCTTCATTGGAAAGCTGCCAAATGCATCCTTCATTACATCCAGGGTACACATCACTATGGGATTCACTATGCAGCAGGCACAGGACTTCGCTTGGTTGGTTACACAGAATCCGATTGGGCTGGTGATCTAGTTGATCGTAAGTCTACTTCTGGTTACAGTTTTCACCTTGGTTCGGGCCCCATTTGTTGGCAGAGAAAGAAGCAACATGCTATTTCTCTCTCTTTGACTGAGGCTGAGTATCGAGGCGCTATTAACGCAGTGACTGAGACCATTTGGCTCTAGCAGATTCTCACAAAGTTTGGTTTTACCACTCCACGGCCGACAATTCTACATTGCGACAATTAGAGTGTTATTGCCATCTCGAAGAACCCAGTCTAGCACCAGCAGACCAAACACATCAAGATTCATATGCACTATATCCGAGAGCTCATCTAGGAGTAGGTCATTGATTTGCAGTATTGTCCTACAGCAAAGTAGGTTTCTGACATATTCACCAAACCTTTCACCGAGAGTAAGTTCTAGTAGTTGCGAGCTCTCTTGGGGGTGCGGGATGTGTCATTAGGGGGGGTTAGCTAACTTCTCCTTCCTCTCTTATGGAGGGGACTTTTTCCTCTTTGAGGTTTTGTCCTTCTTCTTTAAGAGTCTTTTGTACATTCATCTCTCTTTTGGGGGGGAGGTTTTTCCCATTGGGTTTTCTCCCTTTCTCCGTTTGTGAGAGATTGCATTGCATAGTTTTGCTTGCATTTGCATATTGTACATGGGTACCTATCATGGCCTCGTAGCCAGGACCCATCTTGTATTGCTGACTTGAGTCTTCATTCCCTTAAGTTGCACTTAAGGGGGGGTGTTGGTGTAAATAAATATTCATTTTGGATATTATTACACTTACTTAAGTTAACTTAGGATAATGCATCTCTTCATAGTTTGGATTTGAGACACTTAGGGAAGTGTGCACATAGGGATAGAGCTTGTAGGAGAAATTCCACCTTTTGTGGTCTTATTTTGTTGTTACACTCCACATTCGGTGGGTCATCCACCTCTTGTGGAATATTATATTATTTCTCCTACCTACCCTTAGTATTTCTTACCTACCCTTGTTTCTCATTGAGCCACATGTCATATTTGTGTGCTCATACATCCATATGGCCTTGCCTATATAAGCAGGCCTCTATTCATTGTATTGGTTAATCTAGTTGATCATTTTGCATATTGATGAGAATACAGTTTGTTCTTGTCATTCTATTATCTCTTTTATGCTTTTCATTGTGCCCTTGATCTTGGCAAAATCCTACAATTATCACATTACACTTTTTTTGTGAATATTGAGCTCTCATCTTTTTGAGCATTTTTCTGTGTATTTGTTTTTTCTCTGTTGCTCCCTTGCTTCTCCTTGTAACAGGTTTATTTCAGCTTGCAGATATTGTTTGGGCTCCTATGGTGTTTATAACCCTAATTGGAATCCATGAATGCATGAAAGAATGAAAAGACAAGGCAAGATATATGGTTTTGCAGGTTGTTATTGCAGATCTATGTTATTTGGGTTTGCTGTTATAATGGGTTGTTTGCATATTTGGGGTTGAAATTTTTTTGGTCAATCTAGGGCATCATTCAAAATTTTCTTTAAATGAGGGTTTTGGGGGTGCACTTTCATATTTGGCCCCTTGGCACAAAACGGACCTCATGGATGGATTCAGGTTGGCCAAGAAATGCAAATTGATATATAATTTTCCCTAATTTGTCACAGTTGAAAATATTGCAAATTTTTTTTAGTATCACGGCCTTGAGACCATCAAATTTGTGACACTCTGCAGAATTTTAAAAAAAATTATTATTCCTGTCACAAATTTATTTACGTGCAGAAAAATGAAAAATAAAAAATTCACGGGGGGATGGTGAAGAAGTTTTATTGAAAAAAAAATTAATTATATTGGACGGGTCGGGCCACCACCCCCGACCCCGTACCCTCCCCGTAGGCGGCAAAGTATTATTGTTGATAGTACCACTATCGATAGGGGGACTATTGACAGTGTCCACCATTGGCCCTACCCAACCTCCAGACCCATGGGGATCCTGAGTGGTGAATCCTTGGGCCCCGGTCGGGTGGACCCCATGTGGTCCTTTTTAACCACCAGTTTTTTAAAAAAATCCATCCACATATTTAAATGTAGTTTGTTTTAAAATTTAACTTTTTGAATTGCGTAAAATATTAAATAAATTGCCACAGTTGTTTTGGGAGGAGAGTGGTGGGGCCCGACCAAAGGGTCTCCACAGCTATTTTGAATTGCATAAAATAGTAAATAAATTATTTCCATGAAAGGAAATGGGTTGATTTTGTTCAATGAAGCATAACTTTCACCTGGGGAGTTCATTTTTTGACTTCTTATACTTGTTGGAAAGATGATTCTAAGAACTATAGTTTGGTATAGGTTTGGTCTCATGGTTTTGTTGTCTTGATCATTGTTTGGGGCCTGGAATCCATATGTTCTCTTTTACACAGTTTTGATCATAACTTTTGCATACAGAATCGGTTTTTGGATTTTGAATAGGCATTGGAGAGCATGTTTAGTTGACTACAATGTGGTGCTGTTATTTTATCAGTTTGATGAGTTTGGAGAGGTGTGTAATTGTTTGATCACTTGTAGGTTCTTGAGATTCAGGGTGTAAGTGTGAGTGCATCTGGACGAGTCATTAGGCAAAACCTTGAGGGAGTACATTTTTTAATGAGATATTTATGATGCTATAGCTGATTATCATATTTGGTGCTCCTTGGTACAGGGTTATAGGTGTTTTTTCAGAGTTGGACTTTGATGGTGACATGTACACAGGTTGTTCTCGATTTAAGGACATGGTTTGGACATGATTTGAGACTTGGATTTTCATGTGGGTGACTGTTGAGTGCAGGTGCAATGTTGGTGATGATTATGGTGTCATGGGTATGTAGGTACTTGTTTGTGGTGATTTGGTTTCATGTTAGGAAGCTGATGATTATCTCCTTGATGCTTATTTGGTGCCTTGACTATGGTACTTGGTTGTGGACATGTTTGGCAAATCATATTGAATGGTGACTTGGTATTTGAGTCATGTGGTCTACAAGATTATTCTCTTTGATATCTCAGTTTGCAGTTTACTAATGTGATAATGAGTTTGTATGTTCAGTGATTAGATCTATGAGTTATGTGATTTGTAGGATACACGACCTATTTATTGTAGTGGGATGAATTGGATGTGGTTTGTCTATATCCACCAGGTTTGATTCATTGTGGTGCATACTTGTTAGTTGACCTTATCAGTAGTCATTTATGCATAGGTATGTTTGTTTTGAGATGAGAGGATGGATGATTAGTACCTAAATAGTTGGTGTTGAGACTTGTAGCATGCATTTGATCATGATGTCATGATAGCTTGGTTACTTATTTGATTACACTTTCAGTGGGAGCTTTTGACAATGATGTATTGGTGATGTAGGATTGATTCCTGATTGGTGGTTTGTTGGTGGTTGAATGTATCTTCTTAGATTGGATTTCATGGTTACACTTGATGTTATTGACTTTTCAGTTGTATGTGTGTAGACCTGGATCTTCTTCATGTAGGAAATGATTATCATGATGCCATGTGTGACTCGGTATCATAGTTCAGTGGGAGTTGTTGATAGTGATATGTATTCACCATTGGATGGTGGATGATCTTCTAAGTGTGCATATGTTGGAGGATTCCTTATATATCATTGCAATAGAAGGATTCTCTTGCATTTGCGGGTACACTGTTAGGAGATGTTTACTTCTTGAGGGCTTAAGGATTCCTTGGTTAAGGTGTGATTTTATACTTTCATTTGACATGTTATCCTTATTGATAGGATGGTTGATATTATGTCATGATGCACTCTTGATTCTAGATTAGAGGTTTGGCATGATATGGTTATTTGATATTTTCATATGGATCATGTTATCTCCTTGGAGGAGATGGTTAGATCATGTTGTCATGTTTATGTTCCTAGTTCTCAAGATTGGAGCTTTGGACATTGATATTGGTAGTTCTCTTTGTATTGGGTACATGATCATTTGCTTGATACTTCATGATATTGTAGTGTTGAATTTAGAGTTTGGCATGGATTGATCGGTTACAGGTGCTCATGGATGCATGGAGATGTTGGTGATTCTAGTAGTCTCTTGTGATTAGAGATATGTGTTGGTATGGTTGGTTGTTTCAGCAGGAAGTCCAAGGATCATTTACCTAGTATTGAATTGAGAGGAGATTTCTCTTAGTGTGAGTCGTGATGACTTGGATAGCTTTATGAGCATTATCATTCCCACTCTTGGTCTACTCGGCAGTTTACTACTTGAGAGGTATTTTCCATTGTTCCTTTCAGGTGCATTATGTTTATGCTTATCTTTCATAGATATGGGTCTTGAGCTACATGGAGTTTGTTAGTTATGGAGGGTCCATTTGAGAGATGTATGGCATTGGCAATCTCCTTGTGCATTTGAGTTATTATTATGATGGTGGTAGTCATTGATATTAGCTTGGGAGATGGTTTATTGGGTGCATTCCCTATGCTTGGGAATGGATATTTAGTTTGATATTCCTGGTTATGAGAGGCTTACATCCATGTTGATTATATATTATATATGTTGGCTTAGTCTAAGGGACTAAATGGTGTGTGGGTGTTGTTATTATTTTCATGTGGGGTTTTATGGAGGAGATCATACTTGACACAATTAGCATTTAGAGGTGTGTGTAGAAGGACATACTACATGATTTGATTTGCAATATTTCTCTCTTTATTTTGGTTATCTTCCTAGATATTCATATTCACATCACATTGGTTGGAGATTGTTTGGAGCTATGTGTTCACTGGTCTTGTGTTCATGTGTTGTCATGAGGGATATGGCATAGTGGTTCCTTTATCTCTTTCTTTTGTTGGTATGGAGAACATGGAATAATGTTTGAGACATGCTATGAGAGTGGTACTTGTAGGTTGTTGGTTTACATGATGTTCATATTGATGTGGATGTTCTTAATACTACATGGTTACACTTCTATGATATGTTGTTAGTCGATTCATTTCTGATATTGATATTACCTATGTAGTGGGAGTTCCTTGGTGTACATATGTGGTAGTTATTGCACTTAGGGCTTATGGTTGCATGTTATAGGTTGCATATGTTGATGAGATGTTATTCACTTGGTTTGTATGCCTTGGAGGCATGTATAGTTGATGTGTTAGAACTTGTTGTGGGTGTTATTTCAGCTATGTAAACAACTACCTTTGCATTGGATACCTTTGGATTAGTGTTTGTGTTCGGATATCAGTTGGTGCAGAATTTATCATTTGTTGCGACAAATTGTGTGGCTTTCTCTTTGGATGGCCTTTTCATGTCTAGTGGCAGTGGCATGAATGAGGGTGGGATCATTCATGTATGAGATGGTGGTCACTTTGTTTCTTGTTGCAGGTATCTTGATGGAGCACATGGAGCACTTGGATTCCATGATGGTGTATGTATGTGGAGAGATCAATCTCTTGTTCATGTGGTGGATTACTACTTGGCCCTAATGCAACGTATACAATAAGTGGGAGAATATTGGGAAAATGGTGTTGTACACCTTGCATAATAATTTTTTATTATTATATTATTTTATTATTGTGTGAGGTGGACATGGAATTATATTGTAATATCATATTGTATTGTTGCACCTAGGAGCACCTAGATGGGCGTGCAACATGTAGAGATTTCCTTGGAATATTCTTGTAACCACTTGATGAGTTGTATTGACACATTGGTATTATTATATTGTATTTATTTAATATTGGGGAATGTAATTGTGATGAATTTCTGAATATTAAATGTGGGTCAAGGGTAGGTAGGAAAAATATTATGTTTTATTGTCACATGGTTTTGATGTAATACCAATTGGTGGTTTTGTAGTTGCTTGTATCTATAAAAACACCACATGGATAGTTGTTTGGTTTAGCCGGGTTAGCATTTGTGAAGGAGGAAGCATGGCATGGGATGTGTGGATTCATGCTTGGTCACATGGAGTGCTTGGTTATGGCTTGGTTTTCAAAGGCATTCCATAATTTATTGTAATGGATGCATTGTTGATAATACATGGTGGATGATGATTTTGGAAGTTGGGTTTTTCCCTCATGAGGTTTTTCCCAGGATATATCTTGTGTCATATTTTCATGGGTATGTTTTCTATTCTTTGCATATGGCTTTTATGTGTTGATTTGATTGAAATCTTAAATGGGTTATGTGGAAATTGTTATAAATATGGTTGCAAGTATCCTTTTAGATTTCAAGGTTTATCAAATGGATGTGAAATCTACATTCATGAATGGAGTGTTGCACATAGAGTACCACTGAGAGGGGGGTGAATTAGTGGTTGCTAAAATTTTTGACCTTTCAAAAACAACTTCAGAATACCAGTTGTTAACTTAAGCACCAAACAATCAAGCTTGTAAAACAGAAAAGAAAACAAAAGAGATCAATCACACAAATGCAACCCACAACACTAGATGTATGAGGAAAACCCAATATGGGAAAAACCTCAGTGAGAAAAGTTGTTGGAAACTACTGCTCCAATCCAGTCTCACAAGTAAAACACCAGATTACAAAGATTTAGGGCACTGACCCCTTCTATTTTAGGGCACCAACCCAAGGAGCACCAAGCTCCAACTTGGCAATGTATATTGAAATACTATTTAGATACAGCTAAGGCTTCTTGTTGAAATGAATTTTGTAACTCTTGATCAAATCTCCTACTATCGGTTGACAGTCTTTTCTCCTCCACTAGATCTCACTCTATCGATTGTGAGATTACTCTCAATCTTGGCCTCTATTATCACTCTCTCTCTCTCTATCATATTCTCACCAAGCACTATGGAACACTTGGATGCTTCCTTTCTCTATCACACCTCACCAGTTTGCTTAATTGTTGAGCTACAGATATACCGGTACCCAATTACTATCAGTTAAACCCTCTTATTGGTTTGCTTGCTCACTTACTTTGCAAATTTCTTAGAATAAAATCTAAGGCCAAAATTCTTCACTACACTTAATATCTCTTTCCTCTTTTTCTTCTCTGCAACATCAACTTGCTCGGTCTCGAGCTCATATATTTATCACCATGGTTTCCCGCCAAGAAATAATTCAAATTTAGAGAAGTTGGGGTTTCCTTTTTCCCACACAATCTACATGAGATCTGATCCAGTCTATCTTGGGTTGATCACCAGTACTCTAGGGATGCATCTATACACATTTTCCATTTCCCAATGCATACTTGCTAAAGATAGCAATCACGTACAAGATTTCCTACCTTGAAATCTATCAACTCATAAAATGCTTAGCTGTTTCCTTTTCGAGGTCTTCTTTCAATTAGATTTCCTTTGCATTGATCTAGGTGCCAACTGCTCCTTGATCTTCCTCTCTTGTCCTTTCTTCGTCGAGCCGCATAAGTCATTTTCAATCCCGTGATTTGTGGATATTTCATTAATGTCGACTAGCTGTTTCAACAACCATGTTGATGAAGGCTTCACCGACCTCTGCATGTTTTCCGCCTCAGCTCCACATGGCATCACAATGGTCAATCACTTAGCTCACCGACACACAGTCGGTTCATACTTGATCATTCAAAAAACTCACATCGGTACATCCCTTTACTAGTGAGACATTATTCTTCTGCTAACCAACTGTGCACACTATACCAGTAACACATCTTCACCTCCGGTGGTTTGTGATATTTTAACATTGTGCCTCTTCATCAAAAATGGGCAGCCAACCTCTAGACCGATGTATTGCTCTATTGGTTGTTTACTCATCAGGTTAATATACACAATCTTCATCTCGATTTATGCCTTACTGGTAAGCCTTCATTCTATCTGTGCACTCTCATATGAATTGCCATCATACCGGTCACTCCTTTCTTACCGATGACCTTGCCAAACCAATTGACATCAATGACAACTTAATGCCAAAATGTCAACAATCTCCCCCTTTGGCATTGATGTCAACTTATCGCAAGACACTTCATACCGGTACATTTCTCCCCCTTTGACACAATGCCAAAGGGTACTATACACTCCCCCTTTGATCCATACTGAGCTCCCCCTTTGACCGCTATCAACTCCCCCTGGGCCACATAAATCCTTTCTAGGTAGATGACACAACTCCCAACTTGTGTCGGAGATACTCAAAAGTGCTTACCGATAATGGTTTGGTAAAAATTTCTACTACTTATTCTTCAGTAGGGACATAATCCATCCTCACTTCCTATCCTTCAACCTTCTCTCTGAGAAAATTATACTTGATAGCAATGTGCTTTGTTTTGGAATGCATCACTGGATTCTTTTCTATGTTGATTGCACTTGAATTGTTACACCAGATGAGAATAGGATCAGTGATGTCCACCTGTATGTCCTTGAGGGTCTGCTTCATCCAAAGCACCTGAGAGCAACATGTAGTAGTAGCAATGTATTCAGCTTCATTAGTAGATAGAGATACCAAGTCCTACTTCTTGCTATGCCATGAGACTAACCGGTCACCTAGAAAGAATGCACCACCACTTGTGCTCTTTCAATCATCAATACAACTTGCCCAATAAACATGAGTGTATTCTTCCAAGATAAAATCCCCTTGTTTAGGATACCATAATCCATAATTGAGTGTCCCTTGTAGATACCTAAAGATTTTGCTTACAACATTCATATGTGACTGCTTAGGTGGAGCTTGGAATCTGGCCACCATGCATATTGCCTTTACTATATCTGGTCTCAAAGCAGTTAAATACAATAGACTACCTATCATGGATCTATATAGAGTTTGATCCACCACCTGTGAGTCATCATTCTTTCTCAATTTACTATCGGTTACCATGGGGGTACTTACCAGTTTGCAATCTTCTAGTTGAAATTTGTTCAACATATCCTTTGCATACTTGATTTGTGAGATAAAGATTCCCTTATCTTGTTGTAATATCTGCAAACCAAGGAAGTATGTCAATTCACCAAGCATTGACATCTCAAACTCTGACTACATTTGACCAGCAAATTATTTGTAGAGGGTGTCCTTGTTGCCTCCAAACATAATGTCATCTACATACACAACTACAATGATCATGTGGTTCCCATCTTTCTTTATGTATAGATTGTTGTCAGCACTCCCCTTTTTGAATCCCTGCTCCTTTAGGTACTAATCTATTCTTGAATACCATGCTCTAGGGGCTTGCTTAAGGCCATACAGGGCCTTCTTCAACCGGTGTACAAATGTTTCATCATCATGTAGCAGAAACCCTTTTGGTTGTTCCATGTATACTTCTTCCAAATTTCCATTTAGGAAGGCAGATTTTATATCCATTTGATATACTTTATAGCCCTTGTAGGCAGAGAAGGCTAGAAACATTCTAATTGCTTCTAATCTAGCTACCAGTGCAAATGTTTCTTCAAAGTCAATCCCTTCTACTTGAGAGTAACCTTTGCACACAAGTATAGCATTGTGCCTAACAATCTTACCTTCTTCATTCATCTTATTCCAGTAGACAAATTTTGTGCCAATGATGTTCTTGTCTTCTGGTCTAGGGACTAATTCCCAAGTCTTGTTCTTTTCAATCTGTTGCAGTTCTTCTTCCATGGCATCCATCTATTCTTGTCTTTTCTCACCTCATTGAATTTTTTGGGTTCAACTTCAGTCATGAGGCAGAGGTTGACTTGTTCATCATTTCGAGCAAGTCTTCTTCTAGTCTGCACACCATCACTCTTATTTCCCAAAATTTTCTCTTCTGGGTGATTCAACTATACAAACCGGTTGGGAGCCTTCTTGGATGCTTCCTCTGGTTCAATGTTTGACTGAGCTTCATCATCTTCATCATCAAAATTATCATACTGGTTAACCTGTGGTTGACATCCTTTGTGCATATCCTCATCAACTATTACATGCACACTCTCAATGACTCTTCTTAGTCTTTTGTTGTAGCATTTGTAGGCCTTTCTCTTAGATGAGTAACCAAGGAAGATTCCTTCATCACTCCTGGAGTCAAAACTTCCTAGACCATCCATATCTTTCTTGATAATGCACTTGCTTCTAAATACTTTGAAGTATTTGACTGATGGATTTCGGTCATACCACAACTCATAAGGTGTCATTTTGTTGTTTTTTCTTAATTAAACCCGGTTCAAAGTATATGCAATAGTATGAACAACTTCTTTCCAATATGTGTCTGGCAAGCTGGCCTCATTTAACATGGTTTTGGCCATCTCCTTGATTGTCCTATTCTTCCTTTCTACCACACCATTTTGTTGTGGTGTCCTAGGAGCTGAGTATTGCCTTCTAATTCCATGTTTTTCACAATAATCTTCAAATTCATTTGATGCAAACTCTCCACCCCGGTCTAATCTTAGGCATTTAACCTGCACCCACTTTCTTTCTCCACCATCTTTCTAAAGATCTTGAATCTTTCAAATGCTTGTGACTTATCTTGTAGGAAGGTGACCCATGTCATTCTTGAGTAGTCATCTATAAAGAGCATAAAGTATCTTTCTCCTGCAAGTTCTTTTGTCCTAGTTGGACCACACAGATCTATATGCACAATTTCAAGTGGTCTTGAGGTGTTGTGCTCTTTTGTCCTAAAGCTCACCTTAGTTTGCTTACCTTTCACACATTCATCACAAAATTTGCCTACCAGTTTGATGATGGGTGGAATATTCCTCACCCACCCCTTTTTGCTTACTGCAACTAAGTTATCAAATTTTATGTGGCCTAATCTTAAGTACCACAACCAACTTTCATCAAATTGTCCTAACATGCATTGGGATTCATAGCATTCCTTCAGATTATAAACATTACCATTCGTTCTCTTTCCTTCTACCACAATTTCACCGATACTATCTTTCTTTATCTGGCAACCGATTAGGTCAAAGGTAAATTTATAACCTTTGTCACACATCTGACTCACACTTAGCAGATTATGTTTTAGGCCTTCCACATAATATACATCATGTGCCTTCGATATTTCATCAATACTTAAAGTGCCTTTTCCGTTTATTTTGATGGATGAGTTGTCTCCAAATCTTACTGAACCACCATTCCAGTCTTCAAGTTTGATGAATTTCTTTTTGTCACCAGTCATGTGGTTGGAGCAACCACTATCTATGAACCATAGATTCTTCCTTTTGGCATGTAAGGTAGTTTGCACTATGAGACTTGATTCTGCCTTTTCTTTTTCTTTCTCAACCCATACTGGTTTGAGTTCTTTCTTCTTTTTAGCTGCTATATTGTGCTCAAGTTCTGTTACTGGCTCTTGATCAGGATTTTTCTTCTTCTGCTTGATCTTCATGTTTTTGCACAACCTTTCTATGTGTCCAAACTCTTGACAGTTATAGCATTTTACATTTTCATTTAAAGGAACATCCTTAAAATTATTGTACGGTACCGGTTTATACTTCCTATATTCAAAACTCTTATGACCATATCCATTGCACTGATAACATACAACATTCATATCCAAGAGTGCATTAAATAGATTTCTACTTTCATAACTCATATAGGGCTTATTGATTAATCTACAACCAACTATTCTATTCCCAAATTTGTTATACCGGTAACAGTAACCATGAAAGTTTAAAACATACCCGTTAGGTTGCCTTGGTCCTAAATGGGACTACCTCATTGGGGTCTTCCCTTCATGTTGTTGAATCTGGTGAATCCTTTATGGTCAACTCTCGCATTTCTCCTTGGAACTTCATGTTGGTACAAGAAGTGTGGCCTCCTATTCATTATTGTATACTGATTTGAGTGGCGATTTCCAACAACATATGCATATGCCTTTTTGCCGGTATCCTTTCCTTTAGTGAATGTCTTCTTTTCTTCTCCTTCAAAGGAAGAGGTGAAATTTATTTCTTTTCCATATTTATCTTTGTGGGTTGAACTTTGACCATCCTCAAAGCCTAAGCCACCATTGTTTTTGGATTGCTTCTATTTGCTCAACATCTTGTCTAAGGCCTTGGTGCTTCATTCATATTTTCTCCTTATTTTTATTTCTTGCTTACTTTCTTCAAGTTCCTTTCTGAGCTTCACTATTTCTGCTTCCAACTCTTGATGCTCATTTTCCCTTTTTGTCAGATCAGAGGATGTAGCTTCACATATCCTCTTAGTTTCTTCTAGCTGCAATTTCAAGTTAGATATAACCTGATTGGACTCATCCAGGGATTGCTTCAAGTGATCTTGGTCATCTACTATAGCAGGCTTGTCCTTTTTGAGTTCTCTTCTTGTTTTACTTAATTCCTCAAGAGCACTAATAAGTTCACCTTCCAAATCCACTTTAGCTTCAATATCCTCCTCTTCCTCATCTTCATAAATTGGTTCACCAAGTGCCATGAAGAGATTGACTTTTTTGTCATTCTCATGGTAATCATCTTCTGATGCATTTTCTTCATCTCTTGTATCATCCTTAATATTATATAGGTTATTCTGATTTCGGTAGCCTCTCCTTCCTTACCGTTAGTCATTTCTTTCTCTATCTTTACCAACAAATTTTCTAAACTCTCTTGACTCATCTCCACCAGTTTCTTTGTGAGGATGATTTGCAGCAAAATGTCCGACCTTCCCACAGTTGAAGCATTTAAGTGGTAGCTTTCCTTTATACCGGTCAGATCCTCTTTTGAGCGTCCTGAAAAAGTTTGCTACTTCTGCATCAGAATCTTCACTAGATTCTTTATGAGTAGTTGCTTCTTTGCCCTTTTTGGTGATGTTGAATGTTGCTTCTTTCCTTAAGGAAGTATCACTGGTTATTCTCATCTCATACGCTATCAATGAGCCAAATAACTCATCCATTGTAAAAGTCTTCAGGTCCTTGGCTTGTTCTATGGCAGACACCTTAGTATCATAATTGGGTGTGAGAGATCTAAGCACCTTCTTAACAAGAATCTCATCAACAATCTCTTCTCCAAGTCCTCCAATGGTGTTCACAGTTTCATCAAATCTATGAAGATAGTCTGCAATATTTTCATCATCTTTGATCTTGATGCTTTCAATTTGGTCCCTTAGTGCTTGCAGCTTGGCCTCTTTGACTTTTGCATCTCCTTCAAACAGCCTCTACAATTTATCCCCCATCTCCTTTGTTGAAACACAGTGCATGACTTTGATAAACTCATTATCAAACAACCTGCTCAAGATAGAATGTTTTGCCTTTGCATTGTTCTCATATTCCTTTTTGGCATCTGGATCAGTTGGAGGAACACTAGGAACAACATACCCATTTTTGACAGATATCCACACATCAAAACACAATGAGGAAATATAGGTCTCCATTCTTCTTCTCTAGAAGGCATAGTTGGAGCCATCAAACATTGGGCTTTTTCTTGCCATTGTGCTCAAAGTCTATAATCTACCCAAGGTTTAATGATAACTAGGAACCTAGGCTCTGATACCAATTGTTGCACACAAATTACCACTGAGAGGGGGGTGAATCAATGGTTGCTAAACTTTTTGACCATTCAAAAACAACTTCAGAATACCAGTTGTTAAATTAAGCACTAAACAATCAAGCCAGTAAAAAAAAAGAGATCAATCACACAAATGCAACCCACAACACCAGATGTATGAGGAAAACCCAATATGGGAAAAGCCTTAGTGAGAAAAGCTTCTGGAGACTATCGCTCCAATCCAGCCTCACAAGAAAAACACTAGATTACAAAGATTTAGGGCACCAACCCCTTTTGTTTTAGGGCACCAACCTAAGGAGAACCAATCCCTGCACCAAGTTCCAACTTGGTGATGTATATTGAAATACTATTTAGATATAGTTAAGGCTTCTTGTTGCAAATGAATTTTGCAACTCTTGTTCAAATCTCCTACTGTTAGTTGATAGTCTTTTCTCCTCCACTAGATCTCACTCTATCAGTTGTGAGATTACTCTCTCTCAATCTTGGCCTCTATTATAACTCTCTCCTCTCTCTATCACAGTCTCACCATACACTGTGACACACTTGGATGTTTCCTTTCTCTATCACACCTAACTGGTTTTCTTAACTGTTGAACTATAGTTATACCGGTGCCCAATCACTGCCGGTTAAACCCTCTTACCATTTTGCTTGCTCACTTACTCTGCAACTTTCTTAGAATAAAATCTAAGGCCATAATTCTTCACAACACTTAATCTCTCTTTCCTCTTTTTCTTCTCTACAACATCAACTTGCTCGGTCTCAAGCTCATATATTTATCACCATGGTTTCCCGCCAAGAAATAATTCAAATTCAGAGCAATTAGGGTTTCCTTTTTCCAACACAATCTGCATGAGATCCGATCCAATCTATCTTGGGTCGATCACTAGTACTCTAGGGATGCATCTATACATATTTTCCATTTCCCAATGAATACTTGTTAAAGATAGAAATCACGTACAAGATTTCCTACCTTGAAATCTGTCAATTCATAAAATGCTCAACTGTTTCCTTTTCTAGGTCTTCTTTCAATCAGATTTCCTTTGCATTGATCCAGGCACCAACTGCTCTCTGATCTTCCTCTGTTATCCTTTCTTCCTCAAGCTGCATCAGTCAGTTTAAATCCTGTGATTTGTGGTTGTTTCATTAATGTCGACTAGCTATTTCAACAACCATGTTGATGAAGGCTTCACCAACCTCTGCATGTTTGCCACCTCAGCTCCACATTTCATCACAATGGTCAATCACTTAGCTCATTGACACACAGTCAGTTCATACTCGATCATTCAAAAAAATCACACCGTTACATCCCTTTACAAGTGATACCTTCTTCTTCTGCTAACCAACAGTGCACACTATACCGGTAACACATCTTCACCTCCAGTGGCTTTGTTACTACTTATCAAATTGCCATTAGTTTCATATCCAAAGTCATACTATATTCTAGTCAGTTAGTACTACTGAATCATGCAGTCGGTACACACAGAGAAGTCGGTATGGATAGTCTAGTCGGTTACTAAAGAAAGCAGTCACAAAACACAGTATTCATCGAGCTGTTTATCGAGTAAAGGTTCATGGCTACCGAGTGGTATAATTAACTCAGTGAGTTGATATTCACCAAGTAAAATGTCTTACTAGATACATTGAACCTAGACATGCACATGAAAACGTGTTACAAGATCGAGGCACATCTAACCATTTTTGTGTTGGAAATTGCACTAGGAGATTGTGTATGATTACAAGATCAATCTAACCTATGAGATATTTTGTTTAATCGAAGAATCTTTTTGTAAGATTGAAGTAATAAATCAGATCACCGTTGTAAGAGATCTATATATACAACATGATTCTAGGGTTAGATATATGACATGATATGATATGATAAGAGATGCAATGAGATAGCAGTGTGTATGCATGAACGAAGACTGTTACAGAGACACAGAGAGGTCACCGAGAAGGTTATCAGTGAACAGTCAAAGAACAGAGTAAACAGAAAGGTTTACCGAGTTTCATTATGGGTTACCGAGGTATGCTACAAGCTAGGTAATCTTATTCAGAGCACATAGAATTTGCTTTAGCATTTTAGATGTAAAGTTGCAGATATTTGTAATGATTATATTGTAATATTTTGAAGTTGTAAGAGAAACCTTTAACAGGGTAAAAGACTCTAACCAAGTCTATAAATTGTAAATCCTTTAACCAGGTGCTACACTTATATAGTGTTGTATAAATCCTTTAGTAAGGTAGATCTAACTAATCTTAATACTCCTAACAGGGTAAGCTATTAGAAATAGCTAAATGTAGCTCTAACCGAGCATTCTTTATTATTGTAGTAGTGAAGTTGTGGGTGCCATCCCCACCGTAGTTTTTCTCTCTAACCAAGAGTTTCTGCGTGACCAAAATATATGTGTTATGGAGTGAATCATGTATGAATGTTATCTGTTGATTATAGTTTTATTTTATGTTACTGCACTATTCTGTTTATGCATAACAGTAAGGTTATTACATAAAAAAAAATTTGGAGTACTGATTCACCCCTCCCCTCTCAGTACATTAGCTTTCTATATTGGGCCTAACAATTGGTATCAGAGCTTGAATCTTGGAAAAGGGTTTAACCACCTGAAGAGAAAGATCTTAGCAATGGAAGGCTACAAACAATCTTGAAGGATTGTGCATCTTCAAGAAGAGCTGGATAATGCAAATCAAGTGATTGTAGACATGTAGAGGCAAATGCAAAAATCTCTGAAAGTAAGGAGAAGATTATCTGATGACTTGCAGGATTCTCAAGAGCTAGTGGAACAAATCGAGACATCATCTGAGAATAGTATATCTGAAGAAACTGAAGAAATGATTGGAATGTTGAAAGAAAAGAACAAAGCATTGGTTGATCAACTAAAAGCAATGAAAAGAGAACATGAACATTTTAGTACACAAATGACTGAAAATCTAGATGCATTAAGGAGAGCTGAGGATAAAGAAAGAGATCTACAAAGAGAGAAACAAAAACTTGAAGCACTAGTATCTAATAAGGATGATGAAATCATAAGGTTAACTAGTATTCAACAAAATATGACAGATCAACTAGGTTATGCACATCATGAAGCAATTCTGAAGAATGATGAAAATCAATCATTGAAACTTGAAGTATCAAGGTTGACTGATGAACTTGAAACATAAAAGAAATCCAAAGAATCATTGGAGAAGAGTTATGAAGCATCAAAGATGTTGGATGAGAAACTAAATACAAGAAGACTCTATAAAGATGGAGGACTCAATTATAAAGGAAATAATACTACCGAGAAAGGAGAATCATCAATACAAGCTGAAAAAAGAAATAACATCAAAAGGAAGAAGCCTATTTGCTACTATTGTGGAAATCAAGGTCATACTGCCAACATATGC
Organism: Cryptomeria japonica; assembly: GCF_030272615.1. Classification (NCBI taxonomy): domain Eukaryota; kingdom Viridiplantae; phylum Streptophyta; class Pinopsida; order Cupressales; family Cupressaceae; genus Cryptomeria; species Cryptomeria japonica. The sequence continues at coordinate 654,588,588 of NC_081410.1, read as the reverse complement.
CAGATCAGAAAAGGTAAGCGACCAAATATCTCTAAGTCCAATGGATATTGTAATAATTGCAATAAATATGGTCACATACCTAATCAATGTAGAACAAAGTCTGTTAACAACCATCAGAAGGCAAAATTCAAAGGGTTTTGTAAAAACTGCAATAGATATGGACATAGTGCCGAGAGATGCTGGTTTAAGAAAAAGAACAACATGAAGTATCCACACCGAGCAAACACTGGAGGTTACCGAATTTACACAGATTCTCATCGACAATATGCAGTAGTACCATGGGATTACAATACAAGGATATGGTGCGAATGTTGTGGAAGATATAGACATATAAGTGCCAACTATTTTATAAGGTTTCGAATGAACAACCGAAGATCATGGAGAAATCCCGGTATAGCATGTTTTCATTGTCACAAAATTGGACATTTAGCTGAAGATTGTAGAGATCAACCGAGAAGAGACACTGAGGAGATAAAAGAAAAAGTCAAGATGATTTGGAAAAAGAAAGAAATTATGTCTGATGAAGAAAGCACCTTACCTACCGAGTTAGGTGCACCTATTTCAAATTAGCCAAGAAAAGGTATGAAGGGACTGCATTCTTTAAAAGATAAATCATAACAGCTCCTATTTTATTATGAACAAGAATTCAAAATCTGCATAGTTAAGATACAATTAGTCAGTTAGTATACTATACAGGAAACCTATCAAGTCGGTGTATACAGGAAACCTATCAAGTTGGATATCAAAGCAAAGTTGAATACTCGGTGAAAATAGAAAATGAAGTAAATCGGTAAAAGGTGAACCAAGTGCATTTAATACCATGACCTAACCTGCACGAAGCCCGATAAGGTATTTTTTAGTACTTAAAAGTATTTTTGTGGTCATTTTCATTCACCCAAGTTTTCGAGAAGCAGAGCAGAGCGAATCAAAGTGACCAAATATCATTCAGAGTGAATTTTCAAGGTATTTACATCAATCTATTCACATTGCTTAGATGGTTTCTAATCTAGTCAAATTGCTAGTGTCTACCGAGTGTGAAGAGTAAGCTACTTATAAACCCTAAGGATAACCTATCAAATTTTTACTCGAGATCTACCATGGCACCCAAGATCCAAGACCCTGTAGTTGTCCAAAATGTGGAGAAGCCATCTATGAAGTATTCCCTAACTCCTAAAGTCACCTTAGAACTGGATGATAAAACGGCATTTTCACTCATCCCGGATCGAGTCTTATTGGTAGAAGATGTCAGATTCTTTACCAAGTGCCGTGTTGAGGAACTCGGTCATGTAGAGATTAGTAACACATATGATGAACTGTGCACTAATGGCAAACTGGATAGTAAATTTAAACATATCAAAATCAAGGGATTAACTGAAGCCCTAATCTATCCTCATGTGTTCAAACCCCAATGGGTTAAGTTTGTACTAAGCAGAGTACATGATGATTTCATGTGGCTACAAGAGCAACCGTTCAAGATCACAAAGGAAGTCATTCACCTAATCACCGGATATCCCATCTACGACCATGCTCGTGCATAGAAAATGATATCACAAAAGGAGCTAATCAGTCTAACCGGAGTAGAATCTGATTACCGAGGACTGAAATTGAATAATGTCACTGATGCTAAACTGAAATTTGTAATCAGAGTCATTGATTACTATTTCTTCCAATCTGCAAGGGAAAACAGTGTACCATGTGCTGCAGTGGACCTGGCCTACAAAATAGTAAAGAAGGGAATAAAATTAGACTTGTGTGAATTACTACTAAAGAAATTATTTGAGAACCTGAACACCATAAGGAAGCCAAAGAAGAACAACTTGGAAAACACACTCAAGTTCGGTTCACTACTTGTCTGTATGTTTTTCTATTTTGAAAAGTTCTTTCCCTCAGTTGGTAAAGTAGTATGGGAGCTACACCGACCTATCACCCATCAGATCAATGATTACATCAAGAAGTTAGGAGATAACTTTAATGATGTCATGGATGATTACTTTAGAAAATTCCAAGAGAAAATGCACAACAAGTACAGGATCCCACCACAACTGGTTGAAAAATACAAGGACAATATTTGTTTTGAAGTCGACACTGATTACTGCTATGTAAATGTTGTTGAACCAAGGATTCAATCATTGCAACCAATGGGTTATGAAATTGATTATGACATCACATAGCAACAAATTGATGCCTACCTATCATTGCCAAGGCATGCAACTGAACTAAGGTATGGAACCTATGAAGAGGTAAAGGAGAAAGTAAAAATGAGCATTGTAGTTCCTAAGGCTACAAGGAAAGCAAAAAAGATGATAAAAGCTTTCTCTGAGAAATTTGGAGAAGAATCTTCATCTACACCTATCAAAGGCAATCTTGCCATTACCGAGGAAGAATCAAAAGCATAGGAGGCTGCAATAACATTGAGCAGAGAGTTGCCAAAGGGAAAAGTTCTAAAAAGAAAGAAACAAGACATTACAAAGGCCCTACCAACTCCACCAACAAAGAGACCAAACACCAGAGCATCAGCTGCATCACCGAGCAAGAAACAAAAGACTGTTGCTGCTCCTAAGGTAACAAAGACTTACAAGAAATCTACTCGAAGACTCATTTTGGCAAAAGAGTCAAGTGATACAGAGTTTGATGATGCTAACAAATTCCAAATTGTGAAGAGCAGAAAGGCAAACATTCACAGTGTTGAAAACTTTTGTGCCAATCTCAAGGAATACGATGGATTTGCAGGATTTAGATATGTTAAGTATGAGTCTAGGAACAATGATGAGAAATGACAGATTGAAGAAGCTATCATATGTACACTTCTGAAGTTTCGGTTAGCACCATTGGAACTAGAAAAGTCACTTCCAAGTGAACTCTACTCACATATTGATAACAGATGGAAATATGCAATGGATTCAGAGAGACAAATAAGAGAAAGAAGTCTTGTCCACTTATTTCCTGACATGTTCGTAGCTGAAATCAAGGAGCATTTGTCCACAACAATTCAAAATTTCTTGTGAAACAGAGAGCCTTAAAATTGATGAATGGGCTATATATTGACGTGGAGAATGAGACTAAGGCCAAATGGCAAGAGATCTTCAAACAAAAGGATGTTGGTGAACAATCTCAAATTGAAATTGTTGATGTCACCGAGCAAGATTCAGATGTCACCGAGCAAGGTCCAGACCCGGTTGACACAATACAGATTGATGAAGATGTAATGGATGAAGCCACACCAGAGCAAGAAATGATTGAAGGCACCACTTAAACTTGTGTCTAGTGAATCGGTCTTAGAACAAGTTCAGCCTTATCTGCCAGTGAACCCAATAGTACCAACTGAAGCCCCCAAGGACACCAAACAAGTTATCGAAGGTAACAAATCTGAAGCTGCAGAAGATACAGGTAACAAGTCTGAAGCTGCAGTAGACACAACAAAAGATCAATCATCTCAGGGACGGACAAGCATAGCAAATATTACAGTAGAGACCTCTAGCACCGAGCCATCCAAAGACACTGCAACTGCTACAAGAATAGTGCAAAGTGTTGCATCTACCGAGCAACCTACCGAGGGACAACAAGCCTCACAAGCACTTGTCTTAGTGCCCCAGACAAAAGGAAAAGAGAAAAAGGTGAGAAAGCATGGTTTTAAATTTGACTTATCTAAACTGATCATGTTGCTCAATGTCGACATCTCCAAATTAAAAGGGAAAGCACTCACTGAATTCAGTGAACTATGCAAAGCAAAGGCCGAACAAGAGAAACAACTGGCAATACAAAAAAAGAACAAGGTACTTCAAAAGGTTAGAACACTGCTCACAGAAATTCTACCATCAACAACAGTGTCAACCGATGCAGCCATCCATATTCAGTTGGATGAACTCCTTAATCAGATTGAAACATCTGGAGTTGATGCTTCCGAATACCTAAGCAAGCTCAAGGATAAAGAGCTCACAGTAAAAATGATAGAGGAAGTCCAAAAATCAATTTTTGTTGGCAAGGTAAAACTTGTCAAATTCATTGCTGAGTTGACCCCTCAACTCAAGCACATTCTTTATTTATTCCAGAAATTATGTATATTTTCTTTACTTATTAAAGACATCAAAAATAAAACTGATGCAACTGAGAAAGAGATCACCAATCTCTCCTCCAAGTTGACCACTGAGCCTAATTCAGTTCAGACCTTTTTCAAAAAGCTACAATAGCTCATGGCTCTATAGTTAGAACTGAGGAATGAAGAGCATAAAATTAGGATGGATATAATGACCCTTCAAACATTATTCCTTCCTCAGCTCTCATCAGTCCAAGAGAAGCTTAACTGAGCTACAATCTTATCAACTACCCAAGAGGGAAGCACTCTTAATGGCTTGATATCACTCTTATCTGATATTCAAGCACAAAACTCATTAATGGAAAGTCTCAAGGACTCACTCTCAGTCGCCCTCACTGATGCCCAGACCAAGTATAAAACTATTTTTCATCAGTTACCGCCTCCGGATGCAAATTAAGTTTTTAATGTTTGTCAAAAAGGGGGAGTACTTTTATGCTACTACACAGGAGAGGAAAGCCCAACAAAGGGGGAGTAATTCTACACTTGGAGACTAGTACAGTTTTGATAACATAATTTTGAGTATTATATACAAGGGGAGTCTACCGAGCAGAATATACAGAGCATTCAGAGTACACAAGTATAGTACAAAACTGAACCGAACATACAAATTCAGAGTTATGTATAGGATAATGATAAGGGGAGTATATCTGCATATACTATTGACTATTGTACATATTGTCAAGTATAGTCATTTTGTCAAGTATATTTTTTTTTGTTAGGACTTTGTAAGTAGTTTTTGTCAAACATCTCAACTAATGTCAAAAGGGGAGATTGTTACTAATCAAATTGCCACTAGTTTCATATCCAAAGTCATACTATATTCTAGTCGGTTAGTATTACCGAATCATGCAGTCAGTACACATAGAGAAGTCGATATGGACAGTCTAGTTGATTACTGAAGAAAGCAGTCACAAAACACAGTATTCACCGAGCTATTTATCAAGTAAAGGTTCATGGCTATCGAGTGGTATAATTAACTCACCGAGTTGATATTCACTGAGTAAAACATCTTACTAGATACATTGAACCTGGACATGCACATGAAAACGTGTTACAAGATCGAGGCACATCTAACCATTTTTGTGTTGGAAATTGCACTAGGAGATTGTGTATGATTACAAGATCAATCTAACCTATGAGATATTTTGTTTAATCAAAGAATCTTTTTGTAAGATCGAAGTAATAAATCAGATCACCGTTGTAAGAGATCTACATATACAGCATGATTCTAGGGTTAGATATATGACACGATATGATATGATAAGAGATACAATGAGATAGCAGTGTGTATGCATGAAGGAAGATTGTTAAAGAGACACAGAGAGGTCACTAAGAAGGTTATCAGTGAATAGTCGAAGAACAAAGTAAATAGAAAGGTTTAACAAGTTTCATTATGGGTTACCGAGGTATGCTACAAGCTAGGTAATCTTATTCAGAGCACATAGAATCTACTTTAGCATTTCAGATGTAAAGTTGCAGATATTTGTAATGATTATTTTGTAATATTTTGAAGTTGTAAGAGAAACCTTTAACAGGGTAAAAGACTCTAACCAAGTCTATAAATTGTAAATCCTTTAACCAGGTGCTACACTTATATAGTGTTGTATAAATCCTTTAGTAAGGTAGATCTAACTTATCTTAATACTCCTAATAGGGTAAGCTACTAGAAATAGCTAAATGTAGCTCTAACCGAGCATTCTTTATTATTGCAGTAGTGAAGTTGTGGGTCCCATCCCCACCGCAGTTTTTCTCTCTAACCAAGAGTTTCTGCGTGACCAAAATATATGTGTTATGGAGTGAATCATGTATGAATGTTATCTGTTGATTATAGTTTTGTTTTATGTTACTGCACTATTTTGTTTATGCATAACAATAAGGTTATTACATAAGAAAAGTTTTGGAGTACTAATTCACCCCTCCCCTCTCAGCACATTAGCTTTCTATATTGGGCCTAATAGTTTTGTGATATTTTAACATTCTGCATCTTCATCAAAAACGGGCAGCCAACCTCCAGACCAATGTATTGCTCTACCGGTTGTTTACTCAACAAGTTAATACACATAGTCTTCATCCCGGTTTATGCCTTACCAATAAGCCTTCATTCTATCTGCTCACTCTTATATGAATTTCCATCATACCGGTCACTCCTTCTTTCTTACCGGTGACCTTGTCAAACCGGTTGACAACAATGACAACTTAATGCCAAAATGCCAACATGGAGAACTAAAAGAGGAGGTGTATATAGAGCAACTAGAAGGATTCGATCTATTAGACACTTTGGATATGGTCTACAAATTGAAAAAGGCATTATATGGATTGAAGCAAACTCCCAGAACTTGGTATGCAAGGCTTGATAGGTATTTGCTAAAGAAAAAATTTCAAAAAGGTACTAGTGACAGTAATCTCTATTTTAAGGTTATGGAAAATGATATCTTGATTGTAGTTGTTTATGTGGATGATATAATATTTGCATGAAATGATGGTATGTGCAAGAAGTTTTTTGATGAGATGCAAGAAGATTTTGAAATGTCTATGATTGGGGAAATGAATTTCTTTCTTGGTTTACAAGTTTGTTAGAAGGGTGATGGTATATTTATTTCACAATGTATGTTAAAGAAATGCTAAAGAAGTTTGGAATGGAAAATTCTTTTTGTTGAGATGCAAGAAGATTTTGAAATGTCTATGATTGGGGAAAGGAATTTCTTTCTTGTTTTACTAGTTAGTTAGAAGGGTGATGGTATATTTATTTCACAATGTAAGTATGTTAAAGAAATGCTAAAGAAGTTTGGAATGGTAAATGCTAACCTGTATGTACTCCTATGGCTATTGGTTGTAAGTTGAGAAAATATGTTGAATCTCTAAAGAATAATGAGAGAAAATATAAATAAATGAATGGAGGATTATTGTACCTGATACCTACTAGACCAAATATCATGCATGTTGTTTGTCTTGTGGATAGATTCCAACAAGATCCTAGAGAGGCACATGTTGTTGTTGTGGAAATAATTTTTAGATACTTAAAAGGAACATAAGACTATGGTCTATGGTATCCTAGAAGATCTAACTTCACTCTTATTGATTATATTGATGCAGATTGGACTGGTCGTCTGGATGATAGGAAAATTTAAAGTTGGGGTACATTTTTACTTGGACCCTAGTTGGTTTCTTGGTCGAGTAAGAAACAAGATTCAATATCTCTGTCTACTGCTAAAGTTGAATATATTACTGCTACAAATTATTGTAAATAGGTATTATGGATGAAATAAACTCTAAAGGACACTAGAATATTGTTTGATGAACAAATTTCTATATTTTGTGACAATACCAATGCAATAAATATTTTTTATAATTTGATACTACATTGAAGAACGAAACATATTTTGATCTGGTATCACTTATTGAGGGAGAAAGTTTTGGAGAACAAGGTGAAGCTTGATTATGTACCTACAAAAGAATAGATTGTTGATATCTTCACCAAAGCGCTCGCTAAGGATACTTTTGAATATCTCTGAGAAAAAATGGGGGTTATTGCCCCTCCTTTTTTGAACTAAATGCATATAGAGGTCCATTATTATAGTGAACATCATGAATATTATTATTTTAGACTAATGATTGGGGCTTCCTCTTAGGGGGAGCTAAGTGTAGTTGTGAGTTTTTTGAGGAGTTGAACAAAATGAGCTAACATTTTTTGTGTTTGGGCCTTTGTCTTTGATGACAAAGGGGGAGAGAATGATAAGTTAGGAGAGAATGAGAAGATTGGAAAAATGGGAGAGCAAATATGAGTAACAAAGTAACTGACAAAGGGGGAGAATAGTGTATTGAAAAGCATTGAAAATTTAGTATTAGAGTTGTTGATATTGTTGTTGTCGTTGATGTATTGCCATCAATGATAAAGGGGGACATTGTTGCAAGTTTAGTTAGAATAAGTTGTTGATGTGTTGTCATTGATGTCAAAATGCTTTGGTTGTCATTAGTGACTGGTTGGTATAGTTGATATTGAGTTTTCTATGTACTTGTGCTAAGAGATTTTCTCTGCATATCTTATATATTGTAAATCTATTCATGTGGTATTGATATGTTTTTAATAAGTGTTTAAGAATGTTATATTTAGGATTTGGTTCTCTATATTGCAGTTCTAAGGAAGTTGCATTCACTAGTATGTGATAGTGTTTTCTATGTAAAATGCATGCTTTGTATTTCTCCACATTATGGTTACTAGTGTTGTAATTTTGGAGATAATTTGTTAATGTCCTTAGCTTCATTCTATTTAGTTGGAATGTTTTCTTGAGCTTTAGAAGAATGGTTTCAAATTTTGATGGTGTTAACTCTAGGTTTGGCTGACCTCGGTGTTTACACTTCACATTATTGCTTCAATGGTTATGGATCATTGTATAACATGTTTGATGCTCATTTTGGTCTCAGTTAAGATGTTTTGTGGTCCACTCTACATTATTTTCCACCATGAGAATGTTTAGTTCTAACCTAACTTGAATTTTGTTCAATTAAAATTCTTAGTTGACCTTGAGATGTTTTGAATATGTGAGGATGTTGGAATCTTGTCATTGATGAAGAAGAATGTTTTGTTGGCTACCGGTTGTCATTTATGTCAACATACTTGTGTTAACTTGCTTTAGTAATTTTGTCTATCATGTTTATCTTTCCATTGCTCCTGAGTTGCAGATATTGGCTTTGTTGTAAGGTGTGTGCCTTTGGTATCCTTGTGTTGTGCAACACAAGAAACAAATTTGTGACATGGATTAACTGGCTCCCATGGATTCTATGTGTCGCGTAGTTGTATCAGGCATTAACAGGTTGATCTTTTGGTGCAACGATAACCATGTTTCCAATAAATGGTATCAGAGCTTGGTCACAGGTTCAAACCCCCCGCTTGTGCTGGGGGGGATTGTTGCAAGGTGTGCGCCCTTGGTCTCCTTGTGTTGTGCAGTAAAAGAGACAAGTTTGTGACATGGCTTAACCACCTCTTATGGATTCTATGTGTCACGTGGTTGTATCGGGCATTAACAAGTTGATCTTTTGGTGTGACAACAGTGTTTCCAACAAGCTTACAGTTTGGATAGTACACATATATATCATATGTACCTATATTCTATATTTCATGTGTTTTGGATATTCAAAAGGTGAGATGTTTAGTCTATCAATTCAATCTATTAGTTACTCTATTTTTTCCAGAACAAAACGATTGGTTTTGTCATCCTCAATTCTTTGATTAACTATTTTTTATCTTGTAGTTTTAGGGACATGGTTAAACATTATAGATAATGTGTATATCCTACTTGGATTTAATTTTTGTTATATCTTTGGATAGTGGATAGTTGAAGAAAAAAGTGTAGCAATCAGATGAATTTGAAGTTGATAGTTGAAGAGAAGATGAAGTATAATAAGTCTGTCTACTGAGCTTCATTGGAACTGTGATTCATGCATATGTAAGATGCAACTTTAGTAGTTCATTTTTATTTATTATTTTGGGCAATGAGCCTCTAGTAGTGAGCCTTGCAGTGAGAACTTTTAATATTCTATAATTAGTGTAACTAGGAAATTTGAGCATAAGATTCATAACCTATATTAGCTAACCACAAAGACTAACAAGCTATGAAAGAAATCCCAATACATGCAATAGAAGAAGGAAAAACAAGATTTCAACATAAACATGCAAACCATATGAAGAAAACTCCTTCCTTGACCTCCATTGTTCTCCTTTCTCCTCCAAATAGAGGATTTGTGTGGATCTCACCTACAAGTGCAAAAGCATGAAGCAAGATTGATTTTGATAGCGCAAGGATACTAGAAGCATGGTTCACATTGAATAAGAAAAGGGTTCAATTTATAGAAGAATTAGGATTGATTGGATGACCAAGATTGAATTGAGACTAAAAATAATCAATGGACAAGATTGGCTGCACAACAGAGCTGCCATTCAAGAAAGGATGAAAATAGAAGAAAGCAAATGAGAAGATATTATGAAAATAAATAATAAAATCTTTAATTGTCTTCTCATAAATACCAAATTAGCAATTTGAAAATATCAAGAAGGTTTTAATAATTAAAAATTATTAAATATCTTCATTCCAAAAGATAAATAGAAGAATTAAAAATAAATAAAATATCCTATCACAAAAAGCAGATTTTTGAAGATGCATACCTCATTTTTTAATTTAAAAATTAAGATTAATGAAATATTGCCATAAAGATTGATTTTTGAAAATCAAGGAAAGATATTAGTTTCCAAATTTGAAAATTAGGAGGATATATGAGAAGATTTAATAATTTAAAATTATTAAATATCTTCACATAAGAGGATAAAATGGAAGAATAAAAAATTAAGAAAAGCAGGAAATAAAGATGAATTAATAAATAAAATTTATTAATTATCTTTATTTTGGAGGAAGATAAATATGATAAATTAATAAAAATGATTTATTAATTTATTGCTCATATTTATGAATTAGTTAATTAAATAAAATGAATTTTATAATTAGTGGACAAAAGGGACAAATAAATAAATTATTAAATTTATTTATTTAGGACTTAGAAGAATTGTTAGTGAAAGGGGGTTTAATTAATTAATTAAACCTCAGAGGCACTATGCGCATGATATGTTAAAAATAGGAGACACATGTGTTGACCATTTTTTAGTGTCTACATTTTGCCCCTCTTTGAGACAATGCGATTTTGAGCATTGTTTCAAAGAAAATTGAGAAAATGATCATGCCCCAGCAAACTAAGGAATGAAGGTAGGATGTCCCCTCGAGATATTGTTTATGTATGAAAGAAATATATGATCTCTTGAAAGAAGAGAAGAATGGTTAGACAGAAGTGAAGAATGTTAATTGATTGTAGACAAGGGATGACTGACATCACATGAAGAAATTCTCAATTGATCAAAGAGAATAGATAGCATGATAATGATCAACTTGATGAAAAGATAGATTCATGGGATAGAGGAAATGTTAGCCAGAAGAAATGCAAGTGAGAAGTGAAGAATGATTAATGTGATGAAATTTTGCTTTCACAAATGCAACTAGTAGGTGAGATCCTTTATTTGATATGGCAAAATGGATGCGGCACACCATGGCAATGAAGGCCAGGGCGATAATGCAATCCCTTTGCGTAAGATAGACATGTTCATAGACAAGGAATGGTTCAAAAATCCTAAGGTATACTTGCCCCAGATTGTTATGAAACACTCCACAAATAGAAGACAAAAACAATAAAGGACCATGAGCCATCTCAACCACTCTAAATCACTGAGTGACATCATCAAGCAACATAGGAACATGGTTGAAGCCAAAAATAAATCAATAAAAAGATAAGACTCACAAATTCAAACAAGTTAAACAAACATTCTAATCTTCATTGCCAAAGTGATAAAAGGACGATCATGTTGTCTAGTTTCAGGGAATGCAGTACCCCGTCTAAGATAGGACACAATCTCATTTCGAGTATACCACACTCTGTATAAGACCCATGATAATATTGACAAGGACAAATGATATTGATATTGATTGATTGACATGACAATTTTGATCAGTTTGAATGTCTGGTTTGATTGAAAAGTTCATCTGTTAATGCATGATTTGTTAAACGCGGTGTTGTAACATGTTATCTATTTGTTGTCTACACAAATGTTTGTCTATGTACAAAAGGGACAGTTTATTGGTGAAATGAAACATAAGTGATTGTTTTTTAATTTTTCATGTTTTGAAATTTTAAGGGTTTTTGAACATTTTGATTTTTTGGGCTTTTTTCTTCAGGACATTTTATGAATGTTTTTGAATTATTTCGAGAAATTTTTCGATGTTTTTGGATTATTTCAGGATATTTTTTGAATGTTTTTGGATTATTTCAAGGCATTTTTCAAAATTTTTAGGACTTTATTTGATTTTTTAAATTTATTTTTATGATTTTGCCCCCAGTGTCTAGCAAGGCAAGGAATATGACAGGTGAATAAATAGGCTTGCTGAAATGTTGGTGGATAGAGGGAAGACAAAGGCCTTCTATTATGGAGACAATGGGACAAGAGACTAGATACGACAATGTAAGGCAATGGCATGGCATGAGGGACATGTCAAGAGGCTTTTGAAACCATGTTTAAATTTTGCATCCTTATGTCAGATCAAGATCAAGGAATGAAAAAAGAGTGTATGGATAGTGATAAGATATGGATATGATAAAAAAGACCAAGAATGGATAAGGGACATGGATTGAAGGTTGGGATAGGCTAAGGGATAGTGGCAGAAAGTTACAATAAGCCAGGGAATATGGACAAAAGGTTGTAATAAGCAAATGAATAAATACCAAAAGCTATGATAGACTAAAAGTTGCAAACAAGATGCATGATGCTCATGAAGATCCTCAGCCTTGTCAAGATCAAAGGTGGAAAGGGAAACTGGACATGAGGGATGATAGGACAAGGAAGGGGTATGATAGGGGTATGATAGGATAATGAAGGGTGGAAAGATAATGGAGGAAACCTGCCCCCAAGTGTGGTGTGCAAGAAGTTCATGGATTACACATGATGCCTGTTTGCCAGGTTTTCATCATGGTACTTGCCCAAGGTGCCTGTTTGCCAGGTTTTCACCAGTGGATGAATTATTTTTCTTTATTTTTTCTTTTTCTTTTTCCTTTTTTTTGATTTTTTTTTTCTAGATTTTGACATTTTAGCCGAAAATGGACACATGATAGGGGATGGAAGGAGGACTCAAGCATCTCTTTTTTTTTTGGATAGTAGCCTTGAAAAAAATGGACCATGACCTTTAAAAGTATGCTCAAAGACGTTGGTAGGATAAGGACATGGAAAACGAGATGAAACTAAGGCAAGGATTTATGCAAAGGATTGGACTAGAGGGATGGAAGGATGGAAAATATGCATTGGATAATGGATATGGTATTGGAAGAATTGGGCTTCAGTGGATGGAAAATGTTGGCAAGATCAACATTGGAACACACCTTGAGGGGTGGTGGATTGATGGAGGAAAAATGGATCTCAGATTTTGAGATTTGAATGGAGGAAAGGATTGTGATTTTGGGACATCAAGCCCCAAAATAGATGATGAAGGTAATGGAGGAATATATTTGAGAGGTTTGGATGGAGGAATAGCAATTTTGGATGCCAATTTGGATGTTTCTTTAGGCTTTTGTGCTTCAAGGAGCCGCTTAGGGATCCACATGTTTTTTTATTTTTCATGCTTTTGTGGTTCCTTGGAGTGCATTGCTTGCATAAGGGATTTAGGAACCCATATAGCTTTTGAATTTCATTTCTTTTTCTCTATGGGCCTTTGTGGCCTTTTGGATATATATTTTTCTTTATAGATCATATTGTTCTTTGTTTTGACATGTCGATTATATTGGACCTGTTTATCCTTGAATACATGTGGATTGCTAGACTTATGACTTTTATACTTGGCATCTAAATTTCTTGGAGGGGGAAAGGAATGCATGGATGGATATGAATGAAATGGATTTCTTTTGGACTAGTTATAATATATTGAGAGTTAACCCTCTCCATGGTTTTTCCCTAATAGGTTTCCATGCAAAAATCTTGTGTTCTCTTGTGTGTGTTGTTGCGGATGATATCTTTGTTTTTCTAATCACTCCTTATTGTTTAATTGAAGTATATCTACAAAAGTAGTAACAAAATTGTTTTAAGATATTTAAGGAATACCGATTCACTCCCCCCTCTCTCAATATTTCAGCTATTGAACAATTGGTATTAGAGATTTGGTCCCTTGTTCTTAGCCTAACCGCTTGAGGGAGATCTTGTTGGTTGAACATATGGCTCTTGAGTTAAGTGCAAAAGAGATTCTTATGGATGGAAATTTTTATATTTCTATTACAGATCTTGAGAACATGGAAAGTGAATACAAATATTTGAAAGATAATATCAAGGAAGCAAATGAGTGCATTAGAAAGGAGAGAATGAATCAAGAAATTCAAAGAAAGATACAAGGAGGTCAATAAGGAATTGAAGAAAGCAAATGAAACAATTTATCAATCTAAAAGAAAAATTTGAGGAAAGCAAGAAAACTAAGGAATGTCTAGATGACTTAATGAAACATAAGATTGAGGAATGTGCAAGTTTGGAACAAGAAATTGTAACCCTGAGATCTGAAGACAAAATCAAGGAAAGTGCTAAGAAACTTGATGAAATGATGGCTATGCAAAAATATCTAGAAGATACAAGTGGATTAGGTTTTGAATTTGGTGAATGTTCAAATCAAAGAATTAAAGATAAAGGAAAGATGAAGAAGGTTTAATCAGGACAACACACTAAAGAAACAAAGCTAGGCAGCCTCAAAATGAAAAAAGCTCCATAAGGAAGCCTTCAATCAGACAACCTAATTCTTAAAGGTAATCCTCATTTAATGATTATTGTTTCTCCTATAATAAATTTAGACATAACTAAATATCTAATATAAAAACAAAGTGAATCAAAATGTTCAGTGTTTTACATGCAAGAAATTTGGTCATAAAGCTAGTAATTGTAGAAATCGAATTATGGATGGAAGAAACAAATTCTATTATGGTTATTGTCAGTTATGCAATGGTTTTGGGCATAACTCTAATCAATGTATATCTAGAAGGAACTTGGAGAAGAGGAATATCAAATCTTTTAGTTGCAATAAAGTAGGACAAATTGCTAAAGTATGCAAAAGCAAAAATATGAAGAGAGATAATTTAGTAATAAAAAATGAAGCAGTAAAGAAGATTGATATAGAGGAAGGAATGAAATGAAAAATATTTGGAGGAAAGAAGATGTGGATTTGATAAAGAATGTTGTTGCATCCAGATCCAATGTAGAAATTCCCTCTGGAAACTAGTCTAAAAGTTTTGGCTTAGGGGGAGCTATAATGAAGATCATTTTCTCCTACCAAAGAGGTTGATGTTGTTGTCACAACAAGTTGATATGTTAAGATAATGTATTTGAACTCTTGGAGAATATTGTGGTAGAAAATATTGGTGTGTGGTAGATTGTAAAGGTTTGGAAGGTTACTATTCACAAGCAGGATGATTTAGCAGTTTTTTGAGTGAAATGACAGTTTTGGTGGTAAAACCCTAGGTCTTTTGGCAATATAATTAAATGAATTTTTGATCATTTTTGTTATCAGTGAATTGGATTGGAAAGAAGTGTTCAAGAGAAAGTGCTATCAGCCTTGCAAAGGTATCTATAATCTTTATCTCATGGATTCCAGCAAGTTTGTTAGTCATGAAGATGAATCTTGACTCGAGTTTAAGAAATTCATAAAAGAGCGAATAAGAAACATTTTGGTTGGTGCATTTTAGAAATTACTAGCTAGGGTGGTATGTCTTGAAAATATTTATAAGTTCATTGATGTGAAAATTGAAGAATTTAATGACAATGTGAAAATCAAGAATTTTGAAGACTCTTTCTATGGAAAATATAGTCAATTGTTAAGTGAGGGCACAAGATTTTGAATATTTGGAGTGAATTTTTGAAGCTAATCAATGAAGAAATGGTGAAGATTGTGCTAAGTATAATTCATGATGACTACATTTGGCTAGACAGAGTGTATCAGATTACTAAGGAATCTTTGAAGGCAGTTACCAGTCTTTGCTCAGATGGAACTATACCTACAAAGAAATCTATAAGGAACAAAGAGGTTGAAGCTTTGATAGTTGTAATTAGAGATCAAAGAGCTTTACAAATTGACACCATTGAATATCCTCTGGTAAGATATGTTGCTATGGGCATTACTTATAATATTTACTTTTGAAATAGAGAAGGTTCTACTTCGGCTATTATTGTATATGTTGCTTATCAAATGACTAAGGTAGAATGAATTATGATTTGTGTGAGTTATTGAGACAACAAATGTTATGTAACATTGAGTTGACTAAGAATGATGGTTATCCCTTTCGATTTGGATCCTTGATTATATACCTAGCTTTCTACTTTTTAAATTCATTACCATTGAAGGATAATGCTACTTGGGATGTGGGCTTACCAGTTGGAAAGAAAATTAGAATATATCTAAGCAATCTGAATGATAGTGACAATGTGCAAAGAATAATTTCATGAACTTTGGAAGAAATTAATTTTGAGATATAGAATCATGAAAAGATGTGTTGAGAAGTACAAAGATACCATTGATTCATTGGTAGATACTAATCATTTCTTTATGAAAGATATAATTAGTGATGAAAAATGTGTGATGTACATAGATGAACTTCTTAGGCTTTAGATAGATTTAAATGAAGATAAAGTTGGGACTTATGAAGAAATTGTTGGTTCAGATGTTTCTAAGAAGGTGGCTCTAGAAGGATCCTCCTCTGGAGGGAAGAAAAGAAGAAGATCAATTGAGACCCCTTCTCTGGTCGTTAAGAAGAGGGAGTCAATTAGAAAAGATAAGGCTGAAATTATTAGTATTAATGATATTGAGACTGTTGAAGTTGATGTTAAGCAAAAGGAAATGGTTGTAGCAAAAGAAGCCATACAGAAGGAACCCTCTAGTTATCTCGATTAAGATCCTTTTGAAGTTGTCAAAGTCTTGAAGGTACTTGAGGAACCTGATGGGATTAATAAAATTGGAGATGTATGGTTATCATAATCATCGTTTAAACATGACATGATTGAAGAAGCTATGATTATCTATTTTCTCTGAAATGATATAGCTCTTGGTTTAGTTGAGAACTTTCTCCCAAAAGAGCTATTTGAACAATTGAGTGAGAAGTTAGCCCTTAAAGCCATTGAAACAGTAAAACTAGATATTGAAGATGAAGTGCAAAGAGTGATGAGAAAAAAGTGTGTTGGTGAACAAAAGAAATTAACTGAGTGCATAAAGGATATGAGGAAGTTCATGAGTGCAATTTCTAGTGTCTCAAAGTGTTGCATTAGATGGCCTGCGACTACAACAAATCATAAGGCGAAGATTGACTCCCTTGAATCTAAGATGAATAGTTTAGCTAAATCTTTTAATGTTTTCAATGATAAGGATGGTGCTTTGGGAAAGAAGATTAACTCTGTATAGTTGGAATTATCCTCAGTATAGAGATTGAGAGATGACTTTTCTAGGAAGTTTTGGATTGTTAGGGAGATTGTTGAAACTAGGATGGATCATTATAGTCATCTACTAGAAGATGCAGAGAAGGGAAAGTTGAACCTGTTGATTTGAACTACTTGTGCAATCTGATTGTTAGTGCATGGCATTGACATTTTCTATTAGTTCTTGGAACTCCTTTGTCTTAGAACTCAAAGAAAAATACAAGGATATTTTTCTGTAGAGAGGTAACTAAGACCTTCTTTTTTTCTAAAGATCTATATAGGTATGTTTTTTATACCCTTTGTCATTGATGGAAAAGGGGGAGAGAATGAGATTGCAGCTGGGAGAGAATGATATTTTAGTTGGGAGAGAATGAAACTATAGTTGGGTAATAATGAGAAATTGTAGAATGACATATCTGGCAAAAGAGAAGATAATAAAAAGATGAGATGTTTAGCTAAGGGGGAGAGATTGTAGTTTTTGAAAAATTTGAAGAATAGAATATTTTTTGTTTAGCAATTTCCTTTTCATGTTACCATTAATGACAAAGGGAGAGATTATTGGAATCTTATCATTGATGAAGGAGAATGTTGTGTTGGCTATTGGTTATCATTGATGTCAGTATACTTGTGTTGACTTGTTTTGATAATTGTGTCTATCATGTTTTTCTTCATATTGCTCCACAATTGCAGACATTAGCTTGCGGTTTGGATAGTACACTTATATATATCAGATGTATCTATATTCCAGATTTCACGTGTTTTGGATCTCTGAAAGTGAGATGCTTAGTCTAGCAATTCAGTCTATTAGTTTCTCAGTTTTCTCTGAAACAAAACAGTTGGTTTTGGCATCCACATTTCTTTGATTAAGTATTTTTTATCTTGTAGTTTTAGGGACATGGTTAAACATTGTGGATAACATGTATCTCCAACTTGGCTTTAATTTTTGTTATATCTTTGGCCAACCTATGCAAGTGAAACGTATGATGTATATTGTAATAGTGTGTAAGGCATGTATGACCGACCTGACACATGAACTAGTGTATATATATGAGATGCATTTTCTTTGATGAAAGAAATAGATGCAAGTCAAGATAGAGAGACAGAAGTGCAGTAACCAAATGTGATTGAAGAAGATAGTTGAAGAGTAGATGAAGTATAAGAAGTTTGTCTACTAAGCTTAATTGGAATTGTAATTCATGAATATGTAAGATGTAACTTTAGCAGTTCATTCTTGTTTATTCTCTTGGGTAGTGAGCCCTCTTGGTAGTGAGCCTTGCAGTGAGCACTTGTAATATTCTATAATGACTTATATTATATTGAGAGTTAACCCTCCTCATGGTTTTTTCCTAATGGGTTTCCATGCAGAAATATGATGTTCTCTTGTGTGTATTGTTGTGGATGATATCTTTGTTTTGCTAATCACTCCTTATTATTCAATTGAAGTATACTTATAAAAGTAGTAACATAATTGTTTTAAGATATTCAGGGAATACTAATTCACCCCTCTCTTAATATTCCATCTGTTCAATAGAGGATGATATAAATAAAGGAGAATTTATTGAGGATGATGTATGTATGTGTGAAGAGAGAACTGATGTGTATGAAAGAGGATCTATCTCCCTAATCATCTAATGAGTGTTGTTTGAGTTGGTGAAAAACATTGAGTAGTGTGGACTTTCATGTGTTAGCTACAAAAAGTAGGGAGACAGAGGTATCTACAAATCTTACAGTTGCAGAGATGCATCAGTGGTGGATTATTTCTCTTTTATTCTTCTTCATCTAGGCAGTTAGCCCTATGGTAGTGACCCTTTCTTTCTTTCTTTTGGGTAGTGAGCCTTTTGGTAGTGATCCTTTTGGTAGTGAGACTTTCTTTGTAAAAATCACCTTAACTAGTGTCACCCTAACAAGTGTTTATATATTAAGAATATAATTCTTTGTGTGTTTTCCCCTAACAGGATTTTCCACATAAAATCTAGTGTTTCCTTGTGTATGATGTGTTCTACTTTTCATGTTCTTTCATTCTCATATCTTTCTATGGAATAAGTAACAAAGTTAAGTTACTGTGGATCTGATTTAAGGAAATAAATTTGAGATTTGTTTGTACAACTGATTCACCCCCCCCTCTCAGTTGTCTTGTGTGTAAGAACATTCAACAATAATTATTTCACAAGAGGCGATACATTCACTCCAAAAATCTAGGATTCAAGGTATGATTCTTAAACTAGATATAAAAAAAGGCTTATGATAAGTTGGAGTGGAGGTTTCTCATGAAGGTTTTGGAGGTATTTGGTTTCAATAGACAATGGATAGATTGGGTCTTTTAGCTCATCTCTAGCTCTAGATTCTTTATGATTATTAATGGCTCTCTAGAATGCTTTTTTTAAACCTCTATGGGTTTCTATCAAGGTGGTCCTATACCTCTATTTCTTTTCATCATAATGGATAAATAATTGGAGAGGTCAATAAGAAATGTCGCCAGGGCCAATAGGGTTAGAGGCATCTACATTAGCAGTACTCTCCTGCCTATCTCCCATCAACAATTTGAAGATGACATGATGCTCACTTTGGTTTCTAAGAGATAAGAGGTGAGGACCTTCAAATAAATTTTACTTTAATATAAAGCTACTTTAGCATAAGTGGTGGGCAAGAAAAAATTAGAAGTGTTTTTCTTTAATACCCTAGCAAGAAAGGAACAAGAGATTATCAGGTTATTGGAATTTAATAAGGCCAGCTTCCTCTACACTACTCTGATATGAGCATTTACACATCTATCATCCAAACAATTATTCAGAGGCACTCTAAACCATTCACTTTGCATGATATATATGCATAAACACTAAATGAAGATATGAAATCAATAATTTCCTTTGCTTTCAGCCACTTACAAATTCCTTAATTTGAATGTGTAGACACCTAAAAATGTCTCATTAGTTTTACACTAATTATTCATCTATTTAATTAAGTAATTCTTTAATTATTTGATTAAATTCACTATTTCTTCTTATCACCGTCCTTTAACACTTCTAATTATTCTATTTCTATTCTCAAATCATTTTAATCAGTTAACCCTATTTCAATTATTAATTAAATATCAATTATTTGATTAATTATGATTTATTCCTTAGTTAAATAATCTTTATTATTTAATTAATTCTATTTCTTAAGTTTAAATAATTTCATTTAAAATTATTTAAATTAATTAATTATTCCTCCAATTCCCCAAATTATAATTCCAATTAATTCCATCTAATTTCATTTCATATTTCCCCAAATTTGAATTTCACTTCATTTCATCTAATTTCAAATCATCAAATTCACATTTTCCCCAAATCTGAATTTTCAATTAATTTCATGTGCATTTCAGCATTCGAATGACCAAATTCAAATCCAAATTGAAAATGAAAATCAAATTCAATTTCAAATTCCTACAACACATGCTAAAATCAAAACTGATTGATCAAATCAGTTAACTCATCAATCATCCTTTTTAACTCAAAATCAATTCAGTCTTCTAATCAATCAATTTAGTCATCTAATCCATCTATTCAGTTCACTCTTCAATCAATCTAGTTGACTACTCAAGAAAATGAGTTAACAAAAATCAATTGAGTTCATTGATCAATCAATTTTAGTTGTCTATCGATCAACACTTGAGTTCTATTTCTCAACCCCTTTGTGTTGAAATTCTATAAATTCAACCTCTCTTCTCAATTCAATCTATCTTTTTTAGAATCATAGTCCTCAAAATTGTTGCTTATCGTATGCAGGAAATCAAGTGCAATGCTTGAGAGCCACCTGCATCAACAACAATGGAGAAGAACAATGGAAGCCTTGCTATGTCAATTGAGGGAGTCTTAGATAGATCATTTCAATTCAATTGATAATTAGCTTTATTTCATTGTTATTAGGAATAATAATTGGATTTAGAGTTGGGATTCACTCTTTGATAATCTAATTTATGTGATTTATTCCTATTTACTACCTGAAGACATTTGGTGAACCCAACGTGAATCACTCTAATTGCATACGAAGAAATTCACAATTGTTGATATCATATCACAATTTATTAGATAGGATATCACAATTGCTTAAACAAATCGCAATTATTCTTAAGGATTGCAAATTCAAAAAAAATTGTGTCATTTTTGCATTATTTTGTCTTGCGCATCTAACCCTGAAATTTTATTAAATTTTGGATAAATTGATTTCTACATATAAAATGTATCTAATCCAATGGAAATAAAGGTGACATTCTGAATTTTAGGTGCAAGAAAGGCAAAGAAGAATATGAGACAACAAAAGGCTTATCAAAGACTTCTAAAGGCTGAAAGGGAGCTCTGTAAGATTGAAGAAAGAGAGGAGATCACTCAGTATCACAAAACCATCCATTGCTTTTTAACCAAATACAAATTCTTTGACGAAATCCATGTGTTGGCTCATGTAGTGTGGAACAATATCAATGCAGAATAACTCTTCTATCTTCTCTCTTTTTCTTCTATTTTTCTATTAAAAAGTTTGAAAAATAAAAAAAAAGAAATAGAAATCGCAATTGCTATCACATCATATCGCAATTGATCAGTCATCATGTCACAATTGCTTACACAGTAATTTGCAATTGATGGTTTATCATTTCACATTTGATATGATACCAATTCGCATTTGATTAGTACTTTAGTCACATTTGATAGATTTATTTTTTTTATTTTCTATTTTATTACAGTTCTAGTTTTTACCAGAATACCTTTCTGTTTGTAAAAAGACAGAACTCTGTAACCTGAAAAATTAGGCTGGATAGCCCACCATGTGTTGACTAATGCTATTCTTTTTTTGTAGGGGTAGCTTAGAAACACTTATTTTTGGTGCTTTAATAAAATAACAAAACAAATTTCATCATTGTTATGTTGGTTAAAATGAACAACATGTTTGTGTGGAGAAACATCTCCACTTAGAATAGAAAATCATTGCAATGGAAGGTTAAAAAAGAACATTGTTTTTTGTGTCTTCGAGGAGATAGGTATTATTCTCTACACTCCAGTGGGTGATTAGAAAACCAGACTCTCTTCCTTCATTCTTTCCTTTATTTTTTTCAATTAAATCCTTTAGAAGGCCTGCCCTCCTGAGTTTCCCTTAGGGCGCCATTGAGGCCGGTGAGAGGGGAATGACCCAAGTGGCCAATGGCTAAAGCCAAGTAATCCAAGCCACTATAATCAAATGTGTATGTGATAAAAATCATGTGCAACAAGTATTACATGTTTTCACAATAATTTTATGCCTCCCTCTGTGCCTATACAGTACATTAAAATCTATAGAGCATAACCTCTACAGACTAGGAGACCTCCCTTAACAGAGTGTAAAACGTTGTTGATTGTGACCACTCGAGTAGAACCCTATCTAAACACCATAGAAATTAGAACCCAAACTGAGTCAATAACCAGACACTTGTTTTATCATAGTGCAAGGGTGGGGAAGAATCTTCCCCCAAGACGCTCACCATAAATCTCCCAGGATAACAGGCCAATTGAGGATCAACCTTCTTTGGTCTAATTTCTGGAAAAAGGCAAAAAAATGGGTGCACCCTAGGGTGTGACATGACTGTTTGAGCTGATGGAGTATCAAGATGTGGGCTATGATAATACTTATGACCTTTTGATATTAAGAGAGTCTGTTTGATATCTAATTGCCCAAATACAACAAAAACAAAATGGGGTCTTGAAAAGGATTCCAACATTCATGGAAATCTAAAAAACTTTCCTAAAACAATTGTTATATTCATGGTTTTATTCTTTTTGATGTGACTATTGTGCACTTTTCTATACTTCAACAAATTCAAAACATTGCAAGATTCAAATCAAAACAAAGTCAAAAGTTCTAGTGTTCAACAAGATCAAAACCTCAACAAGAAAAACAATTGCCGACAACAAAACCAATGTCAAAACCAAACCTTTTGGACAAATTCAAAATTAATGAAAATGTTACTTTCAAGTGATCATAGGTCCTAGGTACTCAATTCATGTAGAAGTTCCATTAGAATCATCACACAAAGTCCTCACACATGTCATTTCACCAAAGTACCTTAAAATTAGTGTTGCATCAGATTATAGGAATCATACCTAAGTCCATGGGTATTAGAGGAGATGGAGAATTCCCATTCGAACAACCAAATCTTGGACCAGACACTGACCAATTACAAATAATTGATGGTTTAGATAACCTCGCTTGGGAATTAAGAGTCACTTGTGCCCAATATGATACAATTGAGGCCATCATAGATGATGAAATCCAAAAGTTTGTTCGCCTTGATGAGAAACTAAGGAAAAAGATACAAAGAGCATCTCAAAAAGAAGCCATTAGGTAATTGGTAGAGAAAACCATAGCAACATTCCTCAAACCATGTTAGAAAAAGAAAAAGTGTCCATCATTTTAGGTATCATTCATTCATTCTTAGAGTCTGCATTGTCTACATAGTAATCTTCAATGCATGGGTCTAAAAGGAAATGATCAATTCCCATTTGAACAACCAAATCTTGGGGCAAACAACATTCAATTAGAAATAATTGATGGTTTAAATTCCCTTGCTAAGGAATTAATAATTGATCAAAACCAATATGACATAGTCCAGGCTGTCATAGATGAAGAAGTTCAAAAATCAGTACAGATAGACATAGACCTAGAAAACCAAATTAAAGAAGAGGCGGAATTTGAAGATTTCCGGCAATATGCTAAAAATCTTGTGTTCGAATTTTGAAATCCTAGATAGAAATTCATCATCATAGATCACATTGTCTGCATTTTAGGGTGTCATAGAAGCATATTTAGTTGCATTTAACCAAGTCTTGCATACACATCTTAGAGAGTCAAGATCACTTCAAAGCAATATTCATGCTATTAACGTGTGCTCAAAAGGCATAAAATCAAATGGATGCTAGCAACGACCCCTTGGTCAAGCCAACATGGAATATGGATCTATCCACACAACAACAAACATAGGGTTACACACCTGCAAAAATATCAACAAACCTAAACAAGATGCCTTCCCTTGATGAAATACGACATAATTTGACAAAGGAAGAGCTCGAAGCAGCCCAAGAAGATCCCACAACATTAATGATCCTCAATGCTCTCATTAATAGTGACAGAGATAGATATCTTGCTCTCTTAGTACAAAATGGGGCCAAACTACCACCGGGGGTAGATATTTCAACAATACTGGCAGAAGGTATGACATTAAACTAGAATATACCTCAAATACCTGTTACAATGCAGACACAAGCAACAATTGCTACAACAACACAAGGTATATCTCAAAATGAAAATATGGCTATGAACTCAATACAGTCAACAGTGACACCACCAAGTGCCAATCTTACAACATGGGCAACACCAAATATGGATACAACCTCAATATAGTCAACAGTGACACCACCAAGTGTCAATCTTACAACATGCGCAATGCCAAATATGACACTGCAAGCTCCAATATCTCACACCACTACCTTGGAAAATATAACTCAACCAACAGTCTTGGTTGGTTCTACCTACAATAATCAGAATATGAATCCAAGGATAAAGGGATAACAAGCTTGGCTCAGCCAAATGATACTTTGCAATTTGCATACTTCATGCTGCCTGTTGGTACTTATGGGACATAGTTACCTGGTCTATCTACATTTCAACAAGCTCAAAGGTACTCAAATACTATTCCTTTTGTAGGGAACATTCATCAAGTCAACACACCAATAACCCAAACAAAACTTCTGACTCAACAAATGGAGAACCTACAAAAGAAAATGGCCAAAATACAAGTGAGGAATGATAAAAAGAGCTATACCATGATCTTTGTCCTTATCCTTTTGATAGAAAACTATAAATGCCACCTTTTCCCCCACATTCCGGAATGCCAAAATTTGACAAATATAGAGGGAAGGAGATCCTTGAGATCATATAAGAGAATCTATCATGGCATGCATTGAAGTAGCTCACAATGATACATACTTGATGAGATTATTTTCAAAAAGCCTAGAAGGGACAACACTAGAATGGTTTTCACACCTTCCACCAAAAATTACTTCATGGGGAGAATTAGCTGAGTTATTTATATCCAACTTTGCCTTCAAAATAGATAATCCAATCACATTAATGGATTTATGTGCAACAAAACAAAAAGAAGGTGAGACTTTTGCCACATTCTTACAAAGATTGAGAGGCCTATATCGTAGATGTCTTAGTCACATCCCTGAAGTAGAACAAATTAACATCTTTAATGAAAATCTTGTTCCTCAGATTAAATATCCATTACAAATGCAATGCCTGAATAATTTCAAAGACATAATAGAAAAAGACATTAAATGTGAGAAATCCTATTAGAACAAGGGATATTGAAACACCAAAAGTATAGTGGACCAACCACCAACACAAGCAATGAAAGATCAGAATTTTGGTCTGGAAACAAAAATGTCACAAATGATGGAGTTGTTGATGCATGTATTATGAACAGAGCTCAACCAACAATATCTTTACAAGGACCAAATGATAAGAACCAGTCTCAGACAAATGATACCAATGTGCTACAGTCAAATAATCCAAGGCCTCCAAGGATAAGTGCACCTAGAAGGAACTTCACACCCCTTGGAGAACCTATTGAATCGGCACTAAAGAAATTGATACAAAGCAATGCTATAACTTTAACGGAAGCTAGGCCATATGAATCAGGTCCATTTAAGCCTTCTTGGTGGAATGACAATGACTTTTGTGAATATCATCGTAATAAGGGTCACAAGACAATAACCTGCTACAAATTGAAGAACCTCATCCAAGATCTCATGGATCAAGGTAAATTTATAGTGGATAATAAAGCACCAAATATAAATCACACCATTTTCAAAGATCCTTTTGTCAAACATGACAAGGGAAAGGCTTCCAGTTCTAATACACAAGACAATACTGCTAATTATACCAATGTAGCATTTGACTATGCCATTAACACACTAAGTGAAGGACATGAAATGGTAGCTACTATCATAGTGAATCCTAAAAGAAGAGATTGTGTCATCATTACAAGAATATCAAAAGTCACATTATAAGGAGTACCTCCAAACCAGCCTTCAATAACTAGCAGCTATAATATGGTGGATCAATTGAAGAGAACTTCAGCCCAAATTTCATTATTTGAGTTGTTGTGCATATCACCAACCCATAAAGTAGTCCTAGATAAAGCCTTACGAGATTCGGTTATTTCTAGGGACATTGATGAGAACATATTTCAATCAATGGTGGGAAAATTTTCAGCCTCAAAGGTCACATTCACTGAACAGGATGTTCCTGCAAACCAACTCATGCATAATGACCCGTTGCACTGAGAATCTTTCATTGACCAAAAAAAGGTTTGAAGAGTACTAATAGATGGTGGCGCGAGCCTCAACATATGCACTATGCATTTGATCAAAGCTCTAGGATATTTTGAACATTATATTGACTCTACTAAGAGAATCAATATAAAAGCCTATGATGATGAGGAATGCCCTTCCAAAGGTATGGTGACTTTACTAGTACAAGTGGGACCGGCTACAACAAATATCACCTTCCAAGTACTAGATAGAGAACTAGGGTACAATATGTTGTTAGGTCGCCCATGGATACATACAATGCAAGCAGTACCATCAACTTTTTACCAATGTGTAAATTTCCCATACAATGGTATAGAGATAATTGTCCATGGTGACTCAAACCCTTTCCAACATTTTAATCATTTAAGGGAAAGCTCAGACAATCAGGTACCAAATAATCAGGAAGCTCCTATTCACCTAGAAATGGAATCATTATCAATTAAAGAAATAGAGAAAAAAACACCAACCACATCTTCTTTGCATATTAAAGAAGTTGGTTGTGGAGAATATTTGATTTCAAGCACATCAGACGACAAAAAAAAATCATTTTCTCCCAGGTCCTTTGGGAAGCCTCAGAACACAACAATGAAGCAAGATAAAGGGAAAGAAATAGTAAAATATTCAGATTCTTGTTCCTTCATTAGATGGGGAGATCTACAAGAAGAATCTCTAAATGAAGATATTAATCACTGGATATATAGAAAGGAGGATGACATGGTATTACCCAGGATACCTCTACATCAATATGGAAACCGCTTTAAGATGTTACAAAAACATGGATATGATGGCACCATAGGGTTAGGACTACAAAAGCAAGGAATATTAGAACCTGTTTTACCACATGAAAACCCAAAGAATCAAGTCTTGGCATATAAATATGTCCCACTAATAACATAAGCTAGACAACGAACATTGGATATATTGAACAGGCCAAAGGTACCCTCAAATTTCATACGTATAAGATAGATGGGTTTCTTTCCACCTCAAAAAAGAAAGAGACTACCAACATCTCCTATCACATAATTAGATGGTGAAGACATGAGACAACTTCTACAAGAACCTAACATAGAGACATCTAGCAGTACAGTACCTGAAACATCTATGCAAACAAATATAGCCAGATATAGGCTTAGTACCAGTAGATGAACCAAATCCTTGGTTATTATCAATACTTTTGCAAAGAGAAACAACTTCAGCACCTCCATTTGAGTCAGATGAAGAAAGACTACAAAGACTAATACCAAGCTTAAGAAGGGTATCCGCAATACAAAGGAGGCCTACTCATTTACAACAAACTCAGTTACCAAAACAAGAGCAAATAAGTGATACAGAATCAGAAGGTGAAACATACATAGAAAGCATCACAGATTCTCATGACTATGAATTTCCATCTGATAATGAAGACAACTCATCACCAATATATGATCAAGAAATAATAGATCATAATCAAGTATGCATGATATCTAGATCCTCTAAAATGACAAGAGACAAAGACTTGCCCCTCATGCATCCATGTCTGATTGACTGGGGGCAAGAAGGAAAGCCACAATTAGATTGGTTTCAAAATAATGAAGCTATAGCAGAATTCTTGGGTGCAAGGGATGGATTCCCTTATAATGATCACAAAGTTGGCTATGCAGTAGATCTAGACAAAATTGCATATTTTGGAGAAGTAATCTCTTGTCTTAATCATGACAGTGATGATAAATCTAAACACATAATAGTTGCCCTACATGTTGGTAAAGAATGGTCAACATTACTGGTAGAAGAAAGTGAGGAAATCAACATCGGCAATGCTGAGAAGGTTCGTAACATTCACCTAGCAAAATCCCTCAATCCAGTGGAAAAAGAGAAATTTATCAAATTCTTTAAGCAAAGACCCATCAATTTTGCATGGTCTTATGCAGATATGCCTGGATTAGATCCGTAATTAGTCTTACATCACTTGCCTTTATTTCCAAGGGTAAAGCCATACAAACAAAATCTCAAGAAAATGTGCCCTCACATAGCCTTGTTAGTCAAAATTGAGTTACAAAATTTTTTAGATGTGGGTTTCATCAGACCTATAGTCTATGCTGAATGAATTTCAAATCTAGGTCTGTTTGTCATAACAAAAGTAATTGGAAATGGCACTTATCATTTGCAAATAATGGAGGGAGATTCACTCCCTGGTCCCATCAACAATATGCACCTAAAAAGATATTACATATAAAGGTGGGTTCATTTCAAATTCCAGTGCTGCATTTGCATATTTCTTTACCGCATAGCATTATCCCTTTCTCATATAGTTGCATCAATAAAACAAGGTGATTGTCTGAGTCATTCACCTGTCTGCACTAAAAGGAACGAAGTTTGTCTCATTTTCTAGATACTTGTTCATGAAGTCTTTAGGAGGTCTTTAGTCATTCATCTTCAACATCACATTGTGATTATGCTTTATCCTTGGTAGGGTAGAAGTTTCCTTATCAAGTCTTGTTACCCAAAATCTATCAATTGTTATATCTTACACATTAATCAAAAAATCTAAGTCATTACAGATACCTAGTTGATCATATGGCTAGTGAAAAATCCAATATTCTACTTCAACATCATTGTAATTGTCATACCCAAGCAAGTTTCCTTACTTACAAGTCAAGGCAAAAAATAAAATAAAAAATTATTATTTCAATCTCAAGGCAAAACAAAAAAAATGATATATTATTGAAATATCATACATACAAATGCGACAAAAAAAAAAGATTGACTATGGGAACATGCAAGTAACTCTATCAGGGCTATGGACGCCTACTGGCAATGGAGAAATATTTGAGAGATTACAGTGCATAACCTCGTCGGAGCCCTAAAAGCTTGTTGGCAACAAGGTTCTATCCAGGTTGCTTTTGAAGTCAGAATAACTCGTGTAGCTAGCCACATAGGATTCCAAGGGTCTTTGATGGTTATAAGGATCAAAATAAACTCAATTGCACACACATAGGCAAAAGAAGATCAAAATTTCAAGAATTGATGGAGAAGTTTTATGTGCCTCCATTCATAAATCTTGGCTACATAGTGTGTTAGGTTGGATGGTCTAAGTCTTTTGAGAATGGATTGAACCCCTATCTTTGAAACATTTCACACCTTTAATCCAATTAGTGCATTTTAGAATGAAAGACACACACACTCATCCTTGTTTTGAATAGGAATTGCATTTTTGTCATGCATCCTGCATTAGCATAACTCATATAAAAAATTCATTGTCTCCATCACATTATGCACCATCATGTAAGGTCTGCATACTTGGGGGCATAACTGAAAAAATCCTAAACATTCGAAAAAATGATCCTAAAAAAAATCCTAAACATTCAAAAAAATGATTCTGAAAAAATCCAAAAAACATTCGAAAAAATCCAAAAAAATGATCCTGAAATCAATCAAGAACAATCAAAAAATGATCCTAAAAAAAATAAAAAATACTCGAAAAATGATTCTGAAAAAATCCTAAAAATATCAAATATCAAACAAATCAATCAAAAACTTGCAATAAATTGTCTCACAAGAATCAAACACCCCAACAGATGTCCAACAAACACTTTGCACAAAGTTAAAAAAAGGATACAACTAT
Source organism: Cryptomeria japonica (assembly GCF_030272615.1). Taxonomy (NCBI): domain Eukaryota; kingdom Viridiplantae; phylum Streptophyta; class Pinopsida; order Cupressales; family Cupressaceae; genus Cryptomeria; species Cryptomeria japonica. Next base: position 654,558,490 of record NC_081410.1, on the reverse strand, counting down.
CTTTTCAAAATGTTTGCAATCACACTGATCATTTGTCTAATCTATCGATTTATCAAACTATCAAAGTGATCAATATCTTGTCTTAAGAAAAATTGGTACACTCAAAACTAGACAGATCGGTCTTATATGGGGTCCAAAACTTCTGAAACTAGAAATTATCAAAATCACACCAAACATATCAAAGAAAAGGCACAGCCAGTCTAACTATTGAGTTTTGTCTATTTTGGTTGACTCTTGTTATCAAATTGGAGAAGATCATTTCTTTTAGCTACTCAAGGATGTCCAAAAGTGACTAGAGAATCCATGATGGGCATGATCCTTTTCTTTGTTTGATGTTTGTGGTTTGAACTGATAAAGTTCTAGGGCAATTTCTCTAGTGGGTGCCTGTGATAGGAGCATTCATCTTGTGAATTCCACACATACCTCGACCCCTAGTGTAATTCCCAGAATGGAGGGTTCATTCCTTATCTGTTACGTGTTTGTTTCTTTGCAATGAGATATTGGTTCCTCATACCCTAGTGTAATAAGCTCCATTGTTATATAATAAGGCTCAATGATGATAATGTATTGCACTACAAATAAAGAAATGAAGACTTTTTCATCAAAATTTTTATCATATCACCCATTATCACATCAAAATTTGGCTTACAAAGATTGATTTCAATTGATTGATTATCTTCTATCTATTCTATGTCTAACAATTAACAATTCTTCTTAGATCTTCAACATGTATTTTGACACACAAAAATATATAACCATCATCACATTGCATGTTTATTAACATTTCATAATCATAATAAAGTTTTCATCAACCATTATGCATCACAACATAAAGAAACAAAAAATCACTGCATGATATCATATTCATATTACATTCATCATCACAATAAGGAAGCATTAGACCATGAAGTTCACCATCAAAAACTCATCAAGAATGCATATCATATATATCATATTAAAATGTGTCAAAATACATCGTATCTAAAACATCAAAGTCAATATCCAATCTCTCAACCTATACTGCCTCTATCAGTAGGTGCATCTCGACTACCTCCATCCTCTCCCAACGATGCTCTAGGTTGACCCATCACTCTCCCACTGCTAGTCTGTCAAGAGGTAGATCAACTCGGCCTTCTCCCCATGAAAGCACTAAAAGTAGGTTCCTTCTAACCCTGAGGGATATCCCTCTCATACACATGCCGATAATAAATAGCTTCATGTGCTGCAACAAAATATCTATTTGCCTAGCTACGTGCCTCTGTCACTAGCCCAAATAAATGACCATATGCATCCATAGTGATCTGAGTCCACTTAATTGCCTCATCCCTCTCCCACTATAATCGATCTCTACCAGTAGCTATTTGATCCCTCTCCACAGTCAAATCCTCCATCGTGTGTCGATATTGATCCCTATCCTCCATCTGTCATTGCCATAAAGTAACAACCAAGTCCTCTAAATTCCTAACCTGATTTCTCAATCCCTCCTCATCTCCTTTATCCACACCTACAGAATCTGTAGCCTGGGGAATCTCCACATCATAACCATCATCCCCACCCTCATCTCCATTGTTGCTCGCTGACCCTGATCCTAACTCATCACTCTCATCAGAACTGCTCATGAATGCAGTCTCTCCACCAATATCCACATCCTCCCTATCACTATCCACCTGCCCTACAACCGCTGCTATCATATCTATACCTCCTTTACCTCTATCTCCTTCACCTCTACCTCCTCCATCTCTACCGCCTCCACCCCTATCCTCTCCACCTCTCCCTCTGGGACCCTTTCCATGTCTAATTTGTTGAGCACCAATCAAAACTATCAGATCTATCAAAGGTATAGGCCTATGTTGTATCCACCATACACTATACTGCATTGTGGACCCTGGATCTGCTACACCAAGATGCCATCCCCACAAAATAGGAGAAAGAGCATCAAACTCAGAAACAACAACATGAGGTTGTATACAAGCACCCCAATCACCAACCTCTCGAGTAGTGCGAGCAAAATAAGTTGTCACGTCTGGAATACCCTGTACTTCCCCAAACTGTCTGAGCACATGGCCAGGAAGATGCATATCAATAACCCTGTGACTACCAACATCTCAACCAATAAGATATCTCTGCTATCAACAAAAAGGAAGATGTTGAGCATCATCAGTCCAACCAAGACAAGTAAGATAAGGTCTCCATGAGAAGTACTATGAGATATCAATCTGATGACGCCAATACAAGATGTTACTTGATTCCCTATGCCTCACACCAATAGTATATCCATAAGCATATGGCTGCTCTAGCTCTAAATATATATGTAATGCAAGATGAAAGATAGCTATGTGCTCCCAAGCCCATGTCTCAAGTAAAGTAATACCACATCCAACTGATTTCTATTGTAAGTGTAAAGTGGAAAAATCGAACCCTAGTTGTTCTCCCCTCCCCAACTCCAAGGAGAGAGAAAGGAGAGTCACTAGGGTTGATGGTTTTCACTTAGGGGAGACTTTACATTCAAAAGAGGGGTTGAAACCCACAAGATCCAATCCCACGCAATGCAAGATTGGATTCTATATGAGTTTCAAGGGTTATGACATCAAGGATACCCTCTTTTGTAAAGAAATGTGGAAAGAATGATTGAACTAGGAATGCATGTAAAGTAGGAAAGATTCGCTTATAAACAGAGATAGGGATATGGGATGAAGCTGCGGACCTAGAATTAGCAGTAAAATGTTGAGATGGTGCTGTTCTACAAATTTGAGTGAAAGTTGACGAGACGATGGTGCCCGGCGTGCACACGGTCCTCCGAAAAATCCGTGAAACGAAGGGGGATCTGTTCGTCTCTGCACAAGGATTCCAGATCTTCAATTATAGCCGCGTACCTGCAACCTACACACAGAAAAGAGAGGATGATTGGGGGGTTAGGGATGAGGGTTTTGCCTTTAGGTCAAACCCCGGTTTTGGAATTAACCAAGAAATGAGAATGCTGTAAATGTAAATGTTTGTAATGTAAACAAGTACTGATACCTTGTTGTAAGAATGTTTGTATTCTTACATGCGAAGGTGTAATGTATGTAGTGTGTTGTATGTTGTAAGTGATCTCCTCTTCAATGGTTGAATCCTTGTCTTGAATGCAACACTTAGCCTTGAATGGAGACTTAGAATGATCAATTGCTTGAAGGAATGCTTGAATGCTTGAATGCTTGAACGTTTGAGTATCGTTTCCACGTCTTGTACACATATGTCCTCCCTCAAAATGGGAGAGAAAATGTAGTTTTTATACTTGTCAATTAGGGTTGAAAGACTGATTTTCCTGACCTTAGGCTGACCAGGAAATATTATTTTCCAATTTGCAAACTTAAAGACCCGAAGCCCCAAAAGAGACCGGGCCCAAAATAGGGCCAGGGACCAGGGCGCTGGGCGCCATGGTCCTGGGGGACTAGGGCACTGGGCGCCCTAGTCCTGAAGGACTAGGGTGTTGGGCGCCATGGTCCCACCTCCAGGGACAGCGGGGTGCAAGGAGGATCAGGCCAGGGTGCTGAAAAATGCAGTTTTTGGTGTCATGAACAAGTTTCGAGGTCTCCATTCAAGTTCAGTGTTGCATCGCCATCATGAAGACCCAAATGCAGTCAAAATTGCAAGTGTCACAATTTTAGGATGCTACATTTAGCCCCCACTTTAGTGGGAGTATAAGCGTACGCTCATACTTTCGGTAAAGTACAAGGAAACAACATTGAAAAACTTTCACCACGTCAAGGAGGCAAGATACACCAAGCCCCCAGTGGACTAAGGATCTTACGACTTCGATTGACAAAGTAAAAGGGAAGATCATGAGGGAGAACCATGACTATTAGTAGTAAGGTTCCCTCACTATGAGTCATGCAAGAAAGATATCAAAAATTTTCAAGGCAAAGCTAAATTTGTCAAGAAATTTTCAAGTATCTTGAAAAGATATGAATGGGATGTATGCCCCCCTACGTTAAAGCGATCGCACATGCCTCACCGGGGGTGATTGCTTTAAGGTAGTGATACATATAAGAAATGAGAAAGGAGCACGTTATCACAAGGATTTAGCCCCCAAGTGTGAGATAAGCCCAAGGATAATAGACACAAAACACAAAGCACAAGGTGACTTCGCTTTCCTCGGGGTCAGTATGCTGTATGATAATTCATGTATATCATATGTATGTATGCATAATTGTTCTTCATTCCCAAATCAAGGAAGGTCACCTAGAAGAAGGGAACACGTGTCTTTTGAGTCAACATGAGAGAGACCAAAAGAGATCTCAATGTTTTACATCGTCCTCAAGTAGACAACACTAAGGACAACAAATAGAAGAATGAGAATAACACATAGAAGAAGTGACACAAGAGAGGAGGAGAGAATCTGCTATGCTAATGAACTAGTCTAGCACGTCATCTACCCTCTGATCTTGCTGATCAACATTTTGGGAAGGTAGGAAACACGCTAGAGGAGGAACATCCAACACAGCAGATGGAGCTATCACAAGATCCAAACAAGGGCTATGTTCATGTTCCAAGCCACATTGTTCTTGTCTAGGAGCTAGGATAAGTGCTTTAGAAAATTCATTGGATAAATGGTTATCAACATAAACATATTCATATTCACTATTAGAATGAACAGGAGTAACATTTTCATCTATATCATCATCAAGATTTATAAAAATAGGATCTTTAACTCGCACAGGATCAAGGCCATCATGCATCTTATGTTTAGGAGATTTTGGCTCAATCGTCGGCTGAGGAGAAAATGGAATAATATTAGTTGAAGGTGTTTTGGGGGATTGCAAAGTTTGAGAAGCAGTTGCCTAAGCTCTAAGATGACGCTTTCATCGGCGTTCACGTGCAGAACGATTTCGTCAGGTCTTAGTAGGAAGTTGAGAAGATTGAGGAGGAGGAATGTTCTCATCCTTATCACTTGGGTGTTTAGGTTGTGGTCTCTTAGGTTGAATAATAGGAGAAGAGGAAGGTCTCTTCTCTCCATAAGAGGAAGAAGGAGGAACTGCTCCATATAAAGGAGGAATATTTGGTTTAGGAAGGAGACCAAGTCCATCATGGCGAGGAGGTATAGGTCTACTTTTAGAAGGTTTATTAGGCATAGACATAGTCACATCCATAGGGATGGGTTGGGAATCTTCTTGAGGAAAGACATTAGTTTTATCTTTCAAAGGAAGAACTTCCTTCTCAAGAACGATAGGAATGTCAAGTTTGGGTGTTCTAGGTTCACTTAGAGATAGGATCATATCTTTCTTCCACTTTTGATAAGATTTAAAAAGATGATCACTCCGCGGTGGAAGAGATTGGAATTGTTTAGGCCAAAAGTAATCAATAGGAACGCTAGAAGTTCTTTCAGCTGGTTTAAAGAGACTATGATTGATAGTAACAACTTCACCATTATGGGGAGATTTCAAACACTTGTGAATAGGAGAAGCAATAGCTTTCATGGAAGATAGCCAAGGATAGCCTAGCTTCACACGAAATTGTTCGGACGATGGAATAATAGCAAAGTCCACATCAAGGAATTTGTTATGGACCTCAATAGGTAATGTAATAGAACCAATTGCAGGAGAAGAAAATGCATCAAATAGTTTCACAACCACATTTGTTTCATCATAGATCACTTGATTCAATTGCAAAGTAAAAAGAAATTCTCTAGTAATGACATTAACCATACAAGAAGGATCAATAAGCACTCCACGACAAGCTGTATTCTTGACTTTTGCAACTATATATAAAGGACCATCAGGTGCCCTGATAATTTCACTGGAATCAAAGGTGATGGAAGGTTCTTTAGGGATCTTCTGCTGCTCTACAAAGTTAATCACATTCGGAGTCATAGACACAAGATCATCAGGTGAGACAGAGGAATCAGTAGTATCAATCACATTAGAGGTATGAGAAGGCAATGGATCAGTAAAAATCTGAAGATTTTGATTAGGAGGAGCTACAGATGTGTTGCCTTTATCATTCACACCAGAAACAGAGATAGTATTATTATCAATCAAATCTTGAATTTTACCCTTTAAAGCAAAACATTTTTCAGTATCATGCCCAAGATGATGATGAAATTGACAAAAAGATTTGTTATCAAAATAGGGTGAATTAATCTTTGCAGGATCTATTTGCCTTATAGGAGGAAGAGTAAGCACATTTTGTTCCAATAACTTATTCATAATACTATGCAATGATTCATTCAAAGCAGTGAACTTTCTTTCTTTCTTGAAAAACTTAGAAATAGGAGGCACACCTGATGCCGCATTCACATTGTTGTTGATGATGTTTTCATTGAATTTAATGGACTCTCTGTTTGGTTTAAACTTCCCAAATGGTTGTTGACTACTATCACCCTTATCACCCGGAGTCATAGGATTTGCTTGTTCCATTTGACTCACAGTCAGTTGATAATTGTGAAGAGTTGCGGACAACTGTTGGAAAGAAGTAAACTCAGAAAACAGGAGTTTTTCTCTAATGTCTTTTTGTAAATTAGAAATAAAGATTCTTTGAATATCATTGTCAGGCACTGGAAAAGAAATTTGAGCATACAAATGCTTATATCTACCAATGAAATCAGTCACTTTTTCTTTAACACCTTGTTTACAATGCATTAAATCAATCAAAGTAACTTTAGGACTTATATTGTTTTGAAATTGTTGAATGAAAGCATTTGCAAGTTGTTCGAAAGAAGTAATAGAATAAGAAGGCAACGAGCAATACCATTGTAGGGCTTTATCTCTTAATGTTCTAGTAAACAGTTTTGTAAGCAACCTTTGGTCATAAGCAAAATCAGTACATATTGTTTGAAAGGTCTTAACATGTGTTAGAGGATCACCCTTACCATTATAAAGCTCCAAATGCGGAATTTCAACATGTTTAGGGGGGATAGCTCAAACAATGTCGAGAGAAAGTGGGCTCGCAACATCAAATGTGGGCACACTAAACTTAGATTGATTCATAGAGGCAATTTGTTGCTATAAAGAAGAGACAGTTTGTGCAAGATTGTTAATGGTCGCTTCAGTCGAAGAGTTCATATTAGACATGTTAGATTGTGATGGAGGTGTTATGTTATTGAAAGAAGGTAGAGAGTAAGGTGGTGGGACACTATGATAGTTAGTCATAGGAGATGATTGGAAAGGAGGAACACTACAAGGAGGAATGGAAGGGTTAAATGAATTGCCCCCTTGCGTCATGTTCATTTGTGGAGATATAATAGGGACACTCATTGAAGGAATGAATGAAGAAGTCAGATTGAATGGAGGAAGAGGGTTGATTGAAGAAGAAGGATTACCCCCATGACTGGTGATCATAGGTGGAATGTCTTGTATTGAAGTAGTCATTATGTTTGATGTAAAAGTAGGTATACTAACAATAGGAGTTGTCAAAGGAATAGAATTATTAACTTGAGTAGGAGGTTGTGTATAACCTAAGGTTTCCGCACAACTTTTCATAGGCATCACATTCAAATCCACAATGTGTGCAATACCACACAAAATATCAATTCCATTCTTATCACTTTGAACCATACGTTTTAGACCCTCAATTAATGAAAGAGCTTCACTATCGGGGTATTCTTGAGACATCCATTGTCGAAAATCATCAAATTGGTTATCCAATTTTGAAAGTTGTTCTACAAAAACCTCATGGAGAGCTTCTTCATCATTAAGAGGATTAGAGGAATTACCCATGTCCTCATTAAAAAGGCCATTCAAATTAGGTTCCATCTCCTCGGTAATTACACCTTGGAAAGACTTAATTCTAAGGCTTCGTCTAACGGGAATAGTGTAAGTAGGGCTTATTGTTGTAAAACTCATGCACTAAAGAAAGAGAGAAGATTTTGAATTTTAGAGGTAGCAAATTTCAATAAAACCAGCCAATCTCCTAGATTTAAGCTGTTAAATGCAATCAGGACAATCTCCCGAAATTTCAGAAAAAATGTCCGGGACCGTGGCGAACGGAGTGCACACGGTCCTCGCAACTTTTTTTGAAATTTTTAGGGATGAAAGTTATGATGATTTTAAAGCTAATCTGAAAAAATTGAGTGATTTTATGATCTGTAGATAGGCCAAATTAAAGTTGCAATCTCAAAATTGAACCCTACCAAGATTGTTGAAAAATGCAAATTTTGAATTTTGAAAAAGAGAGGGAAACTGAAATTTTGAATTTTATGATTTTAGACGGAATACTGAAAGCAATGCAGGCTTTGAAATTTAAAAGTTGACTCAATTTCATGTAAAATTCAAATTTGAAAGTGGAAATCAAGGTTGCTGCAATTAAACACTTAATTTCAAAAGTCACAAACTGAAAAAATTTGAATAAAGCGCTGAAATTTTGAATGAATGCTAACACACTTTTCAGATTTAGGACTGTAAGAAACACAATTTTGATACAAATTTCAATTTCAACAATTTTTGAATGATTAGAAGCCTCAATCCAAGCAATCGCTAGACCAACTTTAACTTTAATTTTGAAGGTGTTAAAATTGATAAAATCAGCCAAAATTCTGGAATCTAGCAGAAAAATACAGTAAGATCTAGCTCCCAAAATTTTGGAAAAAATGTCGAGGACGATGGCACTCGGGGTGCACACGGTCCTCGCAACTTTTTCCAAATTTTCAGGGATGAAAGATATTGTGATTTTATTGCGGAATCCAAAGTTACAGCCGATTTGGAGGTGTTTTGATTAGTGAAATTATCAGTCAAAGGTTGAATCAAGAAGGTTTTAAAAATTAGGGTTTTGACATTTAACCACTTAATTTTCAGAATTAAAGCACAAATATGAATTGACAATTTGCAATAGAAGGGTAGATCGGAAACAAGCATTAACAATTAAATGTTTCACAAGTTTAATTACTTAAAAGAAAATTTTAGGGTTTTTATGCAATTAGCCTCTAAAATTTGCAAAAGATCAAACATGGAAATGTAATTAGGAAAGAAAATTTTTTAGATCTAACCATGAATAATTAGAATGAGGATGTTCACGTCGGGTTCACCAAAATGTAAAGCGGAAAAATCGAACCCTAGTTGTTCTCCCCTCCCCAACTCCAAGGAGAGAGAAGGGAGAGTCACTAGGGTTGATGGTTTTCACTTAGGGGAGACTTTACATTCAAAAGAGGGGTTGAAACCACAAGATCCAATCCCACGCAATGCAAGATTGGATTCTATATGAGTTTTAAGGGTTATGACATCAAGGATACCCTCTTTTGTAAAGAAATGTGGAAAGAATGATTGAACTAGGAATGCATGTAAAGTAGGAAAGATTTGCTTATAAACAGAGATAGGGATATGGGATGAAGCTGCGGACCTGGAATTAGCAATAAAATGTTGAGATGGTGTTGTTCTACAAATTTGAGTGAAAGTTGACGGGATGATGGCACCCGGCGTGCACACGGTCCTCTGAAAAATCCGCAAAACGAAGGGGGATATGTTCATCTCTGCACAAGGATTCCAGATCTTCAATTACAGCCGCGTACCTGCAAACTACACACAGAAAAGAGAGGACGATTGGGGGGTTAGGGATGAGGGGTTTGCCTTTAGGTCAAACCCCAGTTTTGGAATTAACCAAGAAATGAGAATGCTGTAAATGTAAATGTTTGTAATGTAAACAAGTACTGATACCTTGTTGTAAGAATGTTTGTATTCTTACATGCGAAGGTGTAATGTATGTAGTGTGTTGTATGTTGTAAGTGATCTCCTCTTCAATGGTTGAATCTTTGTCTTGAATGCAACACTTAGCCTTGAATGGAGACTTAGAATGAACAATTGCTTGAAGGAATGCTTGAATGCTTGAATGCTTGAACGTTTGAGTATCATTTCCGCGTCTTGTACACATATGTCCTCCCTCAAAATGGGAGAGAAAATGCAGTTTTTATACTTGTCAATTAGGGTTGAAAGACTGATTTTCCCGACCTTCGGCCGACCAGGAAATATTATTTTCCAATTTGCAAACTTAAAGACCCAAAGCCCCAAAAGAGACCGGGCCCAAAATAGGGCCAGGGCGCTAGGTGCCATGGTCCTGGGGGACTAGGGCGCTAGGTGCCCTAGTCCTGAAGGACCAGGGCGCTGGGCGCCATGGTCCCACCTCCAGGGATAGCGGGGTGCAAGGAGGATCAGGCCAGGGTGCTGAAAAATGCAGTTTTTGGTGTCATGAACAAGTTTCAGGGTCTCCATTCAGGTTCAGTGTTGCATCACCATCGTGAAGACCCAAATGCAGTCGAAATTTCAAGTGTCACAATTTTAGGACGCTACAGTAAGTAAATAATCCCATGCATCTGATGATATAAAGTGGCAAGAAGATAGGGACCCCAAGAAAACATACATCTGTCAATAATCATATCATGTATAACACGTCCCCATCCAACAGGAAAACCATGGGCACGTCTATCAGGAATCATAATCCAGAAATAGTACAAGCAAGCACAATTGTGAGATCATCATAATCAAAATCATCCCAATGAATATCATAATGATCACTAATATGTAGATCCTACTCCTCACACTCAAACAAAGTACACAAAGCTGAAATACCATCATCACGATCAAAAGTAACTCGCCTACGAGATATCAGAATGTGTAAAATACACCACACATCCTCAAGTGTGATAGATGAGTCACCAGTCGATAGATGAAAAGAACATGTTTGTAAATGCCACCACTCAACCAAAGTAGTAATCATAGCCCTATTGGTTGTAACCTTAGGAAAATGTGCTATATAATATAATCCAACCTATTGTAACAAAGCAGTATCATCTGCATCCAACTCATGACATCGATCAAGACTATCTGGCCATGTCTACCTAGCAAGAAGTACTAGTTAATGCATCTGCATTTGGAAAATATCAAAATGAGTCAACTACGTCATCAAAACTATCAGGACACATAAACTGAAGGAAGAAAGGCCTTTATTATCAATTGTGATTCAATATTAACATATGCAAAGAAAAATAAGCAAATGCGACATATTTATGCCAATTGTGAATCAAATGTATCATATGTGACATGATATAAGAAAATGTGATCCAAAACATTCAATTGCGATACAATTTTGTCAAGTGTGACACAATGTTAACATATACAGTGTCGAGAGGTCTCTAATAAGATCGCACTCACTCGGATAAATGCAGTCTCGCTCTATGACCTACCATTTCGCTCCAAGGACACCAAAAGCTCTAATCTCTCTAAGAAATTATTTTAAAACAAAAAATGCAAATGAGCTCAAACCCATACCAATCCTCAATTTATAAGCTCAAAAATTAGGGTTTCTTAACATAAATCCCCATGGACCCCTCCAACTTCAACACAGTTTTAGACATAGCAATCGAGATCGAAACTCTTTCAAAATTCATATTATCACTATCTAGCATATTTCCGAAAAATTGGTCTTCGATCCAAAATTTTCCGACCACTTTTTCTGAGGAGGCATTATACCCTAGTGTCATCGGGGCATATTGGGGCAATTTTTCTTTTCATTTTCTTTGAAACAATGTTGTTTCGACATTGTCTCAAAGAGGGGCAAATGTAGACACCTAAAAATGTCTCATTAATTCTACACTAATTATTCATCTATTTAATTAAGTAATTCTTTAATTATTTGATTAAATTAACTATTTCTTCTTATCATCACCCTTCAACACTTCTAATTATTCTATTTATATTCTCAAATCATTTTAATCAGTTAACCCTATTTCAATTATTAATTAAATATCAATTATTTGATTAATTATGATTTATTCCTTAGTTAAATAATCTTTATTATTTAATTAATTCTATTTCCTAAGTTTAAATAATTTCGTTTAAATTATTTAAATTAATTAATTATTCCTCCAATTCCCCAAATTATAATTCCAATAATTCGATCTAATTTCATTTCATATTTCCCCAAATTTGAATTTCACTTCATTTCATCAAATTCACATTTTCCCCAAATCTGAATTTTCAATTAATTTCATGTGTATTTCAGCATTCGAATGACCAAATTCAAATCCAAATTGAAAATAAAATCAAATTCAATTTAAAAACCCTACACCACATGCTAAAATCAGAACTGATTGATCAAATCAGCTAACTCATCAATCAAACTTTTTAACTCAAAATTAATTCAGTCTTCTAATCAATCAATTTAGTCATCTAATCCATCTATTCAGTTCACTCTTCAATTAATCCAATTGACTACTCAGTCAAATGAGTTAACAAATCAATCAATTGAGTTCACTGATCAATCAATTTCAGTTGTCTATCAATCAACACTTGAGTTCTATTTCTCACCCACTTTGTGCTGAAAATCTATAAATTCAACCTCTCTTCTCAATTCAATCTAGCTTTTTTAGAATCACGGTCTTCAAAATTGTTGCTTATCTTATGCAAGAAATCAAGTGAAATACCTGAGAGCCACCTACATCAACAACAATGGAGAAGATCAATGGAAGCCTTGATATGTCAATTGAGGGAGCATTAGATAGATCATTTCAATTCAATTGATAATTAGTTTTATTTCATTGTTATTTAGGAGTAATAATTGGATTTAGAGTTGTGATTCACTTTTTGATAATTTGTATACGATTTATGCCTATTTAATGCTTGAAGACAGAATGCACTTCTATCTAACTTTCATAAAATCTAACAAGTTATCAGTATATTTCATCCCATTAACATGTTTTCATTTACTCAATTGATATTAGCATTACCCAATAGTTCATTAAAGCTAGTACACTTCTCTGTGGTGTCCTCCCTTGCACACACTATCAGAGATTCTAAGTGAACATGATAGAGACAACACTGACATAGAATGAGGGACCACAACACTCGAACATACAAAATGACCACTATGAACAACAAGGAGGAAATAAAAAGGAAAGATCCTCAAATCCAATTATTAGATCATGAAAAGAAAGAAAATTTACCACCGAAATTGATCAAGAAATAAAGTGTGACAAGTGCCACCACAAGAAAAAAGCAAATAAAAGAAGAAATTAGTGGCTAGTCCTAAAGCAAAGAGGTGCAAAAATCAAATTAACTCCAATGATACTTCCTAAAATCGCAAAATAATTTAAGACAAAATAACCAACTTTATCCAAATCTACATCATGTGGTGACCAATATCAGTCACACCAAGAGGGAGTAACCGCTACACATCATCCAAGGGTATAATGCCCTGGATGTGTTAGAGAGTGCATGTTAGACATTTAAAATCATAAATTTAATTTACATATCCTTATTCCTTTATCATTTTTAATGCAATACAATCCTTTATGATAATCTAGACAAATATCCTTCAAGAAAGATAATGTATGCAAGGAGGGAACAAAGTGTCTCATACACACACAAGAAATATACTCATACATGATTAATGTTCAAGATATCCTATCTATAATGATCACATTTACGTAGTTATAACAGAAAAAAATGTTAGAACTTCAATCAATCTTTCTTCTAATTTCTACTTCCTCTGTCCTATAAATGATTACACAATACCCTATATATACACTCCAGAACATATCCCAGTCGGCCACAAAAGATTACATTTACCAATGCAGGAAAATGGAATGTGTAACTAGGTAGGCCCTAAAAATGGAAGAGATTCCTCTAGAAAATAACAACCAAGAAGTGCGGATTAGCAAGAAGGTCGGCCACACGCCAAAGAACATCAGATAAGACCCCAAATAGATCCACATGCCAAGAAACCACTCTGAAAAAGAATGAAAACCAACCAATAAGCACAAGAACTATCTCGGAACCCAGGAACAGTCAAACCAGGAGCGATAACTACCCGAAAAAGAATCCAAATGGATTGAAAGTATGGAATTAAGAACATGAACCAGCCTGGAGACTGAAAATAGGATCTTCAATGAAAAGAAAGCAACTACTGGCACCTACTGGAATGAACACAAAAAATTGCACATTGAACTAAACAAGAACTTAAACTGCAAGGAAATGTTTTTGGTTGATGCAAGATTGCTCATAGACAGGGGATGCTCCTACATAAAAAAATTTCTACATGATGTCATTAAACATTTGGTCAATCATATTTTTACTCAAACTAATTACTCATAACAAATAAATCTCATTACTTAAAGTCAAATTTAATATCATATTTCTACTTCAACCACCTATGGTCATTTCCCTACATGCCATTAGCTAGTCAATCATCTATATTAAGCATAAAACTTGATATCCTAGCCTTACTTGCCACCACTTATTTTTCTTTAATGTCACACACAAATTCAAGTACATACATATATTACCTTATTCAATCTCATCTCCTACCATCACTTAATTATAATCATTCACAAACTAAGCATTCTTAGAGATCAAGAAACACGGTCATCTAGAAACATAGTACACCTCATACATTACACCATAAATTTGTCCATCTGCAATTCATGAAATAACACTTTAATACAATAGGATAAGGAGATAGAATCTTGTCGTAATCCATCCATTTGATCAAGTAGGACATTTCATCAAACACGCAACTTCTACTCAAGACAGAGACTTCTATCTTGCCCAACCAAATAAAGACATAATGGTATGATTTCAAATTTTGTATATATGCAATGCACCAAGTTTTTTCTTTGTTCTACACACTTATTATAACATTGTTTTTTAACCTATTAGTTTATAAGAACTTCCTACATTATTTATGCATAAGAGATTCTATCTAATCAAATCTTCCTTAAAATAAATCATGGATACAATGCATAAGTCTCAATCTTCAAACAACTTCATTTTATCCAAACTTTTCTTTTAATATTTGTGCAATACCACATTTCAACAATGAATATCCAAGGCTCCTACTCATTATCAATAGACTCCTAAGTGCTATGATTCTTTTACCTAAATGAATAGGAGAGGGAGGAAGAATACTGCCAATCAACCAATGTATGCACACATGAATTATGCATGAATAATTTGAAATTCCTAGGCATGTCACATTTATTGTACCACGTAGCTGTTCACATCATTTTCTAAGATATGCAACTTAACTTTCCATGAGATCTCCTAACATTACAATGCAGCTAGAAACCTCAAATACTTATTGAAAGATATGATTTATTCAAACAATCTTTTCTTAAATGCAGAATCACACACATATATATAATCACTCGATAGTTCCATTGGTATCCATACTTTACTAATTAACTTCCTTACATTTTACATAGGAGAATAAACAAAAGAGAAGGGCATTATTAGACTACTATTTCCTTATATAGGTGCATTCCATACAAGCTATTCAATTTCAAGTCATGGTCTACACTAAATCAAGCATAATACAAACACTCTATCTTACTATTCATAAGAAAATCAATGTAACAAACTAATCCTATAAACATAACATTAGATAAGAGGAGACACATAATTTTCTTTCATTCTATAGAATGATCATTTATAAAGGGAAAATAACCTCTAATATTTAGGTAAGCACTAGAAATTACAAGCAATCAAAACCACATAGAATCGTATAGCATCACACTCATCTAGAGGAATGGATAAGAAATGAATACACATTTTGCACACAATTATGATTTTTAGAAGAGATTAGGGAGAAACATAAAGCATAAACATATAAGATCTCCTAAGTTCCAATGACATTTTGCATCCCAAATCTCAAAGAACAACTCAAGTCAAGAGAACATTATAGTACACCACGCAAGGCCAAGAGCAACAACCTTAACAAGAGATCACAATGTTTGTAACCTAACTCTGATACCAGATGTAATGCCTGCCAAAATATGCTAGAGAAATAAACCATAATCTATTAACAAATGCAGATTTTTTTTCCAAATTTAACCACTACTACTATGCTATCTCAACATTTATTAATGCATTATAACAACCATTATACATCAATGCGTCAATAACTATTACAAGAATATATATGAATCAAAATGAACATAACCATAGTAATATATTATGCAGGTAGAATAACCATTTAACCATTAACATATATGATGAATAATGATTAATAGTAAATACTCAACAGATACTAAGAGGGGGGGTGAATCAGTATAGCCAAAAATCTTCCTTAAACCACTTTGACTACAAAGATTGAACTAACTGGTAAACAGGATCACCGATCTAAAATAGGGCACTACCGGTAAAACACAGTGAGACTATGGAACACATAAATCGGTAACACTTAGATCTTCACCACACCTAATATCTCCTTACCACTTCACCCATATGCATAAACAAGTAAAATATCATAAATATAAAGACCACTGGATCAACATGCATTACCACTTAACATAAAATACTGATCATCACATGAAAAGGCATCACACATGACACACTAATTTTTCATGTGGAAACCAAACTGGGAAAAACCATGGTGGGGATGAATACCCACAAGTTGTTCTTTGAACTCTTCTGAAGTCTGCTCTGTTAGGAGCCTAATCCAGCTAAGGATTTTACAATAGGTTATGCTAGGAACCGATCCTGCTAGGGATCACCCAGTTAAAGGGTAGAACCCTTTTAAAGGTTACCTCACAAGAGGATTTGAAGAACTCATTGAATTGAGTCACCCTATTAAAGGATTTACACAAAAGCCTGTTAAAGCTACCTAGTTAAGGGATTTTCCAACTGCTGAAATGGTTAGAAGTAAATAGGTAATACACTAATCTAATAACAACACACAATGCCAAGGCAGATCCACTTTAGCTCCTTTGCTTCTACAATCACACTCTGCAAGTATCAACACACTTCTCTGGTCAGGTAAGAATCAAGTATCTCTTCACTTGGATACACACGTAACATTTTTCAACAACTTCACAATGCAAATCATCATCGACCTTATAGGAAACAGATAGGTCGGTATCATAAACCCTAAACCCTAAATATTTAGGTTATCAATATAGTCGGTCCAATCCTAACCATTCAATCACATTGCATTGAATAAAATAGTCTTGAATAGATCTCAAGACGTTCTCCATCATTCATTTTTTGCCGCTTCTGGAAGCTGATAACTCATCACGTGTTCTCCACCATTTACTGAGACTTCGCACATTCTTGAGGTAGATAGGATCAATCATCTTCATGCAAGATCCTCAAGGAAATCCTTCACGCGCACAAGGCTGATGTGGAAACATGATCTGATCTCCATTTCAATGCTAACCCATCACAGGATGTCGTCAGTCGAATCACACACACTTGAAATGCATCAACCGAAAACCCTAAAGCTGAGACTACCAGTCGGTAGTCATACCAAATGAAACCTCGATACAAGACTTCCCATATACCAGTTCTCATTCCAACGTACTGCTTCACTTGAACCAACATATACTGGTTCACAACATCATATCGGTTCTCTTTCCAGTTTGCTTACTTCAAAATACCAGTTCATACTTCAACATATTGACATCAATGACAACATACAATATCATCATGTCATCAAGTGCTACACATATGCCAACAATCTCCCCCTTTGGCATTGATGGCAATACACAAAGATATCTCTCTACTTCACATCTTTTCCCCAATCTCTTCCATATTATGTCTTCAAAACTGCAAATATCTTCTCTTCTTCACATCTTCTCCCCCTTTGACAACAATGCCAAAGTGGAGGCAAAAACATCCATGTTCCACTATGCTACTCCCCCTAAGGAGTAGCATCCTTCAACACACCAATCCTAAAAAAGAATTGACAATGCAATACCTGACTGATGTGGAGCACATACCTTTAGTTAACCTCTTGAAGGGGCAACACCCATAATTCACCTCTTAAATAGGTAAATGTAGCCTTCGGTAGAGGCTTGGTGAATTTGTCTGCTAACTACTCCTTACTGGAAACATGTTCCAATACCACCTCCTTGTTTTGAACTTTCTCCCTCAATAAATGATACTTGAGCTCGAAGTGCTTGGTTCTAGCATGCAAAACCAGATTCTTGGAAATATTAATTGCACTTGTGTTGTCACAAAAGATACTCACCGGTTCAGATACAGAGAATTTGAAACCACTTAGTACATGCTTCATCCAAATTGTCTGCGTGTAGTTCATAAATGTTGCTAAATATTCTACTTCTGCTATGGACTAGGAGATACAACTTTGCTTCTTACTCATCCATGAGACTAGTCTACCACCAAAAATTAATGCATCATCGGTTATGCTCTTCCGGTCATCCACATTACCAGCCCAATCGACATCTGTAAACACTTTGAGATTGAAATCATTACTGTATGGATACCACAATCCATAGTCAATAGTTCTCTTCAAATATCTATGAATCCGCTTGACTGCTACCAAGTGGAATTCTCTTGGACTTTTTTGGAGCCGTGCAGTAATGCCCATTGCATGTGCAATGTCCGGTCTGCTATGTACTACATAGTGCAACTTACCAATCATTGATTGGTATTCCTTCTCATTTACCAATGCTGAGTCATCCTCTTTTGACAATTTACAACTGGTCACCATCGGTGTACCAATTGGTTTGGTGTCTTCCATGCCAAAGGTCATCAACACCTCTTTGACATACTTGGACTGAGTGATAAAGATACCATCTTTCATTTGTTGAATCTATAGTCCAATGAAGAACTTAATCTCCCCTATAAGTGACATCTCAAATTCCTTCTTCATCTCATCTACAAAATCATGACTCATCTTGTCATCTCCACCAAAAATTATGTCATCAACAAATACTTCACAAATCAGAATCTGATCTCCTTCTGATTTTAGATAGATATTGCTATCTTCACTTGTTCTTTCAAATCCAATCTTCACAAGATGGGAGTGTAAACATTCATACCATGCTCTAGGTGCCTGTTTCAATCCATACAAGGCTTTATGTAGCCTACACACCATGTCACTGTCTTCTAATAGTGCAAACCCATTTGGTTGCTCTATATACACCTCCTCTTCAAGTATTCCATTCAGGAATGCAGATTCTACATCCATTTGATATACTTTGAATCCCTTGAAGGCTGCATATTCAAGAAGCATTCGAACTCCTTCCAATCTAGCTACTGGAGCAAAGGATTCTCCATAGTCTTCTCCTTCTTCTTGAGCATATCCCTTACACACCAATTTGGCTTTGTTTCTTACCACTATGACATCTTCATTCAGCTTATTTCTGAAAACCCATTTGGTGCCATTGACATTTTTATGCTCAGGTCTGGGTACCAAAAACCATGTACCATTCTTTTATATCTTGTCAAGTTCCTCTTCCATTACCTTGATCCAGTCTTCATCTTTATGTGCCTCTTTAAATTTTTTAGGCTCAAATTCAAAGATCATGCAAGATTTTTCTCTGACCTTTCTTCTTGTAAGAATTAATGCATCCTTATCTCCTATGATCTTCTTTGGATCATGATTCATCTTTACATACCTAGTAATGATCTTAACAGATTCCTCTTTCTTTTCTTCTTCATCCTCATCTTCATTAGCATCAGCATCTACTAGTGTAGGAGAATTGTTACTGGTACTAGGTTGTTTTGCAACCGGTTCCCAGAAGGTTACAACCGGTTCATCTACCACTTGCTCACTATCAGTTTCCTCACGTTTCTCAGAAGTTTCATCAACTCTAACATTGATACTTTCAACAATTATCTGAGTCGTATTGTTGAAACACTTGAGAGCTTTGCTCTTGGTGGAATACCCTAGGAATATTCCCTCATCACATTTTGCATCAAACTTGCTCTGGTGTTCACTCCTCTTGATATAACACTTGCTACCAAACACTCTAAAGTAGCTTACTATAGGAGTCTTACTGGTTCAATACTCATAAGGTGTTTTATCCTTACCTTTCTTGATGAGTACCCAGTTCATTGTGTAAATTGTAGTGCTCACTACTTCTCTCCAAAACGTGTGACCAACCTTTCCTTGAATCAGCATGGTTTTGGCTGCTTCAACTATAGTCTGGTTGTTCTTTTCTACTAGGCCATTCTATTGTGGAGTCTGGGGGGCAGATAGTTGCCTCTTGATGCCATTTTCTTCACAGTACTTATTGAACTCACTAGAAGTGAACTCACCTCCTTGGTCAGTTCTAAGGCATTTGATTCTCTTACCACTTTCTTTTTCAACCAGTTCTCTAAAGGCTTTGAACTTTCCAAAAGCTTCAAACTTGTCTTTCAAGAATGTGACCCACATCATTCTTGAGCAATCATCAGTAAGAATCATAAAGTACCTATCTCCTTGAACACTCCTAGTCTTCATAGGACCACACAAATCAGTATGCACAAGATCAAGTAAATTTTCTGTTGTGAAGGATTTACCTTTGAAGATTGAGGAAGACATTTTCCCCAGTTGACATTCTATACACAGAGGATTCTTTGGTTTGTTCAGCATAGGCAATCCTCTAACTGCCCTGATCTTACTAGCCTTCACAATGTTATCAAAATTTACATGATAGAGTCTCCTATGCCATATCCAACTATCATCATACTTAGCCATTAGACATTGACTAATATTTGCATTCAACTAAAATAAGTTACCTTTGGTCTGCATACCGGTGGCCATCAGTTCACCACTCTTTCCTTTTATTTTGCACACTCCATCTTTCAATTCTAGAGTGAGTCCATTATCATTCAACTAAGCAACACTTAGAAGGTTATGCTTGAGACCTTCTACCCAATACACATTATCTACACTTCTTTTTCCACTTAGAGAGATGGACCCTCTTCCTTTTACCATACAAGGTGCATCATTACTGAATCGAACTACACCTCCATCATATTCTTCCAGAGACAGAAACTTTCTTCGATCACCAGTCATATGGTGAGAGCAACCACTGTCAATAATCCATTCATTAGAATTATCAAAGCAGGAGACAAGAGCCTTCTTGTTTGACACATCTTCCTTAACAACTACAAATAATATGTCTTCACTTTCTTCATCTTCTAATTGATCATCAGTGACACCTTCATCAACTGCAACAAGACAGTTTCTCCTATTTCCTCCTTTGAAATTTTTGAACCTCTCTGGTTTGTCCTTATTATCACCATTAGGACAGTTAACAGCAATGTGTCCAATCCTATTGCAAGAAAACCATTTCAAAGGGATCTTACCTCTGTATTTACCAGTTCCCTTAGGAAGTCTCTTGGCCAGAAGAGCTTCAAATTCCATCAGGATTTCCTCATCATCCATATCTTCTTTGTCTAGGTTCACAACTGGTACTAACTTCCTTACCCTGTCTAGATAGTGCAGCAGATGCTTTAAAGGCTGAATCGGTCTTCTAAACACTACCATCATAACTGTTTAGCTCATAAGCGGTCAACTTAGCAATGATAGAATCAAGGGATACCTTTGTCTTGTCAATAGATCTCAACTCCTGAATAGCGGCAACCCTTATTGCATAGACTGGTAATAAGGTTCTCAAGACTTTTCTCACAACGGTGGGATCATCTATTTTGCCTCTTGCACTCTTGATGTCTCCTACAACAGTTTTGATTCTTATCCCATACTGTTGAATGGTCTCTCCTTCAACCATTCGCATATCTTCAAACTTTCCTCTAAGGCTTTCTTCCTTAGCCTTCTTTACATGCTCGTCACTACCATAGATAGACTCCAGAGTATCCCATACATCCTTGTGATTGTCTTTATCCTGAACATCTATAAACTCAACATTAGATAGGCTGCTGATAAGAGCTTCCATTACTTGCCCATTCTCCTGAATTTCTCTTCTTTGATCATTGGTGAGAGTACCGGTAGGGACAACATAAGTATTCTCAACATAGTTCTAGTGTTGAGAACCCATGCTTTTGATGTATATTTTCATTCTATCCTTCAATATCTTAACGTTGTCTCTATTAAACTTAGGACCTTCCCTCTTCATCATTAGAATAGGATCTTTCCCTCAAGCGGTTAAGCTTACAACATAGAGGACCTGGAGGATGCTCTGATACCAATTGATGAATAATGATGAATAGTAAATACTCAACAGATACTAAGAGGGAGGGGTGAATCAATATAGCCAAAAATCTTCCTTAAACCACTTTGACTACAAAGATTGAACTAACTGGTAAACAGGATCACCGATCTAAAATAGGGCACTACCGGTAAAACACAGTGAGACTGTGAAACACATAAACTGGTAACACTTAGATCTTCACCACACCTAATATCTCCTTACCACTTCACCCACATGCTTAAACAAGTAATATATCAGAAATATAAAGACCACTAGATCAGTATGCATTACCACTTAACAGAAAATACTGATCATCACATGAAAAGGCATCACACATGACACACTAATTTTTCACGTGGAAACCCAACTGGGAAAAACCATGGTGGGGATGAATACCCACAAGTTGTTCTTTGAACTCTTCTAAAGTCTGCTCTATTAGGAGCCTAATCTGGTTAAGGATTTTACAATAGGTTCTTCTAGGAATCGATCCTGCTAGGGATCACCTGGTTAAGGGATGGCTAAATACCCGGTTAAAGGTTATAACCCTGTTAAAGGTTACCTCGCAATAGGATTTGAAGAACTCATTGAATTGAGTCACCCTGTTAAAGGATTTACACAAAAGCCTATTAAAGCTACCCGGTTAAGGGATTTTCCAACTACTGAAATGGTTAGAAGTCAATAGGTAATATACTGATCTGATAACAACACACAATGCCAAAGCAGATCCACTTTAGCTCCTTTGCTTTTGCAATCACACTCTACAGGTATCAACACACTTCTCCGGTCGAGAAAGAATCAAGTATCTCTTCACTTGGATACACACATAACATTTGCCAACAACTTCACAATGCAAATCATCATCGACCTTATAGGAAACAGATAGGTCGGTAGCATAAACCCTAAACCCTAAACATTTAGGTTATCAATACAGTCGGTCCAATCTTGACCATTCAAACACATTGCATTGAATAAAACAATCTTGAATAGATCTCAAGATGTTTTCCATCGTTTGTTCTTTGCCACTTCTGGAAGCTGATAACCCATCACACGTTCTCCACCATTTACTGAGACTTCGCACATTCCCGAGGTAGATAGGATCAATCATCTTCATGCAAGATCCTCAAGGAAATCCTTCATGCGCACAAGGTTGACGTGGCAACACGATCTGATCCCCATTTTAATGCTAACCCATCACAGGATGTCATCGGTCGAATCACATAGACTTGAAATGCATCAACCAGAAACCCTGAAGCTGAGACTACCAACTGGTAGTCATACCAAATGAAACCCTGATACAAAAATTCCCATATACCGGTTCTCATTCCAACATACCGCTTCACTTGAACCAACATATACCAGTTCACAACATCATACCGGTTCTCTTGCTAGTTTGCTTACTTCAATATACTGGTTCATACTTCAGCATATTGACATCAATGACAACATACAATATCATGATGTCATCAAGCTCTGCACATATGCCAACAATATCTCTATACAAACTCATACATAACATCCATTCCCTATGGTATCTCATCGTCACTACTTGACATAATACTAACACATCACATATCCATCTAGAGAAACACATACTATTATTTAGCTAACTACGAGGAATCATTAACTCATATGTATAAATCTATCACATTACATGTTCTTTAGGTTCATTATAAAATACCAATGAAATGTTCCTAATACCCATCTTTATTCATTAAACACTTAACACACCATGAATCTAAATGCATTTATCCTTCTACATATGGAATTCTATATTTCCTTAAGCACAACTCATCAAGAATACTATCCATAATCGTATGCAAGAATATAACAGCAAGCACTTATTTATTTCCAAATAGGATTCCAAGCTACCAATCAGATTCAAGAGTCATATGATACTACAAGAATAGACACAATCTAACATTTCAATTCCCTACTTCAACATAGGATCTCATTCCCAACATGATGAACATTTCTACAACATGAACCATATAATAACACGTCATCTTATTTCAAGAGCATAGCTCTACATCATCAAGTCTAAATACATAAGAGCACATGGTACAAGCACATAGTCTCTTTTCTACATCCCATCCTAATGATTAATAATACCAGTTACACAAGTACATATTCATATTCCACGTTTACAAGTCATCATAATACAATATTATCTCTACTACATGGAAATCAACACCATAAAACAACCGCATATTGAAGAGCCATATATTCCATATAAATACACAACTACTCATTAATTTTCCATATCCCAAGATAGCTAACATTGAAGATTGTCATCTTTCCAATCAAGGCATACACGATTACTAACATATTCACTATCATCCACAAGATATACACAAGTACTAACATATTCACTATCATCCACAAGATATACACAAGACATTGCATTTATATCTCTCAATTATTTCATTCCTCTCTAATCAAAATAACATATACAATAGAATATCTGATTACAACTATTTCACTCAATACATCTCATTTTGAATCCAATCTACTACAAGTCCTATTATACATGTTCTCAATATCATGAATACATAGTCTTCTTAACATTTGCATTCTTCATTCCACATGATACACTTTCTAATTACATAGAATATTCTCCTAGAAATCAATTCACATGATGAGATAATATAGATCCATATGCACGCACGCTAACATCCAAAGAAGAACATCCCAATGGAAGAAGGCATCAAACCACCTGACCATGTGGAACCTAATAGGAGCCACCCCCCATGATAGGAGATGACATAAGGTTCCAACTCACACTCAAGACCTAAGCTGACACCTAACAACCATATGATACAACATGACACCACAAGACTCCAACATAAGAGTACAACATCAAAATACATCACATGGCTAAATCAAAGAAAACAACCTCCAGAGGCATAATCGATAAATAAAGGCATATAGATAATGGACACATGTGGGGTAGAGTGTCATCACATGCTATCCTCATGTGGCATCCATTTCCACCTTGGGGTCACTCAAGGGAGATCGGGTTACTACTCCAATGGTCTTCCCAATCTAGGATCCCAAATCCATATCCCTGGGTTCGTCCAATTGGGCATACAACAACATGTTCTTTATCTTGATTAGGTGAATTCCTAATTACCCAACCCACTAATTAATTATTAATAATGTTATCACTTGAAATTAAACCATAACTCTTCATGTGGTTTCATCAAGTCTAAACCCCCTCCTAGAGGCCTAATGCTCAAGACCCTGGTCCACACATGTAAGAGCCCACTCTCCCTACCATGGACCAAAACCATAGGGTAGAACATAACAATTTACATCACAATAAAAACATTAAGCTCAACATGGAATGCATCAAAAACTCATTACAAATCTGATACAACTGAATCTCAGATGTAATCACCAACATGCAATCCAAGAGCCACTTATCAAGAACCAAGCCATAAGCTCAAAATGCCAAATCGCTACAATAAAGAAAGAGAGCCTCAAGAATGTCAAATGCCCATAAAAGTGGGCAACACATGAATCTGATAACATAGAATAATCCTCCACGGCGAGGCACAACATATCCTCATGCTGGAGCTGCAAACTACCCTTCCTCAACATAAAGGACACACTCAACTTGCTAGAGCAACATATCAATACCTCAATGGTCAAGTACAAAACCACTTGCCAGAGCCAAAATGGATTCATACATATCACAAATGAATAGCACAATGCCCAAAAACCACCAAACATGATAAAACAAGCCTCTAGAATGAAGATCAAGCCAGAAAGACCAACTGAGGACCTCAAAACTGGCCCAAAAATATGTTGATACTACTTTGGGGCTTTTAAAGCCTAGACTGGTGCTTTTGTAGCCCAAAGTGGTGCTTTTGCAGTTAGTTTTAGCACTTTTGTATCTAAGTTGCAACTTTTGAAAAATGGGATGCAGAGGTGTTCAAACTTGCCCAGATTTGGGCACGGGCTCAATCAGGGTCCAAAATCAACTAGTACAGATAAAAGACCATCACAAAGGCATATTAAGGTTTATATATAGAAACAATGAGTCCATTCATTCACAGATTTCATCTTTCATGAGCAATCCATATGCACAAAAGAGTCGCAGACTCAACCATACTATTGTAAAACATATCAAAAGGCCTTCAAATACTATGATAACTTGAAATAGGATATAAAAGGGCCAATAAAGCTTCAACAAGATCCAAATAATGCAATAGAACATCATACAAAAAATTAATTCAAACAAGAAGACATTTCCCATAACCATTTCCAGCAATACCCAAAATTGCAATCACAAATACAACTTAAAAGCATTCCCACTGTAATCTCTTGTCAATAAACAATAATAGATAACTGAAATCACTCCCAAAATTTCCCAAAATAATCATTTTGACAAGCACTTGCAGACAATATTTCCTGAAGATCAAAACTGAGAATAAAGCATTCAGATCCAACTTGGAAACGAAGCAAGGCAATGAAAACTTGATGAAGAATCTTCCAAGAACTAGAAAGCTTCAATCACAATCCAAAACCAATCCAAATCCTCAATCAATCTACAAATTCTCCTAGAAGCCAACCTCCCATGAATGCACAAGAAATCATAAAAATACCCAAAAATCAAACCCAAAACTTTATTAAAAGTCCACCAATCAAAATATTTTCCAAAAACCATATATTATACCAACCCTTTGCAAAGTTTGAGGAAGGTATTAAATAAATATATTATTTACCTACCTCCCCATTCGACCAATTAGATAAAAGGGTAGGTAGATTAATATTAATTCAAGTTAAGCAAAGAGGGAAGTAAAAAGACAATAAATTAAATAATAGTTTATACACCCCATGAGAAAATATTATTCACAAATAACAATATAATGAACTACCATATAAATTAAATAAATATCCATGAATAACAATGTACATCCAATGAAAGGATTCGCTCTGCAAATTTTTTCTCTCCATGGGTGGTAAGGGAGGTGTTGGTGTGTGGGTGGATGTGGCTTGGGAGGACATGCCACATGTCCTGCAATGGGTCTTCAAGAAGGGCAACTGGGTAGACATGGCAATATCGGCTAGTCGGAGAGATAATGCAAATTTTTTCAGGCCATCTTCTAGGCATTTTAGGGGTTTTTGGAAGAAACCAGAGGGCTTTGGTTTTCGTGAGTCAAGAGATTGGGACTCTAATAGCCATGGTGGTACTCATGGTTTTCATAGCCACTCTCGACAAGGGTTTCATGGGCATTTTCACAATTATGATGGGAAGGATTTTAACTGCAGGCGTTTTCAGACCCATTTTCTAGGTCGATCAAGGATGAGGACTGCGGTGATGGGGGGTCAAGCTTCTTTTGCTGAGATTGTTAAATGATCAAAAAATGTGGAAGAAATGTTACCGAAAAAATCCGATAAGGTTCTTCCGGTGGTTCCTTCTGATCAATAGGGGGATAAGGTATGTGAAAATACCACTGATTCTAATCTCACTGATGGTTCCTCTCCTCAGGTTTGGGCTCCTATTCCTTTTTTGGATCTTGTTGGGTCTTTGATTGTTAAGAAAGCAAGTAGCTTGCATCTGATTGCTATCTTCGGGGTTTTTTGGGGACAACAAACATGTTTATCTAAATTGCTTCATAAATTGAAAAAACATTGGTTGGGTATGTGTTATTTTCATCTATTATATGCAAATTTGTTCATCATTGTTTTCACTTCTCCTTCGACTAGAGACCAAGTTCTTAAAACTAAACATCACTGGTTTGGGAATAATGTGATTTTTGTTTTGGCTTGGAAACCGTTTTATGTGCCTAATTGTTCGAAACCTAAGGTTTGTCCAGTTTGGTTTGGTTTGCCTAATTTTCCTTTCGAATTCATGGATCTAAAGGTGTTACAAATGATTGGTGATAAGTTTGGCTCTTTTTTAACTTCTAAATCAGATATGGTGGATGGGGTGGTTCTGGTAAAAATTTGTGTTCTGATCAGTCCGATTTTGTCTGCCCTAGGACTTGCAATCTTAAATCCAATGATGGAATATGGTGGCAACCGATTGATAAGTTGCCTAATGAGCTCCCTTTGGGTTCTTTAATTGTGGATTCTCCTTTATTCATGGTTATTAAGATAAGAATGTCTATTAATTCAAATTCAGTGGTAAATCATTCTGCTATGACCAAAGATGTTGGGCCTAAAACTAGTGAACATTTATTGAATACTAAAATTTTGTCTCCTTCTCTCCCCGAGCTTGATGTCAACAGGTTAGATCCTCCTAGGTCTTTGAATCTCAATGATGTGGTGTCCCTTGTTAAGTGCAATGATGTTAACTTTGTTTAGCTTCTGGATAACAACCCTAATACGAATAATGATAATCTAGGTTTAGGTCTTAGGTCTGCAAATGAGCATAAGGCATCTTCCTCAAACATTTTTTTGAATCTTCCAAATGAGGAAGTCCCGATTCATCAGATTCAAGACTTAGTAAAAGACAAGGGTAGGAGGAGCAATGATTTGCCTTTGGATGATTCAGTTATTATCCCAGATGCTAATGCAGTCCTTCAGGTTAATGAGCTTTTGAATTCTCAGGATCTTCACCTTGATGAGCATGTAATTGAGCGAGTGGTTAATTCAATTGAATGTGATTTGGATAAACTTAATCAGACCCTTCCTTTATCTTCTTCTGTGAATCCTTTAGAGGTGCTGGCTTCTAAACATTCTGAGGAGTTTGTAGAAGAAATGGTGCTACCTAATTCAGGTAACAATTTGCCAATTATCCAATCAAGTATGACTTTGACATCCCCAGTGGTTTCTCCTCGTAGGGGGAGACCTCCGAAGAATAGTAAAACCCAAATGGAGATTGATGTAGGTATTAAAAAGACCCTATCACCATCTCCTATTGATAGGTTAGGGAAGCTTTCTTCTTCTGTGGGTAGACCTAAAAAGTTAGGTCTTTTTTCTGAATCATTGGCAAAAAGGGCTAAGAATTCAGTCTCTAGCCATCCAGTTACTCGGTCGGTGGCTGTAAAGAGGAATTTGCAGTCTTCTTTTGGAGATAGTAAAATTTATCCATCATTTGGGAAGAGGGGAGCTTCTGCCTCCCCTCGAGGACAATGCAGATCATTTCTTGGAATGTTAGGGGCTTAAAAGCCCCTAACAAGCGTCGCTTAATTAAGTCTCAGATTGACTTAATTAAGTGTGATGTCTTTTTGCTTTAGGAAACTAAGTTGTCTTTGGAGTCTGCAGATAGGGTTTTTTCTTCTTGGAAATGGTAGAATCATGTTTATGTTTCTTCCTTAGGGGCCTCAGGGGGTTTGGCTCTTTTGTGTAATAGTTATAATATTGAGCTAAATATTGTGGCTTTTGATACTAATTGGATGTTGTCCTTTGTCAAGAGTAAGGTCTCTAGTGTCAAATTTTGGCTTTTCAATGTTTATGCTCCTTCAGGCATTCAAGGTAAAAGTAAATTATGGAAGGAGCTTGGAAGGACCTCTTCTCCTTTGAGGCAAGGTTCCTTTGTTGTGTTTGGGGGAGATTTTAATGCTATTACTGATTTAGAGGAAAAGAGTGGTGGTATTCTTCCGAATTATAGGATTATAGATTATTTTAGGTCCTTCATAGTAGATGTGGGTATTTTTGATTGTAAGTCTTAGAATGGAGTTTTTACATGGACTAATATGAGGAGGTGTTTCTCTCAAATAGATGAGAGGTTAGATAGATTCTTATTATCTGAGAATTGGTTTGATTTGGATGTTGATTTTTCTTCTTCTATTCTTCCCAATATGGGCTCAAACCACTTTCCAATCTCCTTCTCCATTCTAGAAGACAAACCTCTTCATAAATCTCATTTTTAATTTGAGCCAATGTGGTTAAAGGATCCCTCTTTTCTTTCATTGCTTAAAAAATGGTGGGATTCTTCTCCTTTTGTCTCGGGTTCTAGAATGTTTCAAGTTGTGAGAAAGCTCAGTTTTTTAAAATTAAAAATTCGAGATTGGAACATGGTTCATTTTAAAAACATTTTTGAAGAAAAACATAGAATTCGAGATATGATAGTAAGTTTGAATAACCATGTGATTCAACATGGCATGGTTCCTTTAGTTTTTGATGAATTAAAGTCTCTCAAATCTTAGCTTGATGAGATTTTGGCTAGAGAAGAAATTTATTGGAGATAGAAGTCTAGGGAGTTATGGCTTTTGGAGGGGGATAGGAATTCCAAATTCTTTCATTCCTCCACCAAGTTGAAGAGGAGTAGGAATAGAATCACTTGTATTCAGGATCAGCAAGGACAATTATTGACTGAGTAGGATGATATTGCTAAGGAGATAGTAAGGTTCTTTAAAACCCTTCTGTCTTCAGAAGTAACAGATTTTAGCAATTTTGACTCTCATGTCCCTTCTTTGGTATCCATGGAAGATAATAAGATGTTAATGGCACCTTTTTCTCTAGAAGAAGTCAAATAGGCAGTTTTTGCCATGAACCCTGATAAGGCTCCTGGTCCTGATGGTTATACACCATTGTTTTTTGAGAAATGTTGGGACTTTGTGGGTAATGATGTTCTTTTGGCTCTTGAAGAGGCCAGGCGGAATAGGTCCATTTTGAAAGAACTGAATACTACTTTGATTTCTATTATTCCTAAGAAGGAGGATGTTAAGTCTTTTGTGGATTTCCAGCCTATTTCTTTGTGTAATACCTTATACAAGATATTCACCAAGGCTATCTCTTTAAGGTTAGCAAAGATTTTACCTAAGCTTATTTCCTTGGAGCAAGGGGGTTTTGTCCCAGGGAGGGAAACTGCAGAGGGGGCAATTGTAGTGCATGAGGTGTTGCATTCTATCTCCTCCCAGAAGTCTTCAGCTATGATACTTAGGCTTGATATGATGAAGGCCTATGATAGAGTAGAATGGCATGCTTTGTGTAAAGCTTTGTTAAGTTTGGGTTTTTTGTATGCTTGGGTAAAATGGATTCGCTCTTATACATATTCTGCAAGATTTTCAGTAATCCTCAATGGTTCTCCCTGTGGTTTCTTCTCCTCTTCCAGAGGTTTGAGACAAGGAGATCCCCTTTCTCTTTTTTGTTTATTCTTCTTGCTGAATCCTTTAGCTGGGCAATCAGGGCTGCTAGATTAGAGGGTTTTTGGCGAGGTATTAAGATTCAAATTTTTCTCAAGCTATTTCTCATAGCCTCTTTACTGATGATACTTTGTTGTTTGGGTATGCTTCTTTGTCAGAGGCTAAGATTATTTTAGATGTTATTCAGGAATATGCCTCATTTTCGGGTCAGCAAGCAATATTGATAAGTCTAAAATCTTCTTTCTTAATACTTCACCATTGGTGTAGGAGAGGTTGCATTCCTTCTGGGGTTTTCAGATTGGTAACCTGCCCTACTCCTATCTTGGGATTCCCTTCTTTGTTAAGAAAGATAAGCTTGGTTTTTAGGATAAGATAACTTCGGCCATTTCAAAAAGATTTTTTTCTTGGAATCATAAATGGTTGACTCTAGCTGGAAAATTGACACTTATTAAATCTATTCTGAGTTCTATTCCTATTTATTTAATATTGGTTTTAAAGTCTCCCAAATTTGTTATTGTAAATTTGCAAGATACCCTTTGATCGTTTCTTTGGGATAACAATAAAGATGGGAAAAAGAGGCTGCCTTTGGTTGCCTGGGATAAAATTTGCCTTCCTCAGGATTCAGGTGGTATTGGTGTTCAGAATTTGGAGAATCAAAATTTAGCCTTAGGGGCCAAGTTGGTTTGGAGATTGTATGAGAAGCCAAACTCTCTTTGGGCTCAGATTGTGTTTGCCAAATATCTAAACAATGGTCCTAAAGAGAGAATTTTCAAATTTTCAAATTTATCTTCTGGTTCTGTCATTTGGAATTTCTTATGTAAATGTAGATCAGTTATTATTCCTTGCCTCTCATGGGTTGTTCATAATGGAAGGAAAGCTAGGTTCTGGGATGAATCATGGAATGGTCATTGCTCTTTGATTAGTATTAGGGATTGGTCTCCCTTGATTGGTCCCCTCAACTCTCTTTGGGGTGTGTTTGTGGCAGATTATTTTGACATTGTTCAGGATGGCCCTCTGAAATTAGCCAAATGGAAGTCGATTGATTTCCTTGATGTGGATCTACATTTGAAAGCAAAGTTTGATAAGATTATGAGTGAAAGGTTTATTACTCTCTTAGACTCTAAAGATGAATTTATTTGGTCTGGCAATGCTTCTGGTAAATACTCTATTAAGGGAGGTTATTTCTCCCTTTTACCTATAGCTTCTGGCTCTTATTGGCCTTGTAAGCTGTTCTGGCACTTAACTTGTTTACACAAAGCTGGCATTTTTGCTTGGTTGGTCATCCAGGATAGAGTTCTAACATGCACGAGATTGGATAGATTAGGCATTACTATGGCTTTCCCTTGTGTTCTTTGTAATAAGAACCTTGAGTCTTCCTCACATCTATTTCTCCATTGTGATTTTGCTTATGATTGTTGGAATTGGGTGCTAAGTAAATTGGGTTTATCTTTTGTTATTGGCAAGGACCTTGCCTCTCACTTTCATTCTTGGTCTCTCATGTTTGCCTCTTCTTTTTATGCATGTCTTTGGGTTATCTCTCCATCTATTATCATCTGGAATATTTGGCTTGAATGGAATAATAGAATTTTTAAGAAGGTTAGTTCCTCAGTATCAGATGTTCTACAAAAAATAGAAGCCTCTATTTTGGAGGTTGCTTTGTCTTATATCTATCAGACCTTGGGAAATCAATCTTCTTTCTTGCATTGGGATAATAGGATTACCAGGGTTTGGGGAGCCCTCTCAACCTTACCCTCTCATGGCTCAATCTCCAAGAGTAATAATTCTCTTGCGAAGCGGGCACTGGCTAAATGGAAACCTCCTCCTTGGGGTAATTTTGATGGTGCTTCCCGGGGAAATCTTGGGAAGGTAGGGGCGAGGATGTCTATCTTTGATCATAATGCGCATCTTATTCTTGCTAAATGCCATGATCTTGGATATAACACTAATAATTTTGTTGAGTTTCAAGCTTTATCTTTGCAGTTGGATATGGCAATTTCTCTAAAGATCAAGAACATAGTGATTGAAGGTGATTTCATGGTTATTATTCAGAGTGTTATGAAGAAGAGATCGAATTGTTGGAAGTTGCAGTATTTGCTGGATCATATTTTACAAAAGTTAGATCCTTTTGATTCCTTCCTAATCTGTCATTGCTATAGGGAAATTAACACAGTGGTTGATTCATCCGAACTTCCTTCGATAGTTTGGGAAGGAGTTCAAAATTCTTTGCCTTTTGGCTGATTGGTTGCCCACCCTCCTTGATTTGTCAGGTTTATCTTATTTTTCACTTTATGGATGACTTTGTATGTGCCTAATATCTGATGTAGAAATCATACTTCTATTTTAAGTATTTGTCATATATTATGCCATTTATAGGGTGAGGATGTGGGTAATCATGACATATTCAAGGGTGGCGGCATGTGTGATTTGAATGTCTTTTGTTTTCAGAATTTCATGGGAATTTGGCATGTGTGAAAGTATTAGTATACGACACATTCTTGGGATATTATTGTTTTGTGTGGAGTGGTACTGCATCGAGGCTCGTCTTGTGTGATTTTTTCAGCCATGACAGATTTAGTATTGTTCTATGATCATTTGTTTAGTGGTGGCATCCTCTCCTTCTTGATTTTCATTAATGATTGTCAGTTTTTCATGGTTGTTAACCTGTGTGAAATATTCAAATCATGGTAGTTTGTAATGGATATTTTTACAAATTTGTTCTTGCCATTATGGTAAGTTGATGGTAGTCTTTTATTAATACTTGTAAACACCTAAAATTGTCATGTCTAATTAAATAAATATCTTTATTTATTTAATTATTTTAGCCTAATTCTTCTATTAATTGAATAAATCCTTATTTATTTAATTAATTCGTTTATCCTCTTCTAGCCTTATTTATCATTTAAATAAATACATTTATTTATTTAAATTATCCTTTTCCTAAATTAAATAAATATTTTATTTATCTAATTGATCCCACTTCCTCTATTAATTAAATGAATCTTTATTTATTTAAGTAATTCATTAGCCTTTTCTACCCATGACACATGTCATTCATCTCTTAATTCCTACACTACCTACCCTTTCATTATTTTCTTATTTCCTTTACCTACCCTCTAATCATAACCGACCTCTTTTACACCTCTCAATCTTATCCTTCCATTTCTTATAGTGTCTTCTATATAAGGGGATGCTTCCTTCATTATCAACCCTCACCTATGCATTCTAATCAAGTCTTCTAGCATTCAAGCTATCATATGCAATCAAGCCTACTTGCAACCACATTTCCATTCTTTGTTGAGCTCTTGTGCACATATAAAATCTGAGAGCAAATATATCGAGCAAGATCAATGGAGATAGGAAGAATGAAGATCCAAACCCTATTGGACATTTGATGGTATAATCTTTGTGATTTCATTTGATTTGCATTGTCTTACGTAATCTTAATATGTTATGGTGGATCTTTGTTGTTGTTAGGCTAGGGTTTTGTGGTTGAATTCATTTAGTCTTTCAATATTGTTGTTATCCATTTTCACCATAAACATTTTGGCATGCCTAGTGGGACATGGATTTTTGTTAGATCTGTATTTTTTTTGCAAGTTTTCCTAACCCTATATTGCTATTTTGTAAAACAATTTGGAGAATAACCTTATGCAGCTAGGGTTTTGGACACAAAATCAAGATCTTGGAGAGATTCGATCATATCTCACAAATGGCTTGGAAATTTTGCACCAAATTTTGATTGTAGGTTGAAGACAATATCAAGAGCTCTTGATCCAAAATTCAGAATTTTTGGAGCAGATTTGCATTTTCTATGAATTTTTTATTATTTCTATGAATGTTCGCCCAAAACTCAAGCACATATAGAATATGGCGTAAGCCCATAACCTTGATCGCTGCCCTATCCTCAAATGTTAGCTCTGGTTGTAAATTTGAGTCAATGGGAATCTCTCTCATGACTCCAGCATAGGTAGGTACCCCTGCAGTCAAGCAAATCAACTGTGTCAGTCAAAGTGGTATTCCCTGTTCATCACAAAATAAATACATTTATCCTCTTCTAGCCTTATTTCTCATTTAAATAAATACATTTATTTATTTAAATTATCCTTTTCCTAAATTAAATAAATATTTTATTTATCTAATTGATCCCACTTCCTCTATTAATTAAATGAATATTTATTTAATTAATTCATTAGCCTTTTCTACCCATGACACATGTCATTCATCTCTTAATTCCTACACTACCTACCCTTTCATTATTTTCTTATTTCCTTTACCTACCCTCTAATCATAGCTGACCTCTTTTACACCTCTCAATCTTATCCTTCCATTTCTTATAGTGTCTTCTATAAAAGGGGATGCTTCCTTCATTATCAACCCTCACCTATGCATTCTAATCAAGTCTTCTAGCATTCGAACTATCATATGCAATCAAGCCTGCTTGCAACCACATTTCTGTTCTATGTTGAGCTCTTGTGCACATATAAAATCCGAGAGAAAATATATCAAGCAAGATCAATGGAGATAGGAAGAATGGAGATCCAAACCCTATTGGACATGTGATGGTATAATCTTTGTGATTTCATTTGATTTGCATTGTCTTAGGTAATCTTCATATGTTATGGTGGATCTTTGTCGTTGTTAGGCTAGGGTTTGTGGGTGAATTAATTTAGTCTTTCAATATTGTTGTTATCCATTTTCACCATAAACAATACTTTCATGTGTTTATCTCGTTTATTTAGTATGGGAAAGGCTGCATTTTGTGTTTCATGGTTCTGTGGGTTTCTAGAGTTTTTGTTTCTGCAAATGTCATCTTCCCTGGCCTTTGGTATACATAGAGTGGTGCTTGAATCTAGGGTTTTGGAGGATGATAATGTGGATAATTGTGACAAGCTTAGTAAGGTCTTTAATCTATTTACTCCTACAGTGGCTTTTGAATTCTGCAAGCTTCTGGGGTGTCGTTGGCTGGAAATTTGCCCTCATATTTCTTATTCTGAGCTTTTGTCTTAGTTTGTTACAATCTGCTATGATGTTTTACTTGACGTTGATTTGGTCTGCCTCTTGGTTTCCACATTCATTTTTTTGTCAGTATGTAATTGGGATATGGTTTCTTCTGCATTCGTTGATTATTGTTTTGATGTGGGATCGTTTTATTATGGTGGTTTTCTTCCTCACCATGAGCTCATGGGTAATGGTTGAGTTTGGTCAATTATTGTATGAATTAAGAATGGGGCTGATATGTGACACCATGGAAGATACACAAGCTTCTATTGATTTTCTGCTGTATCTGGTTCCTGATCAGTATGTGGACAAAGCCTGGGTCATTTTTGAGGCTTTGCATTCGTTGCTTACTTTGAGCTTCTTGTACATTGCTCCTAGTCGTTTGGAATTTCCCCTGAGGGTTGTTCCTCCTCCGAATTCATCTCATGATCCTCTGGTGGAGAGCACTAGTTCTTGGTTTTTACATGTCTGACTACTTTTATCTTGGAGTTGTGGTATGGTTTTTTTTATGTAGATATGGAGATTTTGGTTGTATCGTATCTTTTGAGGAGTCTCTCTTTGGTATCCAGATATTCAATTTGTAATTCATAGAAGCTCCTACATTGGCATTGTTTTTTGACTCCTTGGTGGTACTACACGATCTTCTGATGAAATATTTTTATCTAGCCCTTTATTTGGCAGTGAGCTAGTTTTTGTATCTAGGCATGTCCTATGGGACCTTTGTATAGTTTTTCAGATGTAGGGGTTTGGGTGGTTTTTTGCTGGAGATGTAACAAATTATGTAAGGGTAGTTTTAGTTTTTTATTTCAAGGCTACAACCGGAGGTTTTCTTGTGGTTTCTTTCCTGTCGATATGCCATTTGAACTCGTTGTAAAAAAAAATTATGATTAATAAAAAAATTTAGTGGCTAGCCCACTTTTATTGAAAAAAAACAAAACAATGTACATCCAATAATAAAATACCAATGCCTCGATTAAATAATATTAATTAAATAACAATAATTAAATAAATAATCATAAATAAATTATAATAGAATATCAAAAAACATCATTAAAATAAAATAAAATAAAATAAATATAAAATCCAATAATCAACATTTAATAAAACTCAATTAAAATATAAGTTAATAAACAATAAAAAAATGACAGATCAAATAAATCAATAAGTCAATTAATTATGAAATCTCAACAATAAATTAAATAATCATTTAAACACTAAATCATAAACTAAAGCAAAGTAAGATAAACTTCAGAACCCAATAAATAAATAAATAATCAGATAATATTAATATTTCAATCTAGCCACTTAATAAACTATGCAATAGAATCAAGTATTAATTTAATTAAACAACCATACTCACAAGACCACATAACAAGGGTCCTAACAACCATAGTGCACCACAAGACAATACTAACACGACTCAACTGATAGGGTGACAACTTAAGCCTAGAGTGTGCGAGGGAAACACATGCCATCTCCATAAAAAATTTCCATTGGGATAAAGACACACTCAGACCTATGCGACCAGGTAGATTCGATGTCTATTACCTGCATCCACCACTCTAACACAACATATATAATACATATACATCATAATAATCAGACAGGTGATAGAGAATCACAATGTCACATCATGCTCGCTATGAGTGATATGACATCATCTCTACTCACGAAGACAGTCACATAATATATCATCAAAGCATCGCATAAAATCATGATCATGAAATAGGGTTAGTAGAATCATAACGTCATAAGTCATATATTCTACATGAATAAAGAACACATATAGATCCATAAATCATATAAATCCATCCATCATGGTGATTGCACATGCTAACATCCATAGGAATCATCAGATGCCACATGTCATATAGTATGTCTAGCATCATCAGTCATATAAAGCTCCAAACAATATTAATCATATCATATAGCATAAATCCACATAGAGTAACTAGCATCATCGATACCATCTAAGATAACAATAGAGTTATAAATAACCATCTAAGCATCATCCATATGTCTAAATAAGTCTTTTAATATGTAAATCAATATGCAAGTCTAGGAGAGGCAATACATAGATGATGCAAAGGAATCTATCATATTGGTAACAATGAACACCCCTAAAGGTTCAAGAGTTTAGAACTTTATGAGAGAATGTAGACAATTAATTTTAGATTATCTAACCCATGACACTCATAATGGAATGACTACCCTCTTCTGGGAAGATTCATGAGGCCCAGACTAGCTATCATAGACAAAGTCCTAGAAGGATATGCATCTAAGGAAATTTTAAAACTTATATGGGGTGATCAAGTGAGATTATTTGCCAGTGCAATGGAAGGATGGCGTTCATTACTAGAAATGGTGGTCATTGGATGACACGAGACTGCCAAGGGAAGATGTACTTTTGCTACAAGGGTTTCTTGATGACAGGACAATATATCTTAGAGGGACAAGACATCCTCATTTGGAATGGGTTGAAGACAAGTAGCTATAATGAAAAGGATGGCTACAAATTTTTGGAAAGAGATAAATAGTGGATTGAATTAGAGTTGCTAATGAAGCTATGTTGGAACATATTTTGTTTTCCTAGAGTAGGTACTTTCACTTGGGTAGCACTACAAAAAAAAATTATTACAACAAATAGGTTTGCAAATATGGGCAGTGGTCCATCTCGCTTCTCATTGTGTAAAAATATTGGTGAGACAATGGACCACTTATTGTTAGAGTGTACCTTCGCTCAGGAATGCTAGAGATGGTTGTGTGCAAGATTTGATGGGTAGGTGCCCTTCAAATGACTTTCTTAGTCTATTTTAGTCATGACCTACCTTAAGTAATACAAACAATTTCTTGTTGGCATTTTTGATGATTATGTTGTGATTGTCATTGATGGACACACACTTGCTATGAGATCACTTTGTGAATGTATGAATTATGCTCAACCGGTAATTGTTCCAAACCAGTATCATGTTGTAGTCTTTAGACTATTGATGTTATGCAGAAAGTGCTTACCGATCTCATGTGATATAAAGACCCAAGCAATATAATCCTATTGGACCGACATGAAATCAGATTCCTTTTAAGGACATCATGTCTAGGGTTTTAGGAGTTGTTAGTCTTTTTTATGGTTGATGAGTTTTTCATGTACGATCTTAGGAGAGGAGATCGAGTCTGTATGCTGTAATAGAGTGTGGAGTTTCTGAAGACTGAAGTAATGCTAAAATGCATTAACAATGAGCTATCAAGGATCTAACCAGGTATATTGTGCTAGTTTCTAGATCACTCACTTGTTGATTACTCACATATTCGAAAAGTCTGAAACCCTTAACCGAGTAGGCTTAGTAGAGCCTTTGTAAATCCTCTCACAAGGTAGTCTTTAATCAGACTTATCTCCTAACAGAGATTGAGATTCCTAATAGGATCTGTTATGGTAAAGAGCATTGTATGACGTTAACCGGTCTGACCTTAACTAGTCTGGTTACTATTCTGCAGATAGTTGTGAGTTTCATCCCACTGTGGTTTTTCCCATTTGGGTTTCCACATCAAAATCTCTTGTGTTATGGTGATTGTGCTTCTGTGGGTGAATGCCTTATTTTCTATTTGGTTTGCATGTGTGTTAACCGGTTTGTTTATTAAACTCTTTTACCGGTTTACTGCTAGACTATTAAAGTGTCTAAGTACTGTATTTTTTGGTATACTAATTCACCCCCCCTCTTAGTATTCATCAATTGGTATCAGAGCCAACCTTTCTATAAGTCTAACCACTTGGAAAGAGATATGGGGGAATACACTATGAGGGAACTTACTCATCAGCTCACTCAGACTGAGCAAGCCTATGATGAACTTAAAGTCAAATATAAGGCCTCTCAGGCAAAAAGAAGAGAGCATGCTGAAAAACTGATGGAGCTAACTGAAAACAGTTCCTCTGATGAAGCGGACATGGAGGCCCTAGTTCAAGAAGTGGAAAAACTAAACGAATCCAATACCAACCTGAGAAAGGAGTTGGAAGGACTGACTATCCGAATGTGTCAAGAGCTTGAGAACCGAAGGAAAGATGAAGATCTGGTAAAAGACAAAGATCATGAGATCTCCAAGCTGAAGCAAGAGATCAATGCACTTACCGCTCATCTTCATGAGAGCAAAATGGAAAAAGAAGAAATGCAAGGTGAACTAAACATGGCTATTTCTGAGAATGCAACCTTGAAGGAATCCAATGCTGCTATTTCCAAAGAACTCACTGAGTCAAAGGAAATACTTGCCAAATACAATAATAGTTTTGTTAGGCTTGAACAAAAGCTTGAATTTGTTCAACTAACAAAGAATAAGACTGGACTTGGTTTTTCCAGTTATGAGGAAGGTGAGACCTCTAGTACAAAGGATGGAGCATCAAAGAAGTTACCGGAACCAAAGGATAAAGGTAAGCAAAAGTTAAAACTTGTTTTCTTTAACTGTCTTAAGGAAAGACACACTGCCAATGTATGTAGAAGTAAGGCTTACAATAATTTTCCTTATTTTCTAAACGATAAGCCAAGACCCATTAGATTCAATGGTAATTGCTATGCATGCAAAAAGTTTGGGCATAGAGCATTTGAATGCAGGTCTTTCATGCACAACACTGGTAGGTATCCTCAAAGGAGGCAAGGAGCTTCTCCTGAGCCCTCCAGGAACTGGAAACCAAACCGGTTTAATTCCTATAATCACCAGTTTGGAAGCGGTGGCTATCAAGTGGAAACCGGATGGAGAGCAAACTGTTGGATTTGTCATGGTCATGGTCACACTACTGTAACATGTAGAAGGAAGAATGGAAACATGAATAATGGACCTTGGAGAGCACCTAGAATGGTTTGCTATCATTGCAACAAACCGGGTCATACAACAAGATTCTGCAGAACAAGAAAGAGTATATCGATGATATACCAGTCACTCTGGAAGGAAATATTGATGTTGAGATTGTTCAAACAGATATGAAGAAAACCTGGAAGAAGAAGCCAGAAGAAGTGATTCAAGTAGAACCGGTTTCTACACCTAGTGTGGAAGTCGTTGAACTGGCAAACTAAGCATCAAAAAAGCTTAGGGGGAGCAAATGGTGAAATATCTTGAACCCCCGATTTACACCAGTAAAAGACCTCAACTGGTATGTGATACCTGTTAGTTGGCAGAAGACTAGAAAAGGTAAGAGGAAAATTAGGGTTTACGCCCTAATAGTGGAGCATTTATTGTGGTAGGTGAAGAACTTGTTTAAAAGAATTTTTCAAAGTCATTTTTCACTTATCAATTCACGGGCAAAGAAGTTTTCAAGCACAGAGCGAAGAAAAGTGATTTAATTGTGATTCAAAGAACTTATCAAAATCTTGAAGAAAAAATCAAAAGCAAAACATCTGTTGGTGAAGTATAGAACACAAAGTGTTATTTCAGCAACCAAAGGAGTGTGTAGCAAAGTTTAAATTGCGAGCCCTAAATTTCGACTTATGAAGGTATTTTTCAAAATTCTCTGTTTATCATGGCTTCCGCATCACATGCTAGTTGTAGTGCACCCGTTGATATAGTAGACTTCATTTAATAGAAGGCAAAATACAATGCCCTATCTCAAACACCCACTGGTGTCATAGTTGAGGAAGGCATTTCCGATTATATTGACTGTAAAATTGAAGACCTAGGGTCTCTAATGATCCATTCCTAGTTGAGTTTGTTTTGCAGGAAGGACAAGAAGATCAAACCAAAAATTAGCATTCTGGAAAAGAAGAAGCTTCACAATGCAGTCTATTTCCTTGAAGAATTTTCAAATGATCACATCCAAATCATTCTAAGTAGAGTGCATGGTGATAAACTGTACTTAGAGTGGATGCATGATATCACACTGGAAGTGATTCATGTCGTCATCGATTTCTGCAACGTTGGTGAAGTGCCATCCCTAAGGAAGATTAGCAAGACAAAAATGACTAAGCTCACCGGTTCAGTGAGCGATTCACGGGGAATGACTATCAATTCCATCAAGGACGATCTGGTCAAATATGCATGTATGGTGATAGGATACCGAGCGTTCCATGCCAGTAGAATCAACTCTGTCTCTACTACAACGATAAATGCTGCCTACAGGATGATCAAGGAAGATGCATCATTTGATCTGTGCACTTGTATGCAAAGAGAACTTTTGTTGAATCTCAAGTCGATCAAACAGGACAATGCCTTGAGATTTAAGTTCAGACAACTATTGCTTGGGTTGTTCTTCTACTTCCAAGGCTATTTTCTAGGAGTAGGTGATATTCAATGGTTTGTTGATCAACCAGTGTCAAAGAAAATCAAGGAAATCCTACAAGCTGTAGGAACTGGTTATCTGGAAGTGCTGAACAAATACTTTGATGAGTTCAGATGCAAGATGAACCAAAGGGTGAGAATATCAGGTGATATTGTCAAGAAATATGAAGATGGCATCTACTTCACCATCAAAGTGGATGAATGCATAATGGAGGCTATTGAGCCCAGATAGGAAGAAGTGGAGCCTATGGGCTATGAGGTAATGAATGATATGTTGGAAGGGTATGCCTCTACCCTTATTGCCTCACCTCTTGATCCTAAGGAGAAGAGAACCGACACCCATCTAGAAAGGGTTACACTGGTTGAAGAACCTTCAATGCAGAAAGGAAAAGATCCTCCAATAAAGAAGGCAAAGGAAGTGCCATCTGTGTCAGCACCGGTTACTACAACAAGTCCTAAAGTGACCAAGTGGTCACCGGCAAAGAAGAAACCGAAAGCTACTCCCACCAAGGTATTTGAGAGGAAGCGGAAGACAAAAAGTAGCACATCAGACTCAAAGGACACTATGTCTGAAGAACAACCTAAGAAGACTAGGCAAATGAGGAAGAAGACAAAGGCAACCGACAATGAACCGACAACATCTGCACCGGTAAATATTCATATTTCCTCTTATAAACCTTTGTCACATTGTCAAAGGACTATCAAAAATCTTAGAAGGAAATTGCTTAGTGATTTAAAAGAATATTTTGATGATTTCAATGACACTGAGAAAGAGGAAGTAGAATAGGAAGTCATTCAATACTTATGTATTAATGACCGGTCACCCTTAGAAATTAGATCTGAGGTACCTGATTCTTTGTATAAATCTTTAGATAACAAATGGCACATTGCCATAGAGAAAGAATAGGAAATAAGAGAGGAAGTGTTTGCACAATACTTTCCTGATGTATCTAATTCAAAACTTTATGAAGTTATGGAAAGATACAAGGGCCTTTTCTTTATGCAAAGAAGGAGACTCATGTTGCTAAAGGAAAAGTTCCTGAAGTGGTGAAAGACACCCACTCTCATACCCAGGTTGCTTTGAGATTGCACAATGTATCCGAAGCCAACAAAAAGGCTAAGCAAGAACCAAAAACCAATAAACCGGATGAAGTATATGACAGTGAAGGGGAACTGGTAATTACTCAAATGGACCCTATTGATGTTGATGCCCTGAGTGGTGAAAATGTTGCTTCGAATGCACCAATAGAAACAGAAGGAAAGGAGAACTAGGAGGAAGAAAAGACAAAATAGGCAGAATAGGAAAAGAAGCAAAAGGAAGAAGAGGACAAAAAAGATGAAGAAAAGAGAAAAGAAGAGGAGAATAAGAAACAAGAAGAAGAGAAGAAGAAGAAGGAAGAAAAATAGGAAGAGGAGAAGAAAAAGGAAGAGGAGAAGAAAAAGGAAGATGAAAAGAGAAAGGAAGAGGAGAAGAGAAAGGAAGAGGAGAAGAAGAAGCAGGAAGAGGAGAAGAAGAAGAAGGATGAAGATGAAGAGAAGCGGAAAGAAGAGGAGAAAAAGAAGGTCGAAGAGGAATAGAAAAGACATAAAGATAAAGCAGATGCAGCACAAAACACTCAGATGGAGACCCCAAAGGTAATCAGTAGTCAAGCCAAACCGACTGATATTACCAGTCCCATTGACCTCTAGTCTACAAATGAATCAGAGTTGCTATAGAGCGTTAAGGTTGCCCAAGAATGTCTGGAAGTAATAAGGAGGAAAAAGGAGCAAGATGTGATCCAAGCTGTGGAGGACACTCTTACTGATTTGATACTCGGTACCAA
Source organism: Cryptomeria japonica (assembly GCF_030272615.1). Taxonomy (NCBI): domain Eukaryota; kingdom Viridiplantae; phylum Streptophyta; class Pinopsida; order Cupressales; family Cupressaceae; genus Cryptomeria; species Cryptomeria japonica. The sequence continues at coordinate 654,514,535 of NC_081410.1, read as the reverse complement.
CCTCCCTAGTACTGATTCCTCTCTTGCACAATTGAAGCTCCTATGCACAGTTGTATAAGACCAGGTGCAAAGCCTGGAAGAGGTTGCAGAAGCAAATGCCAAGAAGGAACATCAAAAGGCTCTGGACACTTCCTTGGTGAAAAAGTTAATAGAGCTCCGGTCTGATCCACAGAAGGCACAGAAGGACATTAGAGATGCAATGGATGAGGGAAAATTGTTGCTAAGTAAGATATGTCAACCTCATCTATTCTATGATGATGTGCTTGCTCAGAAAGCCAAACTGCAATCTAATATGCAGTCATTTATAAGCACCTTCAAGACTCCATATGATTCCTTCTCCACATATGGACAAACCACTCACCGGTTTCAACTCCAGTCTACAAGAATAGGGGTAGAGATAAGCAACTAGACATGTAATTTGTAGGAACTTCAACTAGTCCTACTGCCAAGACTGCAAATTCTTTAGAAATACTATCTAAATCTGGATGCCCTAACGGTCACTCAAGAAATGAGTACCTTGGATGCCATGGAAGAGCAGGTCTATCAGATGCAAACAGAGAATGAGTTTCTACCTCATTGCTTGAATCATGGTCATTATCCATGAAGACATTTACTTAGGACTTTAAATCTATTTTTGACAAGTTTCACTCTTTATTGTCATAAACTTTTTTTTAATGGAAACATGGGTTATCAACTATATTTTGTCATTGTTGGCAAAGGGGGAGAAGTAATCTAGTATTCAAAATTTTGATGCATACTATGTATACTCTGATGTTTATCTCTGTAAGGAAGTAGTGTACATTGTATTTTTTGCAAAAGGGATAGTGTATATGCTTAGGGGGAATAATTTTGATTATGGCATAATTTTGTTGTTAAACACTTAGATGTCAATTTTTTTTTTCTAAGTGTTGCCATCAATGCCAAAGGGGGAGATTGTTGGCATTTTTGATGATTATGTTGTGATTGTCATTGATGGACACACACTTGCTATGAGATCACTTTGTGAATGTATGAATTATGCTCAATTGGTAATTGTTCCAAACCGGTATCATGTTGTAGTCTTTAGACTATTGATGTTATGCAGAAAGTGCTTACCGATCTCATGCAGTATAAAGACCCAAGCAACATAGCAAGATCAAGCAGTTTAAGGATCTCAAGCAGAGTGGGGCAAAGAAGCTAGAAGCGGCAGTTATCTTTTTCCTAGTCTTCAATTTTTGTCAATCGGAAATCTGTTTGAACCGGTATTACTCTGAGTTACCAATTGATAATCAGTAAAGTTGTATAAACCGGTAATACTTTGTGATGAGTTACCAACTGGTATATTTCTTTTGTGATGAGTTACCATCTACTGACACTATGACGGTGATTTTGTGTTGTGTTACGAAATATGTCTAGATACAATGAACCTAGGAACTTGCAATATAATCCTATTGGACTGACATGAAATCAGATTCCTTTTAAGGACATCATGTCTAGGGTTTTAGGAGTTGTTACTTTTTTTAATGGTTGATGAGTTTTTCATGTGCGATCTTAGGAGAGAAGATCAAGTTTGTATGTTGTAATAGAGTGTGGAGTTTCTGAAGACTGAAGTAATGTTGAAATGCATTAACAATGAGCTATCAAGGATCTAACCAAGCATATTGTGCTAGTTTCTAGATCACTCACTTGTTGATTACTCACATCTTTGACAAGTGTGAAACCCTTAACCAGGTAGGCTTAGTAGAGCCTTTGTAAATCCTCTAACAAGGTGGTTCACAACTATGGATCTGAAATCCTCTCACAAGGTAGTCTTTAATTGGACTTATCTCCTAACAGAGATTGAGATTCCTAATAGGATTTGTTCTGGTAAAGAACATTGTATGACCTTAACCGGTCTGACCTTAACTAGTCTAGTTAGTATTCTGCAAACAGTTACTTGTGAGTTTCATCTCATTGTTTTTTTTCCCATTTGGGTTTCTACGTCAAAATCTCTTGTGTTATGGTGATTGTGCTTCTGTGGGTGAATGTCTTATTTGCTATTTGGTTTGCATGTGTGTTAACCGGTTTGTTTGTTAAACTCTTTTACCGGTTTACTGCTAGACTATTAAAGTGTCTAAGTACTATATTTTTTGGTATACTAATTCACCCCCCCCCGCTCTTAGTATTCATCATTTCTCCCTCCATCCTTATGGGAAATTTGAAAAGAGCAAAATCAAATAATTTTCCAAGAGAAAGAAATTTGAATATTGACCTTTCTTAATAAAGTTGAAGCAGTTGTGGTAAAGGTGACTAATAGTAGAATTATAGATCCTCCTTTATGCAATATAAAATTCACTGAATGGGATTCAAATGTGACGAGAAAGTGGTTTGGATTAAAAAATCCCTAGGTAGCTAGCCTAGGTGGGGTTGACACTCAATGATTAAGGAGGTAATATCCAGTAGTCTCCTTAGGTAGGTTGGTTTAAACTAAACTTCCATTGTGTATCTAGGGGAAACCATGGGATGTGTGGGGTCAAGTGTATCATTAGGAACGAGGATGGAAATCTAGTTTGTATATTGGTGAAAATTTTAGTTAAGGGCACAAATAATAAACTAGAGCTTCAAGTACTCATCTTGGGTTTGAGAAAGGGAATAGATTTGAGGATAAAAAACTTGGAGGTGGAAGGAGATTTTATGTTGGATATTAATGCTTTAAGAAAAGGGAAAACTTAGAGCTAGAAGCTATAGGTTATCCTAGATGTGGCACTAGAATTGATCAAAAAATTATAAATGATAGTATCTAGTCATACATATAGGGAAGCCAACACTGAGGTAGATGGACTGGCTAATAAAGAAGTAGACGTGATGGATTTCAGTCAGATACTTGAAGGATGAGGTTGTGGGAATTTGGTAGCCACAAGGAGAAAATATTTCTTATCTCCTCTTGGTTCCCAAGAAGGATTGAGTAGGTTCAATCTTTGGAATGCTAGAGGTGGTGTTGAGAATTAATAGCATGAAGTTTTCCTAGTCCTATGTGACTATAGGCAGGAAGTAACATTTGGAAGATTTATCTTAACATATAATACCTATCTTAATTTGCTTCTGGATTTGATTGTGTGAGTTTTTTTGGCATCTTTATTACAAAGCCAAAAAAAACATACACAAGACTGCCAACAACACTCACATATGGTACATTAACCATGTCCTCCACAAATAACTTTGTTCCTATTGCAACATGAACTATCATGGATCTACAAGTTGTCAAGTTGAATCTCTTCAACATAGAATTCATATATTTACTTTGGCTTAGCCAAATATTTATGTTAGCTCTTTCTAGATTTTGATCTCTATTTCTAGAATGTACATAGCTACAACGAGATATTTCATTTTGAACTACTATGACAAATAAGACTTCAAGTCATAAATCAAATATCCATTCTCAAACAACAACACATCACCCACATATAATGTAATAATGAGAGTGTGACCATTATAAGTTTTGAACTAAATGATTAGATTTAGACCACTAAAATACCAAACTCAACACATAGGTATCAAAATTTTGGTACCAGATCCTTGGAGATTGTTTTAAACTGTACAAAAAAAAATTAACCTTGCAAACAATATTTTATTTACCTTTCACCATGAAATTCTCAATTTGTGACATATATACTTCTTTCTCCAAATCACCATTAAGGAATGATGTCTTCACATCCATTCTCTTTATTTCTTAATCAAGAGTTGTAACAAGTTATAACAAGAACTGAATGGATGTTAGCTTTGCAATATGAGATAATTTTTCACCATAATATATTCCCTCAACCTAGGAACACCCCTTCACAACCAATTGTTCTTTATGCATCTCAACACTACCATTATGATCGTTATTTTTCTCAAGAACACCCATTTTCATCCCATGGGCTTACATCCTTTAGGGAAATGTACTGGAAATTCCAAGTACTATTTTTTTCTTCAATGATGCCATATCTTTATCCATGGATTTCATCTAGGAATATACATCACTCATACCTATAGCATCTCTAATAGCCCTAGGATCATCATTTTTAGAAATTAAAACAAAAATATAATTGGAATCTAACAATGAATAACCAAACCTATCTAGTTGCCACTTGATTCTCGCAAACAATCATAAAAGTTGAGGTTGAGGTTCTTCTTCTTCTTTTGAACTCTAAAAGTTGCTATATATCTCCTCATAATTAAGTACATTAGGAGCTCATAGTTCTCTCTCAGAGGTAGACGGAGTCTAAACTACCTCCTTATTATGTTTCTCCTCTTTCTCTGGTTGTAGCTCAATAGTGGAAGGTTTCATATCTCTAAAATTGATACTTCTACTATAGAGAACCTTTTGTGCAATTGGATTGGAAAACTTGTACCCTTTCAAATCAGAAGGTCATAGCCAATAAAGATACACTTAACAAACTTGTTATCTAGCTTAGATATTTTCTTACTTGGAACATGAGCATAAGATTCACAACCAAATATTTTGAGATGTCTCACCGGAGGCTTGTTCCATGACCACACCTCCATGGGTGTCTTATCAACATGTGTAGATGTAGGAGATTGGTTTACTATATATCAATTCATGGTTACAAATTCAGCCCAAAAGTTTTTTCCTATGCCAACACCACTAAGCACACTCTTATCTCTCTCCATCAACATCCTACTCATCCTCTCCACAACTCCATTCTATTTAGGGGTGTATGGAGTTTATTATTCCTCTCAATCTCATGGTTCTTAAAGAAATTGTTTAAATATACCAAGTAAAACTCACCATCATTATCAATCCTCAAACACTTAATCTTTCTTCTAGTATGATTGTTAGCAAGGGCCTTAAGCTCCTTCAACTGACTAAAGACTTCATATATACTTCTAAGAAAATAAACAAAAATCCTTCTTCTATATTCCTTAATGGATGCTACTTAATACATAGATTTAGAAATCAAAGGAATACTTAGAGGGCCAAAAACATAATAATGTATCAAGTTAAAAAACCCAGAAGATTTATGAGAACTAAAGTAAAACCAAACATGGTTTTGTTTGAACCATATATGTAGTGTTTGTAAAAATTGAATTCGAGACTACAATCATCAAGTCCCTCTACAAGATATTTATTTTCAAGGTTTTGAGACAATTCCCAACAATGTGAACAAGTCTATTGTACCATAACATTTTTATCTTCAGTGCAATTTTTATCTCAAAGAATTGCACCCTTAGGTACCTAGAAAGCATGACCATTAGATGTAGAAGAAACAAACCTATTTATAATTTGATCTCATGGTGAGGATGAAGAAGCTAAATTTGTCTTGTTTGGATCCATAGAAGTGCTATTGCAATATGCAATGCATGTATCCATCTTATACAAGGTACCTATCTAAACACCCTTATCAAGCACCATAGTTCCTCTAGTCATCTTGCATCCACCTTGCAAGAAAATAACCTACACACCCACATAATTAAATTTACTTAAAAAAAGTATATTTCATGCCAAACTCAAGATATGCAAAACAAGATTGATTCCTTTCACTCTGCCATCAAATAATCTAATCTTGATTCTTCTATGACCAATGATCTTTAGATGTGAGTTATCATTGAGATATGCCTTCCCACCATCATATTCTTCATACTTTATAAGCCAATCCTAATGTGAGGTCATGTGGAAAGATGCACCCAAATCTATCAGCCACACATCTTTTGATACATGCATTGCCAAGGCTACGATAAAGGATTCACTGTCATTCTAAGAGGATTTGTCTAAGTCTAAATCAAAATGATTTCTTTTCTTCTTCTTTTTATCCTCACATTATTTGCATAAATGATTAGTTTTGCTAAAATTCCAACACCTCAAATTAGAATTTCCAAGAGACTTAAATCTCCTACATCATTTGGATATACCTCTTTCATATTTATTGTCTTTCTTGCCTTTCTCTATTGATTATCCACAAACCACAAGAGCCTCCTTAGCTAACTCAAAATTATTCCTCCACATCTCTTTAGAAAGTAACAATGGTATTGTCTCATCCATCTTGAACTTGGTGGTTGTACTCCCAATATCCATAACAAGATGGTCCCATAAGTCCAACAAAGAACACAAAAAAATAAGGTAGCAATCCTCCTCATTGATCTTGTCACTAACATAACCAATTGAGAAAATATCGTCTTGAATATATTGATATGATTGGCAAGTGATCCTTGTTCTCCTATCTTAAAAGAATAAATTCTCTTTTTTATTAAAATATTTTTTACTGGGGATTTAATCTAATAAAAATCTCTAAGCTTCTTCCAAAGATCTTCCATAGTCTTCTCTTCATAGACATTGGATAACATGGAGTCTACCAAATAGAGCCTTATGAGGCCTTTATCTATTCAATAAATTATATCCTAGACATCTTGGGCTATGGTGACTGATATTGTTCTAGATAATGCAATCCATAGATTTCAATCTATGAGAATATATTCTATTTTAACTCCATAGCTTGAAGTTATTGTCATTAAACTTCCAAATCTTTATTTTTTAGATGTTCCTATCATATTCTTCCTACAACAAGGGTTTGAAAGTCTTCTTCAAAATCTCCTACACAAATCGAGATTGGTATAAAAGCCTGCTACCCAACAATGGAACCAAAACTAGTCAAGCTCTGATACCAAGTGAAAGGAACCAAAGGTGTAGAAAATGCTTCCTAAGATTAATCTAGTGGGGGAGATAATGGAAATTTTCTTACAAATTATATTTGACTATTATAGTATAACCAACACATTCAAATAGAGATATTAAACATGCATAAAGATTGTACCATTGAACACATGATATATGTAAGGAAAACCCCACACTCCAAAATAATAGTACTTCATATTACTAAAAATAATGTGTACAATACAACCCTAATAAAATATTGACAAACAACTATTTCAAATTGTGAACAATAGTAGTCCAAGAAATGTATCATAATCAAGAGATCTATAAGTAATAGAGATAAAAGGAGTGTGAAGGAAAAATAATTTGGATAACACATCAAGAAATTACATGCAAAAGATGGAAGTCACTTGGAATAGAAGAATGAATGATACATGTTGTAGTAATTAGGAAATAAACATCTAATTAGTTAATTAATTATGTCCTTTAATTACTTTATTCACTTAAGCTAAACTTAGGTGCCTAATTTATCTTTTATTAAGTTGGGCTAATAATAGATTTTGTTCACTTAATTGAGCTAATTTTAAGTTCTTTGAGCTGATTTTAGTTTCCTAATTTCAGATTAAGTTTCTCTTTCTTTCTATAAAGAAATTCATTCATTCATTGTATTCTATCCAACTCATTTATAGGGTAATCTCAATATCAGATTCCCTCTTTGGATCAATCTTTCTCAAGGTTGCATAGCATTAATCATGGATTTTTCTCTTCAGATGTGATAGATATTTTTCTTGTAGGTGATTCATGGGCTTGTGGGGTTGAACAAATAACACCAACATGGCACCAGAGCTCCAAATCTACAAAGTTTCTATTCATTTTCTTAGAGATCCAACTTTGAGGATAAAAATTAGCGCATCTTGGAGAAAAACAATTTTTGGGTTTTCTTCACAACCACAAAAAAACCATCTGGGATGCTCTTATTTTTCCAAGATTCATAAAATTTGCAAAAGAATCAAAAAAATAAGAAGGAGCTAAAAATAGCAAAAAAATCTGTAGACACCCAAAAATGGTCAACGCTTGCGAGGTCATACTTTAACATTTGCGCATTGCCTCATTTTAGGTTTTTGCGTCGCATTAACATTTCTCCTATGTCACGCACTTGATTTTTATCATTTGCGAACATTGAGTCATTCTTCTGCATTCTTCATCTATCTCGCTTTCGAATTTGGTCTTGTCGACAACAACCTTCAGTCATGATTTTGGTCGATTTTTGTCCTTGTCAATCTTGTCATATTGCGATCGATTCGTCATCGATCCTTGTCCTTTCCAACCATGTCAATTTGGTCAATTTGTCATTGATTTTTGTCAACCAATCTCAATCAAATCATTTATCAACACTGGTCATTTATCAATTCAAAATCATGATCAAATCGACATTAATTATCTATCATCAAGACCTAATTGTCATCCTTGCATTTCTAATTCATCTTCCAAGGTTTTATGATTTATTCATTTAATCTTGTTTGGCATTTTCCCTCTAGGTTAAATAATTTATTTATTTATCCTAAGTCTTCTTGTCACAATTAAATGTTTATTTAATTGGCTAATTAATTCCTCTTATTTTTGTAAATTAATTAATGAATGAGAAATTATTAATTAATTTACCTATTTTTCATCAATTTTCTAATTTCCAAGTCATCATTTCCAACCTAATTTTCTAAATTCTCCTATATTCCTAAATGTCTATTTCTATTTCAAATTCTTGTCATAAATCTTTGCATAGCAATTTGTCATAAATTGTCATAAATCGTCATAAGTCCTTGCATAGCAATTTGTCATAGACATGTCATAATTTTTCTATTCTTGATTTGAATTTCCATTCGAATCTCATCATGCTAATCTTGTCTTTTTCTCCAATTTCTCTATAAATTGGATGATTTTTTTCAATCAAACCCCTTCAAATCCCTTGAATCGCTTCGAATCCTTCAATCACTTCATGAACCCCGAATTTCTATCAAACTACCGAACTTTCGTTTCTAGTACTCTTGAGCTTTTTGCTTTCAATTGTGAGAGCACTTGTAGGTGAGATCCACAAACCCATTGAAGAGGAAAGAACAACAATGGAGCCGCATGGAAGAAGCATATGGTTTGCATGACATTTTCTTTTAAATGCTTTGTTTTCATACCTTCATTGAATGTGCTTTAGAATTAGGTTCATTGCAATGAGTATTTCTTTGATTGAGCTATCATGTTTAACGTTTTGATTGATCTACTTATATCTTGTGATGAATCCTAATTCTTACGCTACAAAATCAATACCATAACTTTTTCTATATATATTTTTTAAGAAAAAAGATTACGAGTTCTATTCTTTGCCCCAAAAAACCATTTGGGTATCTATTGGATTTTGCATGCAATAAGAATATTTTACAAAAAATAAATTAGAAGGGTCAATGTCTACTAGTTAGCAATTGCCTAAATGTAGCCTATTCTTCTTTTTGCCATAGTTTTTGCATACAATTTTGAAATTCAGAAAACAAGATATCATTGGATCGCATTTAAGAAAACCTTCAACAAGTGTTGTACGTCATGAACAATTGGTTGATCTCTTTTCGTGTACATCATATTATAGCTACATATGCTAGCTTCATGTTCTTTCTATGTTTTTTACTTGATCTTGCCACTTTGGAAGTAGGGTATTATTTCTTGATGCATGTTATATTTCTTTGTGCTTTCTCATTGGGAGAAAAATAGAAGAGCATATTTTAGCTATCCTTCATTCCCATTGACATTAATTACATGTAAATCTACAATAGATTGACATCCTTTACTTATGCAATGAATGCTAAGTATTCCATTCATTCTCATAAGAGATGGGTTCTTGTGAACAACTACATATGAAACATGGGTCATTGAGTTTGACTCAAAAACTACACAGTTGAATCGTGATAGCAATATCAAATTTTGACTTTCTATGGAAAATATCTACTACTTTTCAATTTATGAACTTATGGGGCTTTATAATGAATGGCTCATAAGGCACAACACTTGATGAATGCTTTTTCTAATGGGACAGCAAGCTAAGCGGTCTTAATCTTGGAGGAAACTCCATGGTTAAGTGTGCTTGAGTTGGAGTAGTGTTGCTAGGATGGGTGACCTCTTGAGAAGGCCCAATGCTTCACCTCTATGAACATCACCTAGATGCAATGAGTGTTAAGTGTACCATTAATTCTCATGAGAGAAGGGTTCTTGTGAACCACTACTCATGAAACATGGGTAAATGAATTTGACTAAAAAATTGCACAGTTGAATCCTGATAGCAATATCACAATTTGACTTTTTGTGGAAAATATCTCCTACTTATCAATTGATGAACTTATGGGGATCTATAATTAATGGCTTATAAGGCACAACACTTGTTTAAGGTTTTGCTAATGGGATAGCAAGCTAAGTGGTCTTAATCTTGGAGGAAACTCCATGGTTAAGTGTGCTTGAGTTGGAGTCTTATTGGGATGGGTGACCTCTCGGGAAGGCCCAATGCTTCACCTTTATGAGCATCACCTAGATGCAATGAGTGTGAAGTGTCCTATTCATTCTCATGAGAGATGGGTTCTTGTGAACCATTGCTCATGAAACATGGGTCAATAAGTTTGACTCAAAAATTGCACAGTTGAATCTTGATAGCATTATCAAATTTGACTTGTCATGGAAAATATGTCATACTTATCAATGCTTTACTTAGTTTTATATTTGGATATTATGCTCTATTTGCACACTCAATTTTTAGTCAACTTTTTATTCCATCTCTCTCCTAGATTTGTGTGCACTCTTTTGTAGACAAGATTTTAGGGGACATATTATTTCTAATTTTATTTTTCAATTTATAAACATTTTTCATATAATGGGAGCACATACTTGTTCAAAAGACTTGGATTCTAGAAGTTTCGTATTCTTTTTATCATTGATTTTTAATAATTTATTTCTTCTTTGACATGCACGCTCATTTAAATTCCCATGCACGCCAAAGTGTGAACAAAATATAGAATAAAATAATGTACATCCTTACACTTTTCTCTACACCACTTTATGTGAATGTCTATAATACACGATATTGACATTTTATTGATCATTTTTTATAATTTTTGATAGACTTGCTAACCCAAATCCCATAACCACATTATTTTATGCCAAAATACTTAATTCAACCATTCCTAATAAACCATTTTAAGTATCACACATCCTAAATTGAATCACTCTTAAAGTCGAGTCCCCTAAACTGAATGGTACAGGTTAATCTCCACACAAAATGACACTCCGAAAAATCTTTCAAATGTGCAAAACATAATGTTTTTCGTCAGATTATTTGTGGTTTAACAACAATAGAAATGTAGAGTATGAAGATTTCACTCCTAAAAAATTTACAAAAATCTATTATGTTTTGTGAATTTTTCCGAATTTTTCCGAAACGAATCACAACCTCATTATTGTATCTCCACAATAAGATTGAGTTTTACATGCTAATACTTTCCCAGATTACTATTTTTTGTCACAAGGCACTCTTCTAATTTGTGTAACATACGTAAACCAGCCAAGTAGAGGTCTGAAATGAAATGTGACAAAAGGAAAAGTTCATTTGAGTTTACAAGTTACCAACCCAACAAACATATAGTAAAACACGTAAAGTACAATGTGAAAATTTACACGAGCAATCAACAATGGAACTCGATTCCATTATTATCAATCTACCTGTATAAAACTTTTCCTTTTTTTAAATTCTACACTACGACAAATCACGTACATTTAGATTTGGTGAGGCTAAAAGATAATATTTATTATGAGTGTAAAGTATGAAATGGCCGGGAATTGTCGGCAAAACTATTCTTTTGACAGATGATGTACAGAAGCATATTTGTTTGTGTTTTCCATTCAATAATTGAAATTGCAATGGAAGGCGTATTTATTCACATCACAATCTCATTGTGAAATGACTAAACGCACTACCTAAGTTGGATCGTATACGAAAGAGGTGGTGGAATAGTAATGTATATGATGTCAAGACGATCTCTTTTGCTTTACTTTTTGGACTAACAATAGGAGAAGGAATCAAAAGTGGGTCCCTATTTTTCTTTTGCCATTCATGGCTCCTCACTCTTTTCTACCCTCCTTCCTTCAACATGGGGTTTTCTTCTGCCTCTGCTGTTCTTTTAGAATCTCACATCATCACCTAAACAACTCAATTATTTGGCATATGTTCAATCAATCCCCCATGTTCAAAGGTAGAGCCTCCTCTCTAGAGAATCGCCTCTCATCATTATCTAAATAATTCAATTATTTGGTATATGTTCCCCATGCTCGAATATATATAGCAATCAATACCCCATGTCCAAAGGTAGAGCCTCCTCCAAAGATAATCATCTCTCATCATCACCTAAACAACTCAACTATCTGGCATATGTTCTCCATGCTTGAATATATATAGCAATCAATCCCCCATGTCCAAAGGTAGAGCCTCCTCCATAGAGAATCATCTCTCATTGTCACCTAAACAACTCAACCATTTGGCATATGTTCCCCATGCTTGAATATATATAGCAATCAATCCCCCATGTCCAAAGGTAGAGCCTCCTCCATAGAGAATCATCTCTCATCGTCACCTAAACAAATCAACCATTTGGCATATGTTCCCCATGCTTGAATATATATAGCAATCAATCCCCCATGTCCAAAGGTAGAGCCTCCTCCATCGAGAATCATCTATCATCATCACCTAAACAAATCAACTATTTGGCATATGTTCCCCATGCTTGAATATATATAGCAATCAATCCCCCACGTCCAAAGGTAGAGCCTCCTCCATAGAGAATCATCTCTCATTGTCACCTAAACAACTCAACCATTTGGCATATGTTCCCCATGCTTGAACATATACAGCAATCAATCCCCCATGTCCAAAGGTAGAGCCTCCTCCATAGAGAATCGTCTATCATAATCACCTAAACAACTCAACTATTTGGCATATGTTCCCCATGCTTGAATATATATAGCATCAATCCCCCATGTCCAAAGGTAGATCCTCCTTCATAGAGAATCATCTCTCATCATCACCTAAATAACTCAACTATTTGGCATATGTTCCCCATGCTTGAATATATATAGAAATCAACCCCCCATGTCCTAAGGTACAACCTCCTCCATAGAGACTCACTGGCATAAGACTTCAGAGTATTTTGCTTTCTTTGCAATTTTAGGTATTAAAGTTTAATTTTAGTTTAGGTTCTTATTTAGAATTTTGTGTGATATTTGTTGTATTGTATGGTCGAGTGAGATTATTATTTGCATTGTCTAATTTTTTTAAATCTTTGGTCACAATTGAGTTCATATTTGTTGAAATTGTTATGTGGTTATGTCTTTAGAGCTCATCCATACCTTTACTTACTTCAAGGCTATGCCATTTATCAAGTCTTTGAAACTACAAGTATCCAAGGTTCATCATCAAGTGTAATTTTTTTATGTATATAATGCTAGGGGGACCCAAATTGAAGTCACACTTCATTGTTTGAAGATAGGCAATAGGGTTTCCAAAGAAATTTCAAGTTCTATGTTCTTAGAATGATTTTCAAACCATTAAAGTGATTTGGGAAGAAAATAAGCATATATCTTTGAGTTTCTTTAAGTGCTGAATGCTTTTGTTCAACATTATAAGATTATTTTTAAAGCCCAACATCCATCTTAAGCTCACAAGGAAGAACTCAAGTTGTTTCTCAACATGGTTCTCTACCATTTGTGTTCAACTCAAAGGGTGGCTTCTAATTGACTTCTATCTTTGGAGAATCTCCATGGAATTGTGAATAATAGTGTCAATGACAAGGCTTGTGTACTTGATGAATTAAATTGTGAGTTCTATAAAACCCTTTGAGATATTGGGCCTTGATTTGAACGAAGTTTATCTACACACTTTTCATTCTCATCATTTTAAGATAATTATTCACAATGGAAATTGTTGGGAAAAAAAACAAGTTCAATACCAAAGATTGTGAAAATCAATCTCTATCCAATAAACTAGTCAAAGGATGAGATTCAAGGCTTGGATAGCAGCAACATGAAAATCTGAGACTCATATGCAAATTTAAAAATTAAGTTGCCTTAATTGTGGAAAACTCGTGAATAGAATCATAGACCCTTCTTCTTTATAATTAAAAATTAGCTTGTTTATCATGCTTAACAAACCTATCTTATGTGATATAGCAACTATAAATAATGATTAACATCAGCATAAGATAACAACAATAAGGCATAAATCAGCAACATTACATCCACACATAACACAAGATTTACGTGGAGAAACCCTTGCAAGGAAAAACACCACCAAGAAGAGATGACAAGTTTATATTAATTAACGAAAATAAAAGTGCTTGTACAATACAATCACTTTCATTCTCCTCTTTGCCTCCACCATAGGAACACCTATGTACATGTGAATAACTTCCTTATGCCTCCCATCAGTCCTTCATTCCTATAGAGAAAACTACATTCAAATGTTCCAAACTATTTTGTTGCACATAAAATCTGCACCCAAAGACTGAATTTATAGAATGACAAGAGCTCCAAAACCACCAAGAAAGGTTCCCAATGAAGACTCTTCATTACTCATGACCACAGCCCTTGGAATGCATCCACAAAACTCAAAAAAGACAACAATTTAGCTTCCAATACCTTCCCTCCAACATGTGCACTTATACTTTCAAGACAAACATTACAATAAATGTAATAAATGATCGAAAACCAAGAGAAACATGTTACCTCTTCCATACTCCCACTTGGATAAGCCCATAGGTCACTATTTTTCCACTTTCACAAGTCATTAAATATATTATTCTAGACATCTATAAGTAGGGAAAACAATATTAAATATTTATGTTCATAACCCACTAATATTGTTGCTAGTGTAACCCATCACCCCTTATGAATGTATTACAAAAAATGGTGAGAACAAAAGTAAATATTACAAATTATTTTCCCAATACAACTTAAGTGCCTTAGGACACTTTCCAAGGATGTTGGAACCATGTCATAGGATTTACGAGGTAGATGGCATCTTAATTCTAACAAAAATATCAAATTCATACCTAAGGATGCCGATCCAAACACAATTTGCAAGTGGATACCAATTCATTTACTTAATGTCCCCTTCAAGAGTATTGTCAAAATATTGTATAATTGTACATCCACCACCTGATATTGATTTTGGTTTCTATAAACAAACTAGTTTCACCAAAAGGAGAATTATATTATAAAATATAACAAATATTAGGGTGGGTATGAAATGAGTCAAAGAGTTTAACCAAGAGATACTTTCTCTTAAAATCAACTTTGAAAAATATTATAATAGAATTGAATGACCTTTTATTCTTGTGAAGATCCATAATCTTGGCTTCACTAACAATTTCTTTCAATATGTGAGAATTTGCTATTTATAAATACCTTGTATCACCATTAATGATATTCAATATTTATACTTTAGTTTGTTGTAGTAAATAAGGCCAAGATTCCCTTTACATTTGATTGTTACAGGTTTTGGCTATCTTCTTGCCAACATAATTCTACAAGACTTATTCATAACACCTCCTTTCTAGGTTGAAACTCACAACTTATTAATGTTCATTTTCCCTCTTAACTCCTTTCTCACTTTGATTAAAAAAGAATATAATGTTCCTCAAACATTGAAATGCTTGATCCATACAAAGCTTTCCTCAACTAAAAAACCATATCTTTTTCATCAGTCAATTAAAATCCATCTAGTTGCTCAATGTACACCTCTTCTTCCAACTCCCCATTTAGAAATGTTGTTTTGACACCCATCTAATAGACTTTGAAATCCTTGTAAGCAGCATAAGCAAGAAATAATCTTACAGCTTCAATTCTTGACACCGGAGCAAAAATCTCCTCAAAATCAATTCCTTCCATCTGTGAATATCCTTTACAAACAAGTCTTGCCTTATTCCTAACAGGTTCACCTTTCTCATTCAATTTATTTTGAAAGACCCATTTAGTTCCAATTATATTCTTGTCCTTAAGTCTGGGAACAAGATCCCATGTTTTGTTCTTCTCAATCTGATTCAATTCTTCTTCCATCTCTTTAACCCAATGTTCATCTTTACATGCTTCACTCACATCCTTTGGTTCAATCTTAGAAATCAAACAATACTCAATCTGATCTTCTACAATTCTTCTCCTAGTCTTAACACCTTTATTTTTATGTCCTATAATTTGATTTTCTGAATGATTCAATCTTACATACCTCAGAGTCTTAGGGTTTTCTTGAACTTTAGACTCTTGTGTTCTTCCTTCTACACTTGCAATATCTCCTTCGCCTTGAGTCGCTGGATTCACCAGAGAAATATGAACTTGATTCTAACTCTATACTTGCTTCCCTTTATCAAAGCTATCATTTTGATCATCTGAATCATATCCAGAGCATCTGGGTTGATACTCATTACCTTCATCAATTTTCACATTAGCAGTCTCAACTATCTTCCTCGGTCTCTTATTATAACACCGGTAGGCTTTGCTTTTAGTAGAATAACCAAGAAATATTTCGTCATCACATCTAGCATCCAACTTTCCTAAATCTTCATCCCTTTTGATATAGCATTTACTTCCAAAAATTTTGAAATATCTAACAGTAGGAGTATGACCAAACCATAATTCATAAGGATTCTTATCGGTATCACCTTTGGTATGCACCCGATTAAGAGTATAAACAACAGTACTCACAACTTTTCTCCAATAGACATGCAAAACATTTACTTCAATCATCATTGTCCAAGCAACTTCCTGAATGGTTTTGTTCTTCCTTTCCACAACTCCATTTTGTTGAGGGGTTCTCAGAGCAAATAATTGTCTCTTTATCCCATGACCTTCATAGAATGACTTAAACTTACCAGAGATAAATTTACCACCTCTATCAGATCTCAGACACTTCAACTTCAACCCTCTCTCTATCTCAACTATAGCTTTGAAAATATTGAATTTCTCTAAAGCTTCAAACTTCTCCCTTAAGAAAGTAACCCACATCATCCTTGAATAATCATCAATCAACAACATGAAATATCTATCTCCTTGCAAGCTTCTGACTCTAGAGGAACCACACAAATTACTATGCACAAGATCCAACAATCCATTAGAAAAATGCTTTTTTCTTTTGAAAGAAATTCTGGTTTGCTTCCCCAATTGACATTCTTTGCATATAGAGTTAGTAGGATTCATCAATTTAGAAAGATCTCTTATTGCCTGAGTAGAACTTATCTTAATCATGCTATCAAAATTAACATAACACATCCTTCTATGCCACAACTAACTTTCATCAATCTGAGCAATCAAACAACTTTTACCAACAACATTCAAGTGAAAGATATTACCTTTTGTCTCGGTACCTGATGCTATCTCATTTCTGGAGCTACTCAAGATTCTACACTTCCCATTCTTGAATTGAAGATCATATCCCTTGTCAACCATTTGTCCAACACTCAAAATATTATGCTTTAGGCCTTCTACATACAAAACATCATTAGTGTTGTGCTTACCATCAAGAGAAATATAACCTCTACCATGAATTATACCAGCTTTGTCATCACCAAACATTACAACACCACCATCATACTTTTCAAAGCTCACAAACTTTTTCTTATCACCTGTCATATGATGAAAGCATCTGTTGTCAATCACCCATTCATATTTCTCTTCAACTTGTGCAACCAAAGCTCTTTCCTCATTAATGCAGCTAATATAATTAGTAGGTTTTGGAACGTCTTCCTTGATAGCGATGAACACCCATTCATTATCACTTGAATTTCCCTTGTCAAATTCATCATCAGTCACACCTTCATCAACAACATAATAACATTTCTTCTAATATTTAGGCTTGTAGGGTTTCTTAGGAACTCTTTCTAGACACCTTGAAGCAAAATGTCCTATCTTATTTCATGAAAAACATTTAAGAGACAACCTTCCTTCATACTTAGTGGCTCCTTTAGGCAATCTCCTAGAAATCAACGCTTCAAGCTCGTCAAGCTCTCACTCTTCTTCTTCAATCTCCTTCATCTCTTTCTAATATATGGATATCATCCTTGAAGAACTTTCACCTGGATCAAATATTTTCTTGTCCTTTCTGAAAATAATGGCTTTGAATGTAGATTCCACCTTAGGAAGAGAATAACCAAATTTACTTAATTCAAAGGCAGATAACTTACCAATCAACATATCTCTAGTCACATCAGTCACAGTCTGGATCTCCTCAATAGAAACAATTTTGTGTTTGTAGGATGCAAGTAATGATCTGAGCACTTTAGCAACAATATCTGATTCTTCCAACTTTACACTGGCACATCTGGTATTGCACACAAGTTCATTCACCTTCTACATAAAAGAAGTATTGTTTCCATCTTCACCCATCCTCAACATCTCATACTTTCCTTTCAGACTTTGCAGTTTGGCAATCTTCACATAGATGTCTCCTTCATATAGGGTTTCCAACTTCTTCTAAATCTCATGAGCAATCTGCAATTCCATCACTTTTGTCATTTTTGAATCAGTTAGAGCACTCAACAATGCTTCCTTGACCTTGATATTGTATTTAGGTTCCTTAATCTCATCTGGAATTGAAGGACCATTTGCAAGAACAATATATTTGTCTCTAGTAACTTTCCAATAATCTTCTCCCATGCATCCCAAGTGACACTCCATCTGGTTTTTCCAAAAAGAATAATTTTCTCCATCAAATCTCAGACTCTCCTTCTTGTAAGTCGTCATCCTAGATCACCTCAAGTTGTTAAACTTCTTTGGAGGAACTAGCTCTGATACCAATTGATGAAAATAGGGTAGACAACTAAGAGGGGGGTGAATCAGTTGTCACCAAATTTTACAACAACTTACAATAATCTCAAATCTGATAATTAATAGTGAAAGCATAAATCAACAACACAACATGAACACACATAACACCAAGATTTTTGATGTGGAAAACTTGGTTAACGGAAAAACCATGGTGGGAACCTACCCAC
This sequence comes from Cryptomeria japonica, assembly GCF_030272615.1. NCBI lineage: Eukaryota > Viridiplantae > Streptophyta > Pinopsida > Cupressales > Cupressaceae > Cryptomeria > Cryptomeria japonica. The sequence goes on along the minus strand of NC_081410.1, from coordinate 654,495,869 downwards.
AATATGATGATACCCTGTTAGAAGTATATGAAACATTACAATGGGGAATGCACATGCATTCAGGCACAATGCCTAGAGCTCACTACTCAAAAACAAAGAAGGGATACAACCCTAGGAAGACTCACTCTTACAAACACATTTGGATTACATTTCAAAGATCATGAACTAAGAAATCAAATCCTTTAATGTCTGGTTATAGTTTTGGTTAAGCACATAACATCTCTCACACTTCTTCTCTGCTACCAAATGATTAATACATTATTCGCACACTCACACATCCACAACACACTCAATTACAAAGATATTACATTTATTTATACATGACATCAACCTTGGAGCAATATCATCAAGGTCAGCTCAACAAATATCACCTAATTACAAAAATATGACCATACACACTACAATAATACATGCGGACCAAAACAATGTTGGCTAAGGCATAGCATGGACCTAAATCACCCACCCGAATGTGAAACACCTCCAACAATTATGCATCAAACATCCATAACACACTACAATCACCATGTCGGCCAAGAACATGAAGAATACCACTAGACTAAATAAAATCATCAATAACGCACTCACCGATCAATGCGGACCACCAACACAAATAGCACATGATCTATAAAAATCCACAAGCATCAATAATTACCATGACAACTATTAGATTCAATGACAGTCCCAAAGACACTGAGAGGGGGGGTGAATCAATGTCTAACTGGTTGACAAAATATTTAAAATTATTAATAACTTTGCATCCCAAAATAGTGTATCAGTAAATAAGAATTAATGCAGTAAACATAAATAATAGAGACAACATAGAAACACACCATAACACAAGATAGTTAACAAGGAAACCCAGTGTGGGAAAAACCTCGGTGGGATTTGTGACCCACAATATTTACTCATTGGCCAATGAATAAATACTACTTACAATGAGGGGTCTGCACATGCACGAAGGCCAACAACCTAGAGCTCACTGCTCAATAAAGAGTCACACTGACTACAAATGGATTATCAAATCCAATACAATGTACTGCTCAAAGCAACATCTCTCATGCCAGGTTCAGTATCGGTTTAAGCTCAGTCAATAACAAAAACCTTCGTTGTCAACTATATCACCTTATACAAAATTGTCTACACATATCTCTCAAAATGTCTTATAAGATCTCATAAATATATGAGTCTTTTACAATATACCATGTTGGCTTACAAAAGATAATTATATTACAAAACAATTCATATAAACAAAAAAATTTATCCCATGTCGGCTGGAGTGCCGATATGCTTTGTTGCCGATGTAATCTAAATGCCGGTGAAGTGCCTACTGGTGCCGGTGTCTGTCGATGTATGAAGTTTGTGATGTCAGGCATGTAGAAACCAATTGCTGGTGAGTTGCCAGTTGGTTGCCATCAATGACAACATCAACTATTCTCATAAGAGTGTAGAATGCCAACAATCTCCCCCTTTGGCATTGATGACAACACATGAGAAAAATCAAAACTGTTATCCAAAAACTGAAATCCAAAATATGTGCTCCCCCTGAGCAAGTGATCTCCTTTGTACATGCACTCTGTACATGCATTTTTCTCTCCACTACTCCCCCTTTGACATCAATGACAAAGGATGTCATAAATAATCAAAAGAGTACAAAAATGCTACCTCAAGGTTTGCAACCGGTTGGTTACAATCTGAAAGATGTTCACCAAAATCATATTCAGACTCTGCATAAATTTGTTGTTGTCATCTAAAGTTGCCTCAGTCTGCAAGATCATACTGCTGAGATAGTGCATTTGTTGCTCTGATGATCATTCTCCTTGTACTGCTGCCTTAGATAATTCAGCTCTCTGAGTAATCAGATTATCCAGCCTCAGACCAAGTTTATCTTTTAGTTCCCAGGCATTAGACCTTATTGTTGCCTTCTCTTTCTCAAGTTTTTCTAACTTTTCCTCAAAAACTGCCATTTCCTGCTCAAAAATTGATATAAGTCCAGATGAACCTATAATATTATCTGCAATGTCATCAATTTCCTTCTATGTCTTATTGATGTCCTCATCAATGTCCTTAGTCAAACAGTGAGGTTTACATGCTTCCCTATATAGCTCCTTATACTCCAAAATTGTAGAATTGAGTATTGGTAAAAGTGTATCCACATAATCGATACATTTATTTATGGTGTTTTCAAAGAATGTGTTCTTCTCTTTTTCAACTCTCTCCTTTATGATATCCTCATTTACCTTGTCTATAGTTATAACATTATTAGAAATGAATTTGGACAATGTGTCCAATTTACCTAAACATCCTTAATGTGATCTATCTAACATGTAGGTGCAATCATTTTTAGAATAGGTAGTGTGTTGTCAATTGCCTTAAAAGCCAATGTATTGCAATCAATTATCCTCTTAATATAATCAAAAAGTACCTCTGTGATATTGGTAGGTCTAAATTCACCTGTAGATGTGCTTGGATCTGTTGTAGGTTTCTTCTCAATAGATGTCTGACCAATCAGCTTAACTATATCCTCTTTACTTCCATCAGATGTACCCATTTTGCTTTTATTTTCCTCTGGTGGATCTATCTGTGTTTGCACCTCAACCTTTAATGGTTTCTCAGATTGTTTCGGTGTCTCTGTAACTATCAGTTTCTCAATCTCAACATGAACCTCTGCCTCTGTTTGTTTCTCTAAAAGTTCTACAGTCAGTTTCTCAGTCTCTGGTGGCCCTGTGCTAGTACCTTTGTCTTCTGTAGGTTTTTCAGTATCTGTCGGTTGCTCTATTTGGGTTGATATCTCAGTTTCCTAAGAGTCAACTGTTTGTGCCAATTTCTCTGAAATCTTGCTATTATCAACATTATCTTCCTTAACCTTTGAAGTATCTTTATCCACAACAATGTTTACCTCTTGAGTATCCACATTCATTATAAAGAGTATCTCCAACTCTGGATTAGTATTGTCAAGAGTTATACCTTTAGTATCAATAACTGGTGGATCTTCTGTGTGTACCAGTGGTGTATCCAAAGGAGGCGGTGGAAGATTATCTGTAACCTTTATGTTTAGAATACCACCAATTTTGCCTTTACCCTTGTCCTTGTCTTTTTGATATACTTTGAATGTCTTCTTAGGTCTACTCTTTTCCTCTTGCTTTTCCTTCTCTACAAAGAATATATCCCATTTATCTGCAGTCTCATCTACAATCACTTTTACCCTTCCAGCCAGCAGGGTCACTTGTCGGTGTCCACTAACAAATATTGATCGGTTAGCTTCAGAAATAAGTTCATCTATTTCTACTTTGGAGTTTACTGGGTGTGCAGCTAAGAGTGCTTCAACTTTCAATTTCTTATCCAATTCCATTATAGGTAGTCTTTTGGCTTCTAGTCTCATGTATAGATCATTTGGAATCTCATAAATCACTTCTATCAACACCTTGTAAATATCTAAGTGCAAAATAATACTTTCTTCAATTGTGCTTTTGTTAGAATCATTAGAAGAAATATACCATTTATTCACATTAGACAAATTTCCTTCCTTTGTTATCTCATTCAATAAATCATTCAATGTGGGGGTAACTAGTGTCTATTTCTTCTTAGGTGTAAGTTTCTTCTTCGGTTCCCTAATTGCCTGTTGTTTCTTTCTTAGCGTCCTAGTTTTCTTAGGTGAAGGAGAGGGTACTAGTGAGGGTTTTCTCTTCCTTTCTACTCTTTTAAACTCAATAGACTTCCCATTGTCAGTATCGAAAGATTTTACAACCGGTGAAACATGTGCTTCAGGTTGTAGTCCTTCAAGTTCATTGGCAAATATACCACTAATGTTCATGACATTTTCTTTGATTTCCTTTACCTTCTTGGAGGCATCTCTAATGAATTTTTCTCTTCTCTTAGTCTTTTTTTGCATAGATATATTGCTCTTTATGGTTTCTGCATTTCCAAAGAATTTCTTAGAGGGCTCTCTTGGTGCATCAAGTAGAGATTTAGCATAAGTTTCCAAAATAGATAGGTCTACCTCATATCCCATCTCTGTAACCCAAATAGTTCTAGGACTTCCTGCTTCCATCCAATTTTCATCTCTTTTAATCACAAAATAGATTTCCTTGTCATATTTATCAACTATGCTTTGCGGTAGTCTCTCCCTTGCTCTTATCTTAGATTGGAATGTCTTAAAATAGTCTGTAATGTTCTTAATAATGTCAGTGCCCATACCAGTGAAAGCATCTTGTATTTGTCTTCCTACCAGGATGCCATAACCAAAATCCTTGTGACCTATGTTGGGTATCTCCTTGGTAAAGTACATCATTAGGCATACTAGAAGGTTTCCAAAACAAAAAGTACCTTTCTTGTCTCCCTTAATCTTTTTCAAATTGTCAATTAATTCATCCTTAAGCCATTCACACACATCAATATTAACATTATTGTTTACCATCTCATATGCACTGTGAATACATAGACTAGAAACAAAATTTAGTCTATTTGCATGAGTAGCTTTGTAACCTAGTACCATACTCACATATCTCACATTGATATCCTTAACATCATTCACTCTAAGTGACCTATTATTAGATGTTGCTCTGGTTAAATCCATGATTCCCCTATTAGGTATCTTCTTGGTTTTATTAGGTCTACTACTGGTTGAAGATAAACCCATAACTGCCTTAATTGCATCTTTGGTTATCTTGCAAACTGACTCTAACCACATGAATTCTCCATGGACTCTTCTTAATACAAGTCTGACAACTTCCTTTGGAAATTTGGGAATGTTTCGAATCTCTACAAAACCTAAACTTTCCACAATCTTATGTTTGGGTTTGATCACACCATGTTCATCAGTAATGACCTCATTAAACATTTTCTTCAACTCCTCAGTCCCTAGGTTTTCTATGTTGCAATGTATGTAGATTCTAGGGTCTTCTGCAAAAGCTACACCCTTTGGTATTTTTGAAAATGCTCCTATAGAGTCATCTTGTTTCGCAATCTCGGGGATAATCTTGAATATGGGTCTAGGGCATTTAACATTTTCCACAATGGTAGGGTTTGAAATAAACTTTGGAATAGAAGATGAGGAAGCCATTTCAAAAAAAAAACCTCTAAACCAAAATTATGAATGCTTGAAAATCACTTCGCAGCTTTGTCTTAGAATGCCTTTGCTCAATTTCATGCTCTTTGATCATTTGAATGCTCGGTGAGTTCGAAATGAGGGTTTCCTGGTACTTTATAGACAAAAAAGATTCTTTAAAACTGTATTAAATGCTCGTCGGTTAAGTGAAAACTTAACACATCCATCGGTAAAGAAGAAATGTATCTTCTTACCATCAACCAAGGGTAGAATGCATGATTTTCAACTTGCTACAATACCCCCTAAGGATTATTTCTTAGTTAGATGAAGAATCTCCTATCGATGGAGGATTACTCTGTTCTACCAATGCAGAGATAGTTTCATCAGTTCTCTAATCACTCTTCTTAATCCATTGTTTTGAAAATTCTTTCTTAAATTCATCTACCTTTTCTTTGCCCTTCAAACTAGATCCTGTGTTGTTTGTCGGTGCATTCTTGCTTCTACAAAATTTAGCAATATGTCCAATCTTGTTACATGTAGAACAAGTTACATTATTCCTTTGAATAGCCTTTCCATATCCTTGACCGGTATCTGATTTGCATTGATTAGATAAATGCCCAAATCTTCCACACATAGCATTTCACATTCATTCTGCAATTTTCTAAATTATGACCAACTTTGTTGCATTTGGAACATTGATCGGTGGGTGAGTTCATATTCCGATTATTTCTAAATCTACATGGATTTTCTCTAGGACCACATTTGTTGCAATTGAAACATTTGCCATTAAATTTATAAGCATTAGGTTGTCTTACCAGTTTGTTCTAATCTTGATTGTTTGTAGTACCGGAACTTTCTCCATGTTCAAATCCAAGTCCATAGTATCTCCATTAGATTTTTGTCTTTTAAGCATGTCATCAAGTTCTTCTGAACTTTTCTTGAATTTGTCTTTGTGTTTATTTGCAGTAGCCAACTCATTTTCCAGAATTCCAACTTGTCTCACAAGCTCAACTTTATCATGTTGCATGTGAATCAGATATGTCTTTAGCATATCATTTTCATGACCAAGTCTCAGATTTTCATTTCCAGCATCATTGAGTCTCCCATCCAAGTCTTCTTCATTCTTCTTCCTATCTTCAATATCCTTACATAACCTCATAGTCATATCTTACATTTCATTCTTCATGTTATTGTTCTCTTATCTCAACTTATTTGCAATGTCTCTAAGAGTTTCTTTTTCATCATCACCATTCTACATCTTCTCATGAAGTTCTTTTCTTTTATTTTGTGCTATAACAAAGTTCTCCTGAGGTCCTTTAATTAATTCCTGTGCACTCCTCACATCATCTTCAAGTTTGATATTCTTCTATTTTTTTGCATCAAAATCTTCAAGAGCTCCTTCCAACTGTTTTCTTAAGTTCTCCATTTGTACCAGTGTCAAAATCTTCCTCAAGCTGTTAGGCTTTTGAAAATAGAGGACCAAGCTCTGATACCAATTGTTAGATTCAATGATAGTACCAAAGACACTGAGAGGGGGGGGGGGGTGAATCAGTGTCTAACCGCTTGATAAAATATTTAAACTTATTAATAACTTTGCATCCCAAAAAAGTGTACCAGTAAATAAGAATTAATGCAGTAAATAGAAATAATAGAGACAACATAGAAACACACCATAACACAAGATATTTAACGAGGAAACTCGGTGTGGGAAAAACCTCGGTGGGATTTGTGACCCACAATATATACTCACTGGCCATTGAATAAATACTACTTACAATGAGGAGCCTGCACATGCAGGGAGGCCAACAGCCTAGAGCTCACAGCTTAATAAAGAGTCACATTGACTACAAATGGATTATCAAATCCAAAACAATGTACTGCTCAAAATAGCATCTCTCTTGCTAGGTTTAGTACCAGTTTAAGCTCAATCAATAATAAAAACCTTCGCTGTCAACTATATCACCTTATACAAAATTGTCTACACATATCTCTCAAAATGTCTTATAAGATCCCATACATACATGAGTCTTTTACAATATACCATGTCGGCTTACAAAAGATAATTATATTACAAAACAATTCATATAAACAAAAACTTTATCCCATGTCAGCTGGAGTGCCAGTATTCTTTGTTGCTGATGTAATCTAAATGTCGATGAAGTGCCTATCGATGCCGATGTATGAATTTTGTGATGCCAGGCATGTAGAAACCAATTTCCAGTGAGTTTCCAGTTGGTTGCCATCAATGACAACATCAACTATTCTCATAAGAGTGTAGAATGCCAACAACAACATCTGCACCAGCTCAAATTACTAGAATCACGTCATCATTATACTGAACTTCAAGAATATTAACTGAACTGACTGTCAACCTAGAAAATCACTTGCAGAGCTCCAAGCCATGAACCATCTAAATTGAGGACACACATCAATGTCCCAAACATAATCCCAAATCCACAAACCAAGATATTACAATGCAAAGCAATGTAGATCAAAATACTGAACATTGGCAACACTGAACAATTAAAGAATCGACCATAACACCAATACACATATCTTACTCAAATATTCATGCAGACCCCTAACACTTGCACTGAATCAAGTAGAGATATCACTCTACGAACTCTTTAATCCGCAAATAGTAATCATCAACATACAACATAAACCAACTAACTGAACTCAACTGCAACACTACACTCGACAGAGAAAATATGTTGACAACAATGACAACACATCTCTCAAATATAATTAAGGCAATCACCCAAACTTCCAACAATATCCCAACACATTTGCAATATTATTGGTGTCATGTAGGGTCCTTTAGTTGTAGTTGCAAAATACATGTAAAAGTTGCTTGGCAACTTTGTCAATTTTTGTTTGTTAAGGAAGATTAATGATCACCTTTTGAAATTATGTAGGAGACCATTGGGATTTGGTGGAAACATATTTGAATAGCCTCACACACATTGAGTCAAGGTTGTTGAAACTTTGTATGCACAAGAAGCAATAAGAACTTTAGATTTATGTGTGTTTTCTCATAATTTTTTTTGCTATAGGTCATGGTATTGTTCCATACATATTGCTATTGTCATGACATGAATTGGATGTGGTATTCTAATGAGTTAAGAGCATTTTGGTGTTGATTTGGTATATTTTAATTCAGTTTGAAACATTCGGGAGCCACTTTGGTGTAACCGGGTTGATAAACCCTAGTGGTGAGGGTTTTGGTGTCAAATATGCCAAAATTAACTATTCCACTGGTCTAACCTAGGAAATTTAGTGGAATGGGTGTAAATAGGGTGTTAGACATGTTAGTAGGGTTAGAAGTGCAAGATTTGGAGTTTGGGGCAAGTTGGTGCATGTAGAGGCCTAATATCCTCATGTATTAGGCTAGTGAAGGTCGGTAAGAAGAGGGTTTTGTGATTGAGTGGATTAATCATGCAAACCAATGTGTAGGTTGCATATTAGGGCCCCATATGACATGATTGCAAGTCTAGAAGGAATTTTTGGTGGTTGGGAAAACAATAACACACACTTATTTTGGAAAATAGGCCTAATTAGGAGTTGTTGCAGCAAACCAATCAATTTTAGGTGATACTATTCCAAAGTAACCCCTAGCCAATTTGAGGAATGTAGAAATATGTCTAAATGGGTATCTAAAAAGGTAAACCTTTTTGGTATATTCTATCTATATTGTTGCTTATGCTCAGAAAACCGCTTTGGTAGGGCTACAAGGGAATAGGCCTAAATATACGCAAGGAGACCCTAACACTGAGTTAGGGGTTGAACCTATGGTGTGATGCACTTGTGATGTTGTAAGGGATCAAAAGGAAGCCCAATGATGTCAATGGTAAGAGGAGATAGGCTTTTCTAAAATATATTGAAAGTTAGTGGGAGAAAGCTCATGATATGGGAGCAAAAACCTTAAGAAGGAACCAAGGCACCAAATCCAATATTGAACTCATTCGAACAATATTTTTCAGCACACTCCACCCCTATACTACATCAAGTGGTATCAGAGAAAAGGTCTGATCAAGTGAAAATCAAATTTTGGTTGTTGAGTTGAGTTAGAACAAGATGCCTCCAAAGGGAAATGCCATAGCAAGAGAAGTAAGTGAGTTGAAGAAGCATGCTAGGGAAATGAGAGAATTGGAAGAAAGGATGGCTTCTAGAATTGAAGCCCTAGAAGCCAACCAAAGAAGATATGAGGTCACGAGAGATGTAAGTGACTAGGGGAAGAGGAAGAGTACCAGGAAGGGTCTGAGGGACAAATGGATCCTAATGAACTAAGGATGGCTAGGCTTCTAAAAGTAGTCAAAGGAGAGTCACAAGCCCAAGGTGGACTTACCCATGTATGGAGGGAAGTTAGATGGAGAAGAGCTCCTAGATTGGATAGGGGCCTTGCATAACCATTTTGAGTGTGAAGATGTGCAGGAGGAACATAAGGTGAAGGTGGCCAAATCAAAGTTAAAAGATCATGCTTTTCTATAGTGGGACTTTGTTTAGACTGAGAGAAGGAAGAAAGGGAAACCTAAGATAGCCTCATGGGATAGAATGGTGGAAAAATTGAAAGGGAAGTTCCTACCAAGTGACTATAACATTCAATTGTTCAAGAGACTACAAAAGCTTAAGCAAAAAGAGTTGGATGCACAAACCTACACGGAGGAATTCTACAAATTAAGAAAAAGGATAGAGAATGAAGAAGATGAAGAGGAGATGGTGGCAAGGTATCTCTATGGTCTAAGATACAACGTCCAAGATGAGTTGAGTCTCACTACACCAAGGATGTTACAAGAGTGTTATAAGTTGGCAATCAAGGCTAAGGACAAGTTGAAGAGAAAACAAGACAAGCAAAATAGAGGTAGAGGCAAGAGTTTCAGAGGTAAAGGCTCTTTTGGGGGAAGAGGATAGTCCTCCAAGTCACAAGAAGAATCTAGTACTGGCAAAGAAAAAAACCCAAGTCAAAGAGGGAATTTTAGAGGAAGAAGGCCAAATGGTAGAAGTAAGTTTGGAGGACAAGGAAGGGGTTAAAATTATTTTTCAAGTAGGTGCTACCATTGCAACCAATTTAGGCATCGAGCATGGAGGTTCTCTGAGAAACAAACACCCTTTTCTCATGGTGGTGAAAAGAGAACTCAACAAGTACATGAAGATGATAGTGAAAGTGTCAATTCGCCATCTCAACATGTTGATTCGGAGATAGGTGAGTCCTTGATGATGAGAAGGACACTCATAAAAGATCCAACAACCAAATAAACCCCTCAAAGGAGAAAAGTGTTCAAAAGTACTTGCAAATCACATGGAAAGGTATGCAAAGTTGTGGTTGATTCCAGTTCTACTGATAATTTGGTGTCTTTAGAGATGGTAGAGAAGTTGAATTTGAAGAATATTCTTCATTCCACCCCCTACAAGGTATCTTGGCTAAACAAGGGTTAGCTTGTCTTGGTGAATGAACAAGCATGGTTAGACTTTAATATTGGAGGATACAAAGATAAGGTTTTGTGTGACATCATTCCAATAGATGTCTGTCACCTACTCCTAGGGCGGCCATGGCAGTATGACAGGAAGGATAAACATGATGCACACAAGAATGTCTATGTGATAGAGAAGGATGGAAAGTCATTTACATTGACACCACTACAAGATGAAGACTTGGACAAGCAGATTGGGTCTAGTGTCATGGTGATTGGGGAGAAGGAATTCATGAGAACATTGAAGGAAGGAGGAGGACAAGGATATGATGTCATAATCAAACCAAAAATAGTTTTGGCTATAACCTATGTGGATGATGTTCCTAAGGAAGTGTAGGCTTTGTTAGATCAGTATAAGGACATTGTTGTTAATGAGCTTACCAATACCCTACCACCTATGAGAGATGTGAGTCACCATATTGATCTTATATTGGGTGCAACTTTTCCAAATAAGGCTACCTATAAGATGACTCCCAAACAAAATAAGGAGATAAAAAGGTAGATCCAAGAACTATTAGACAAGGGCCTAATAAGAGAGAGTTTAAGCCAATGTGTTGTCGCCACAATGCTAGCACCCAAAAAGGGAGGAGAATGGAGGATGTGCACCGATTTAAGGACCATCAATAAAATCACCATAAGGTATTGGTTCCCCATACCAAGATGGAAGAGTTGATGGATTGTCTTGGAGGAGCATGATACTTCTCAAAAATAGACCTTAAGAGTGGATATCATCATATTAGGGTCAGAGAAGGGGATGAGTGGAAGACCGCTTTCAAGACAAATGAAGTCTTGTATGAATGTCTAGTTATGCCCATTGGACTCTCAAATGTCTTAGGATAACCGGTGAACAACTATGAGGGGGGGTGAATTAGTTGTTAACAGATTATAACTTTTAATCCACAATACAACCTTAAGCAAATCAAGTACCGGTAAAACATATACAGATGCCAGTAGGAACAAATACCAGTAAACAATACAACTTATCAATTAACCAGATAATCAATGCAAAGAAACCATACCACATAACACCATTTTTTGTACGTGGAAAACCCAGAAAGGGAAAAACCATGGTGGGAAGCCTACCCACAGTCAGACGATACTTCTGCAGAAAGTATGTGTTACAATGAGAGGCCTGCACTTGTAGGAAGGCACACTACCTAGAGCGTACTACTCATTACAAAAGAGTCTCACTGACTACAGATAGGATACAACCATATCAAGATAAATGGACAACAATCCAATAGAGTGAATTGCCAGAAATAGAATCTACCATGCCTGATTATAGTCCCAGTTAAGCTCGGTGTCAGAGGACTAAATCCTCTTTTGAATCCAATTCGATCACTAATGATTGACCAACTCCTCTGCTTGAATGATATTACAATATTCATACATTACATTCCTTGATCATGACCTTTCCAATAACCATGATAATTTACAAAGAGTTTCTACCTCTTATTTATACAAACCCTAAGGCCTAAACCGATTAGGTTGGCCACCTAAAGATATTACAATAAGATCATTACATAATTCCATATTTTAATGATATGCCACATTGTCTTAAGACCATAACAATAATAAAAAATCCATAAATCATCTTGAAACATCCCGGTAACGTGTAGAGTACACCTTAGCATGATACCGGTCCATAACCTAGATAAGTACCTGACCTATTCTGGGTCCACCACACCAAAGCAATGTCTTCAAGTAGTTTGAAGCACGAACAAAGAACATCTTCAGCATCCTGAAATCCATGAAGAAGTTGCACCAACACCAACTATGCATCCTGTCACGATTCCTTAATGAAATATCTGTCGGTAAAGCCTTAAACCAGTGCCGGTAAGGGTTTGCTAGAGTGTATGATAGCATCCAATTACCAAGCCAATACCAACTAACAAAAACATGCTCATGGAGCATATAACACATGAAATCAAACACACTTCACTGATCCAAGCATGCCGAAAGTGTCCAACAGATAGTCTCTTCTGTTGGTAACACTAGATCTTCTACCAGTAACCAAAACTTGTCTGTCGATAACCAACCATAACAGCTAGTGTTGACATCAATGACAAAACATCAATGCAACACATAATCAATTCATCCATAATGCCAACAAAATGCACCAAGAACATTTATGAGGTTGATGAATAAGGTCTTGAAGCCCTTCATAGGTAAGTTTGTGGTTATTTATCTAGATGATATACTTGTTTTTAGTCAAACTAAAGAGGAGCATTTGCAACACTTGAATATGGTCTTGAAAAGGTTGAATGAGGAGAAGTTGATGATCAATCTCAAAAAGTGTGAGTTTATGAAGGAAGAACTCATCTACCTTGGCAATGTGAACTCCAGGGCTACACTGAAGATGGATCCCTCGTAGAGGCCATACTTAGTTGGACAACTCCTAGATCAGTTGGAGAGGTGAGGAGCTTTCATGGCTTACTCGGTTTTTATAGGAGGTTTATAAAGAAGTTTAGCCATATTTGTTCTCCTATCATTGATACTGTTGTCTTCAAAATCTGATTCCCTTTAACATCCTTAAAATAATATGATTTAAGCTTGGTGCAGAAGAGACATAAAAGATAAGGAAATTCTCAAGACAACATATGACAAGGTTCGATTAAACCTTCTACACTTCGGGCTTACTCAGAGCCCAGGTGGGTATACCCTTGTGAATTGAATTCACACTTTCAAACATAAACCCACAGTAAACCAATCTAGAAAACCAGTGGATCTATTCACCTTGAAATCAACTGAAAACAAATAATGGAAGTTATACTTAAATTCAGTATTTCGATCATCAAAACATGCAATAAAAAACTTCAATCAATACCAGTGCCTTATCCAAGGTCATAGAGTCATCTAAACTCAAATAAGACTTCTCAAACAAAACATCTTTATGCTTCCCATTGGCTTAGTTTCTATTAATCCTTGTATATGCTTGACACCTACAAGAATTTACGCATCACAAATTAAGCTATGATCATCAAAATCCAAAGTCTCTTCCAAAAGAGTTTACCGGTATGAGTGATCCCCGCATCTTTAATTTCCCTCCTAAAGAGAAAAGCTAACGAACACTTCTACTAAAATTGCTTTGCAATTCCATTCAAAAAGAACAACCCTGGATTATTCAGAATGAAAATAGTAAACAAATTTGCAAACACACTTGAAGACAACATAGAGCTTTACTCAAAACCAATGGTCTGTATATTGATATTTGGTTCAAGAAATATTACAAGAAATTTTGATTCTCCATTAGACTTAGAAAAGCTCAGATAAATTTCTGCAGCATTTTCTTACAATTCTTTGTGATCTCTCTTCCTCTCATCCTGGTATCCATTTATAACAACATGGATGCACAAAGCTTCGGACTTCTCGAGGAGAGTTAGCATTTCTTTCAAAATAAAGAGGTTACAAACTTTTTGCAAAAGTAGTTACAAACTCTTTTCGGCCTCTGCGGTTTCTTCAACAAGCTGTTCAGTTGCAACCTCTTCTACCTTTTCAGGGGTGCTCTCCAACTGTTCTGGATCATGGGTGGCATATTTAATTGTCCACTCACCATACACCTCTTCTGTCGGCCATGAGAAATTAATCACTTTATCTTTAGTCTTAGTCAACCTTTTCCAAGAATTTCTCATTTTGTTGACTTCTGAATTGAGAAAAGCATAATGTGACTTAATTTTCTCTATCTCTTGTATTGTCACAACAAAGAAAGAAGCATCATCAAGATCAATAATTCCTTTAACTCTTGCTGACAATTTAGCTTCTATCTCCTTAAGCCACATTTGTTTGTCTTTTAACTGATCCGGGCTAGCAAAAACTCCTAGGAGCAACTCAAAAACTTGGTCAGTGTATTCCTTCTTGCACAGATTAACCTTCCTATCCACATTATCCACCTCTGCTGCTAATTGTATTTAGATTTTAGCGACATCAGAAGTGGATTTAATGATGGGATTGGCCCTTGCTTTATCGCAGGATACACACATAAACTCTAAATCTTGCTCCCTAGGCCTCCATCTGTCAAAAATAGGCGTCAAAATGGCCTTATCTCTCTTGAGCTCATTCCATATTTCCATAATTTTACCTACATTGTTGTAGAGCAATGAGGCATTTATTGTATCTGCAAAACTGGAAATTGTAGCCCTTACTTTCTCCTCATATTTCTTTGCATATAAGGCCTGAGCCTGTTTCAAATTTTCTAATACTTGGGGAGTGATTTCAATCATTTGAGAGCTGGAGGGTGCTGGAGATGGTGGAAATTCAATGATAGGTCTGGTAGGTGGAGGTCTTGCAGGAGAAGAGGAGATCATCAGTGTTGAAGACTCACCTTGATGGTATTGTCCAGTCAACTAGCTCTGCAATTTGGCAATGATGCTATCCTTACCTCTTACCTCCTCCTTAGCATTGTTATAAGCCTTCAAAACTGTTTCTAGCTTAATTTGGAGGGCCTCTTTCTCTTTGGCTTCCTTCTCTACTACTACAACACTAAATTTTGCAGTCTCTAACACAGTGCTAGCAGCCTCTACAACCCCTGTACTCTGCACTCTCTTCACCATCATTCCACCGAGGTAACTTGACCCTAGGGTGTCTTTTCTTTTCTTACTCTCATTTCTATTGAGAGACCACATGACAAGTGCAGCATTGTCCTTATTGAAAGTAACCCCCTCCATAGGTTTAGTCTCTTTTCTTACTGCATCTAATACCAGGGCATCTGCAATATCCCATTCGGGTAATATAAGCACTCCAGCTTGTGCTACCATATCTCTTCCTTGCTCAAGGGTGATGGTTTTGAATTCTTCCATCATCTCTTCCTTTATTTCCTCTTCCACCAGGGCTGGATCTTTATTGGGCTGCTCAGCCTTTCTTGTTTCACATCTAGCATTATATCTATCTATGTGTTGTTTCCATATAAACTGCATAAATGCTTCTAATGTGACAAAATTGTTATCAGCTAGAAAAGCACTACTTGCCTGCTTTATCTCAGGATCCCACTCCTAGCCTTTAAGTTCAATGGAGGTAATATCCATTTCAGCAGCAATGGGTTCTTCTGGCATCCCTTCCTCCACTTCATCATAGGTGTATGCAATTTCCCCTAGACTACCCAATTGTAGGAGTTGCTCAGCTGCTGCTTGCTCATTTCCTATATGGATAGGGGATTGGGATGGGGAATACAAAGGTGTATCTAATTGTACTTCTTTCCCCACCCTTTGCTTCTTTGGGCTCTCTTGGATGTCAATGACATCTTGTATCTTCCTCTTTCCTTTGGAGGTAGAGGGCTCCCCTGTTGTAGGCACCAACACACTATAACCTGATTTCTTATGCAGTGTGTAATCACCAGGAGGGATTGCCTTGCTGGAAGCTGACCTACTAAGGATCATTCTTGCCTTCTCAGGGTTGCTCTTAATTATAGCTTCCCTTTTCTCCTTCAGTGTCTGCATGACATCTTCAAAGCAAACAATCAAAAAATTTATTTTCTCTTCTAGTGGGAAAAAGCTAGACAATGGGTCATAGCTAGCATCAAACTGATGCACAAAATCCAAGGCTTTCTTATAAGCCACCCACTTCTCTTTCCTTAGCTCCTGCTCATCTAGATCAAACTCATTTCTGATGAGGTCTTCAGGAAACTAGAATTGATGAGGCCTACCTCTGCATGCTACCTTCTTCCTAAACATACAGTTGAAGAAGTCTTCTGGATCAGCACACCTGGACACTGCAGTGGACAAATGATAAGGCTTGAGGAAATCCTCAAAGCAATTCTAGCCTCCTTTGTTATTACAAATTGGTGAGCTATGGTAGTTGTAGGGAAAATAGTCCCTTTACCCTTGCCTGTTAAGTCTGCCTCTTGTAAGCCACCAATTTGTCTAAGGATCTCCGTGATTCCCACTTTGAGAGGGACCTGGTAGGGTAGCAAAAATGGGGTGCCCCTGAAACCAAAAACTCTGAAAACTATGGAGACTGGATACAAGTAAATGTCACCCCAGTTATGAACAATTTTTATGTTCTCTGCGAATTCTTTTGGTCTCATGAATTCTAGAAGAACTTTGGGGATTCTTGGGTTCTCAAAGCAGGGGAGAGTCCTTATCTTTGATGCAAAATATTTATCAAACTTCAAAAAACTGGCATCCTCTCTATCCCATGACAACACAGTACTCCATAATTGTACTGGCATTTTTTCTCCTTCCTTCTCCTTAACAAGGTCCAGTCCACTGGCAAAATAATCACCACCTTTGAAGAGAAAAAGATGCATCAGGAGTGAGTACCATCCGAAAGGCCTATCCACCTTTCCATTCTTGATTCCTATCAACCCTCCATGAATAGCATCAACAATATAAGAGGCATAATCAAATGTGATTGCAAGAGAAGGATTCAAAATCTGAGCGATCATTAACAAGTAATGATTCGGCATATTTGCTTCAGCATCTTCTCCCAAAACTTGGCAAAGTGCCCAATACATTCCTTTAGCCCTCAGGGTGAACATACTTAATGAAAAGGGCTCCTGTGTGTTGGGTCCTACAACTGTTAACCCTCCTATTTTTACAAAAAATTCCTTGAGAGGCCCATTCCTAAGATGACTCCTCTAAGCACCGTAAATTTGGGCTAATGATGTGAAATTTATAGGTTCTAAAAAATTGGTGAACTCATTAAGCCCAAAAGCTGTTCTGAACTCTTCAGCATTAATCTCAACAAGGGTTTTCCCATTTACATCCCGAATGCTTCTTGTGATTGGATCGTAGTCGAGCACAATTTGGGTTAGCAAATCTGTGTCCATAAATACTCCTGGGACAACTAATTTCCCAACATCTAATTCCTAGATACAGTTTTGCAGGGCAGGAGAATTTCTCATTCCAAATCCAACTTTAAACAACCCCAACCCAGACAATCCAACCTATGGGTCTCTCAACCAGTTACCCTTGTCATATAATCCTTCTCCTATCTTTAAATGAGGAGCCTTGGGTACTAATTCTTTTGCCTTTGAAGCCTGATTAGTTGAAAACGTCAACTGTTCTAAAAAATCATCACAGACACTCCTCTCTGAATAGTTAACCTTACCAGAAAATTCTCTTTTAGGAGCCATTTTGAAAGCGTAAGAAATGAATACCACTCCTAAACAATTCTATGATGAATCAATTATCTTATTTAAAACACTACACAAGAATTGCTACACAAGAATATGAGAGAACCTGTTCTTTGCTTGAAGGAATTTGCTTTGCAACTGAACCGACTTGCTCTGTACCTGAAGAAAATAACTCTGCATCTGCTCTTCTGCAAAATCCTTTAAAAGATGTCTTCACCCGGTTGATAGGAAATCAAATTTTTGTACGCTGGGCCTTAACTACAACATTGATTCTACATGCTTCGGCCATCCCTTCAAAATTGAATTCATACAAGAATTCGTATTTTTTAGTCCAACGGGTCACAACGTTCCTACAAGTGTTTCATTTTTCTCTTTCGCAACTTCGTGAAGCATAACTATCGGGCAGCTTAGTCCTGCGAAATAGCGCTGACCGTCCGATCAAAAGAAACTTGATCGAGCGTTAAATTAACCAACAACTTTGGCTCTGTGCCGGGTCCTGCTTCTCTATTGGCTATATGATACCATGTGGCACCCAGCCATTGGCTTTGAAATTTCCTTCGTAGTCGACTTAACGCTGGTCGTGTGTCTTTCCTTTATACTGCTGGTTCCACCTTGGCGGGCCCACACTTTCTTCTTAGACCACATGTCATCATGACATGTGGACGGATCTCATGCACTCTTGCTATTTCACGGGGTATAAAGAACGAGCATCTTACCCTTGAAAAATAGGGCAGGTCGTCGGATCATCTCTCAAGCTGATCTGCTTTTAATCCTCTAAAAAGGCTTTCAGGAGGGGTGGGCCCGCTGACTCATTGTGAACACCTGGCGCCCAGTCACTTTCAGAGCTGACTTGTCACTCTGTTAAAAGCCAAAAGGAAACCACGGGGCCCCACTTTCTTCTTAACAGCTATATCCTCCAGGTCATCATCATGACACGTGGACGGCTCTCATGCACTCTCGTTATTTTGCAGGGTATAAAGAACGAGCATCTTACCCTTGCGAAATAGCGCGGGCCGTCGAATCATCTCTCAAGCTGATCTGCTTTTAATCTTCTAAAAAGGATCTCTGGAGGGGTGGGCCCACCTTTAATCTTTAATCCCGACCCATTGACTGTTGTGACTTTTGCCACGTGCCACCATTTTACTTGCTGTCAACAACTAGCTGGACCATCTATGTGGCATGCCATGTGGTTTTTGCAACTTCGCTGGTTTTAAACTACGTGCAACTTCGCCTAGCGAAATAACGCGAGTCGTGGATCCATCCGTGTGATGCGCACTAGTTACTGGGCCTGACAACTTTAGGAGAAAACATATAAGGCATAAATTTTTCGATTAATTAGCATGACCGCCTAGGCAAACAACAAGGGGGGACACTTCCTACGACCCCATGACCCATTACTTAAGTGAATAAAGTAACGAAAGATTAGAAACCAGAGGGTTTAAAACGAACACAAGAGGATCTAAAATCAAAAACCCTTAAACCCTTGAGGTCTAGAACAAAGCTGAAGCATTTGGAACTACATCCTATTCAAAATTTCAGCAATTCATAGCCAATCATGGGAAAAGAAAAGCCCATTTTTAATCAGTGATAACAGATACTATCAAGGAAGATAAGAGGAGAAGGTTCTAATGGACTAATGAAGTAGAGAAGAGCTTTGAATACTTGAAGACTAGAGTGGCCCAACAACCCATACTTACATTGTCTGACTTCAACAAGATGTTCACTATTTAATGTGATGCAAGTGGTTACGAAATTGGGGCAGTTTTGAATCAAGAAGGGAGGTCGATGGCATTATTTAGTGGGAAACTTAATGAGGCCAAAAGAAGGTATTAATCATATGATTTAGAACTCTATGCAATGGTGCAGACCCTCAAGATGTGGTGGCATTACCTTTTTCCAAATGAATTCATTTTTTATACTGATAATCATGCACTAAGTTTCTTGAATGGTCAATATAAACTAAACCACAGGCACATGAAATGGGTAGAATACCTGTAGGCCTATACTTTCTCTATCAAGCACAAGAAAGGTAAAACTAATAAGGTTGTTGATGCCCTGAGAACAAGATCCATGATGGTGCAAGATATCTAACTCGAAAGTGTGGGTATAGACACACTCAAAGGTGTGTACAAGTATGATTATTATTTCAAAGACGTGTTTGCTATTTGTAATTAGTCTCAAGATGTTTTCCATAGTGAATACCCTAATTTTGTGTTACAAGATAGGCTCTTGTTCAAAGGTACTCAATTGTGTGTACCTAAGTGTTGTATGAGATCCAACTTGATAAGGGAAAATTATTGTGGCATCTTGAGTGGATATTTTGGGTATGACAAGACCTTGGAGCAAGTCAAGAGGTTCTACCATTGGCCAAGGATGCATGTGTGGTGCAGGAGTACCTAATTGGTTCTATGACTCAATGAGGCCAATTTGAGTATTTCATGCTTTGGATAGGTATTATGGTCATGAATAAGGTGTAATAAACCATTTTAATGGATTTGAGTTAGGTTTGTGTGTTTGAAAGTCATTTGGTGTCATTAGTCCAAAATTGTAAAAAAGTCCTATTTATGTTGTCATGAGGACTCCAAGATGTACTAAGTCTTTCATGGTATTATTATTGATGTAAGTAGGATGGTATTAATTTTTTAATCATTTTCAAGTCATTTTAGGCATCTATGCAAAGTTTGGAGGCCTTATGTATCAAAATGCAAAAGTTGTCAAAATGTCAATTACACACAAAGAAAGTTGTATTCATGCCTCCAACGGTCATAAGGAGTTTTTCAATTCATTTTTTATGGTTATGGTGGTTTTTTGGGTCTATAAATCTTGTCAAACCCTGATGGAGTGGTTGATGGTCGCTGTATTGAGAAAGAATTAATAAAATTGGAGATTTCTGCACTTTTCCCGAGTTCTACCACGTGAAAGTCTGAAAATGCTCAGTTATCACCATTCAAAATTATTAATTTGTCATTTAAGTTGATTGGGAATTGAAGGGGAGTGAATCCACTTCCATTTTCCTTTTGTTTCATTCCATTTCATGTTGTTTTGATCAAGTTATAGCATTTTTTGTAAAATCCACTCAAAACCCTACCTAGGGTTGACAGTGAACAATAAAAATGTAAAACTCTTTTGTCTTTCATTACCAAACCCCAAAAATGAGTGGAACCATGTATTTTAGTGTTCTCTTTCATTTTATATTGGTTGCAAGTATCCATGATGCAGTTGGCACATGTTGAAGATGGATATAAATATTGAAGTTTGTGTTTCAATCTGCCATGGCAGTGGGTTTTGGAGAATTTGAATGGACAGTGTGCAAGGGAAGGTTAATTGAAGGTTGTTGAGTGTTAGTGGGGTGTGTGAGGGTGTCACAAGTCTATTATAAACATTATTCATCCTTGATCATGTTGGTGCCCAAAACCACAGATTGGGAAACCAAAGACTTGCCTAATCCTCAGTTGATCCAATCAGCCTTGGCCAACGATCAGGAATGCTCGAAGACCAAATTCCTCTACACTTTAGGCTCCACTAAACCTAGGTGGGTGTAACTTACACTCTCAAGCACAAAAGAGGTTTGGTTTGAGTGAATTTAAACTATGGGAATCAGCAATTGTAGGGATGACAAAAGGTTTTCCTACAATTATGCTAACAAAAGTGCTTTTTATTGAATGCCTTTAAAAATGATAAAATAAGTGTGAATATAGTTGTGTTATGCAAAAGATTACTGTTAGGACTTTAAGCCATTATGAAAAAGAGCAATACTTATAGAAATTAGAAAAAATATTTCTTTGATAAGGACCTAATGCATACAAACTTATTCAACAAAGATTACTAACAGACCAGTGCCTTTATTTGACAGTTAATGAATAACTTTGTGGACAAGAATCACTATCAACTCAAGAGACAATTATCAGACCATCAGTGTGAAGGTTTCATTATGTGTTGCATGAACAATAAAAACCCAATTTTATATTCAATACAACATCATGTGATGGCACATCACAACAAATCTAAAAGATTTATCAAGAGGACATATGATTCCATCGAACACAAAATTACACATAATGATCTGAAGATAAAAACATGAAATCTTGTATATTAACTTTTGGAATAAGAATGTACACAAAAATTACACTTACAAATACTCCAATACATTCAATTTGCACAGAATAAACTCCTCATTCCTATTAGACCTTTCTGAAACATAACACTTGTAGCCCAACCAGCAGCAGGATTATCTATCTCTTCATGATACAAAAATGACTCACTACATATATGTGAGCCAAAGGATTCGAATGAAAGGACACACCCTTTCATCTTGCTAAACTAAACTTAACTAAAACCTAACACCTAACTGCTTAACTACTAGACACAAAATATAATAAAGAATCAGTTCTGGTCATCCAGTATTGTATCACACTTTTGTATGTACTCCAAATACTTGTTGTCCTTGTGAGTGTTGGTGTTGAATATAGTATCTCTGACAACAATCTCCATGGTAACCAATCTCTCCAACTTCTCACCTGTCTCCTTCATATCCAAAACATCTGCCCAAGCAACATTAAGGGATGTGTTAAGTACATTCTGGCATTCTGCAATCCAAATCTCTTTGTCCTTTAGCTGCTCTGCATCATCCACAATATCCAATAAACCATACCTAACAATATCTTTGCAATCTGTAACTTGATGTTTAATGTCCACACCAAACCCTTTATGTTTATTCAACCTTCTTTGGATCTTCTCAACCACTTTCTCATCGACACTCTTATCTTTCAACAATGCCTTCAGCCTATTCAAAGTTCTTTTATGAGAAACCATATTATTCAGGGTCTTCTGACAGTTTGTCCAAAATTCTCTAAGAACTTCCAATAAATGTTCAAACCTGTTTGTTAACAAAATGCAAGCAACATCTATCCTGGCAGTCCTGATTTGCCTCTTTAACTTAATTTTTTCCTTCATTTGGTCTTCATATTTATTCTTACATTGAACACCAGTATCAGCTATCTATGGTACTTAGTGACCATGACTTCTCAATAGGTCTTCATATAAATACCTGTATTTTTTACCCTCTTTTACCACCCACTGAATTTGGGCCTTATTCAATTTTGCAATGTCAATCCCCAAATCTGTTGTGATAATTGGATTAACCTCTCCCACTTTCAACTTCATCATGTGCCCAAATTCCTTGTCTACATCTATGATTTTGGGTCTCTTGTTTGGAGGGTATAGGGCCCAAAGCAACATCTCCTCTTCATTTGGATCATACCTTGATCCAGTAAAGATATCATCAACACCCTATATGTCCAATTTTACATCCTTTATGTTAGAATGCAACAAGCTATCAAAAATAAAAGAGGCACTTAAGTCCCACCCTAGGAACAAAATGATGCCTGCCTCACTGAGAAGTTGTCTCCCTCTCTGTGGTGTCATTGTGGCCACTTCTGCATCAATATCTTCTTTTCATTTTTTAAGCATCTTTGCTTCATTTTCTAGAGTAACATTTGGGATGCTCTCCCTCAACTTTTTCCCTTTATAATGATACAAAAATGACTTGAACTCCTTTGACTGTACAAAAACCTCATCTGCAAGAAAATTTGCATGCTCTTCAAGTCTTATATCTACATTGGCATTTATTCTCACCATGATTTCCTCCTAGCTCTCTGCCACTTCTTCTAATTCAGGTACACAGAGGGTTGACACAAATACATTCTCATTAGACCCACTCTCAGAATCTCCTTCTTCTCTTAGTTCCTGAAGCCTCTGCTTCCGCTCTTCTAATTTTTGGTTCAATTCCTCTAAAAGTGCATGAGCCTCATCTCGTTCCTTATTTTTAAATAAATCTTCTGCCTCCATGGGTATATGCAAATACTCTCCCACATTCTGGCTCTTCCTGTAGTGGTGGATATACCCCTCTAGATCATAATTTTTCCGAGCCTGGTGTCCATAAAAATTGTAGTCCTCTACCAACTTCTTTTCTATCATCTCATAAGCCTTGGTAGATACAATGGAGAAGTCTCCAAAATGCAAAGTTCCAGGCATAAATGTCTTCTTGTGTGCACCACCCAAATGCTTTGCATTTGACATGCTAAGTTGCCTAACAATCTCTAAATAGGCAATCCTATCAGGAACTAATCTAGGCAACATATATGGAACACCCTCAAAACCATAAACCCTGAAAAAAGTGAAATTCTGACATACAAACCAATCACCCCAATTGTGGCTCACCCTGGTGTCTCCAAAAGCATGGGGTCTCAAGAATCTCTTAATCTCAGGTGAGATAGACCCACCACATTCCACTCCAAACAACCTATACAAAGGCTTAACAAAATATTCTTCAAAGAACACATAATGTGATTTGTCAAACCTCGAGTCACGCAGGGATACCCATAATTGAACTAGTTGGTTTTATCCATCTTTGTTCTTAGGAGTCACCTTTAATACCTCTGGCCACAAACCTTTCATCTTCCCATGAAACAAAACCATATGCATTAGCAATGAGAAAAATTTAAAAGTAGGGTTAGGTTCTGTCTACAAACTCAGGAACCCTTCATGCAGCTTCTCTGCCAAGTAAGTTGCATAATCAAATGACCTTGGCTCATGCATTTGAAAATCTACAGCCAACACCAAAGGGCCTATCCTTGTGACATCAGGGATTTCTTCCCCGTAGACTTGGCCACATGCCCAATATGTGTACTGCAAGTATTGTCTGAACAGAGTAATTTCAAAAGGAGGACCATCCTGCTATGTGAGTCATCCTTTCTCCTTTTTATGCATCACTAACTTCCACATTATGTAAGTAGTGTCCATTTGGGTATACTCTTCTTCCAGGTCTATAAAAGACAGGGGCATGTAAGGCTCATAAGACATACCAAAAACCTCCTGAATGGTCTCGACAGATATCCAAATGAACAAATCCCCATTGGGAAATTGGATGCACCTTTTTTCTTTGTTGTACTTCTTGGTAAGCAATTCCAATAATCTAAGATTTAGAAAAACATTTGGGACCACCAATCTGCCCAAATTTGTCATCCAAGGGTTCGAGAGTGGCATCTCCTTGTTCCACCTCAGGTAATGATATAAAAACAATTTGTGGCCCCTTATGGTTGTCCAGATATCTCCAACCTCTTTTTACTTGTCTTCCAATTGATCCTTGGGCAGAAAATAGGTTTTAGACCTCCTCGACTTAGCACTAGATGACTCCATTTGGTCAATCATGTCCTGGTTCAGTTTTTGCTTTTGCACACCCTCTACAGACTTCATCTTTTTTGATTTAGCAAATTGTGTGTTTGAAATCTCCATCTTTCCTTTTCCCTTGTGAACCAGAAGCCTCCATGATTAAATGCTTGAACTTTCAAATTACCCATGCTTCTTGTCTGCAACTTCAATGTTGATGGTTGAAAACACTGTGAATAATTCTGGCATGAAAACTCTTTCTTTATGCTAGATAGGCAACGACTAGAGTCTGTAACAATCATAAACTCATTAGATTTGCTTCATGTGGATCCAATCCACCTGATCATGAGCATTAAATAAGGGTCATCGCATCAGATATTCCAACAGCTAATCGGTGTAACCCTACTTGATAATTCAATTACTTAGTGCCACCCGCATTTTGTGTTCCTTCAATTACCTTTTTGTCTTTCTGATTGGCATAGGTCACTCTGATCAGTTCATCAGATCTCACCCCGACCATTTCACTTTCTTCCTCAAGGCTTGGCTTATCCTGATGGATCCACCTTTCCTTTCTATTAGTCAGCTTTTCTTTATGTTAGATCGGGGCATGTTTCTCTGATGAAATCTCCTTCTGTTTATCCCTCAAGTCGCTCCATCGAGCTTCGGAATGAATCATCTAATACTTTATTCAATGGTCCCATGACATCTAACTTTCCTTTTGATCGACATAACTTTCCTCAATTTCTTCATCGGGCATCGACGTAGCATATTTTCCTTGCTTCCGATGGTTATAGTTTCCCTAATAGATCCACCCTCTGTGGCATTTTGCCCATTAGGCCTCGGCACAACTTTGAAAATGCTTCTCCAGTAATGTAAGTTACCCCGATGAGTCTTTTATTTCAATCAACACTTTACTCTCCTTATTGGGTTACTTTGATCTATCGACTTAGGTTTTCTCAATGTAATCTCTTCATTTGTGACAAGCTCGTCTCTCTCATCGGGTATCAAATTAACTCAAAACACAACTTCCTGATAGTGTATGTTGCTCCGATGGCCTAGCTCCCCTTTTTGCTTGGTACCACTTTATCGGAGAAAGTCTCTCCGATAGAGTCACCTTCTCCCCTTAGTCCATCGGTTATCAGGGTAACATAAATTAGGACTTCCTGATGACCCGATGGCATCACTATGAACACATCGCTCCATCTATTGTTGGCAAGAGTTCCATCGATAACCCCATCAGTTATCAGAATAACATTTTTTCTTCGTTCCCGATAGTGTATGTTACTCCGATGACTCCGACTTCTTATCATGTCATCGCCGTAACTCTCCTCGATGGATTTCCACTAATTCACTCTTCTTCACGCTGCACACACCTTTTAGGAAACTTCATCAGCATGAGTTACTCTAATCAACACACTCTGTCCTCCTTGGGTGATCTCATCGGGATGACTTATGCTGATAAGAAAAGTTTTACATTTTTTACAAAAGAAGCCCTTCTCCATAGATGCAACTTTTAATAATCATACTGGAAGGTTTCTCCCACACCATTGAAATCTCTGAACATGCTCACAACCCTGCTTTATGCTGATCTTCCAAAAAGTGCTTCTGCAATGAAACTAATTGTGAAGATGAGCATTACCTCAACATTTCCCTTGAATATGCCCAAGTGATGCTTTTTCATGAAGACAATGCAACATATCACCTGCACACACAATCCAACAATAAATGCTCTTATGATGAAACTATATGCAAAAAGCATCCATATATAGCACATAAATATTTTGTAAAAATATGTGCTAATAGATCAATCCAAAGTGTCAAAGGTTTTGTTGACTCTTCCCAAACTTGTGTATGACTGTCATAACATGACAGTGGATTGAGTTTATGCATATTTTGCAAATCTAAACTGATTGATGGGTTTGGTGTTGGGGTTGACTGTTAGAGAGATAGTAGGTAGGTTCTCCATCTTCCTCAAGTGTATTTGGAGGGTTAAAAAACAAGGAGTGGATCAATGAAGTATGACTATCCTATTGGTGTCTTTTGTCCCTGTGCACAGTGTTAAGACAACAGGGGGTTATCTTCCCTTCTAGGGTGGATGGGAGGGTTAAGATTTGTGTTTTGGATATGGGAGAGGGATTCATTGATGTTTCCTTTGGTGACCTTGGTTTTGTGTTTGCCTAATTGGTATTGGGAGTTGTGTCTACAAGCAACTAAGAGACCTAGTTGGAAAAGGACTTGTGGGAGTGAGATTTTGTGAGTTGGTGTGATTCAAGGGTTGAAAGATCTCAAGATGAATTTGGCTAGATGAATGTGCCTAGGATGATGTGTTGTCATTAATTGAAAGAGGTTAGATGAAAATGGAAGTGACTTTGTGGTATTGAAGCCATTAGAGGGGATAATAACCTTGAGTTGCTCTTGTCGCTTGAGAAGGGTAAACACCTTTTTTATTAGGTGAGTTGGGAGAAAGAAATCTCCCTAATTGGCTGAGATTGTTGGATGCTCTGCATCAATGTGGATGTGAGGAATTTTGTGGAAAGTAGTGTAATCTTCCAAAGGGAGGGGTCTAGTTCCAATGCGAGACTTTATCAACCCTTACCCATACCAAATAGGCCATGGGAATCCTTGAGCATGGACTTTGTATTGGGTCTACCAAAAACTCAAAGAGGATTTGATAGTGTGTTTGTGGTGGTAGATAGATTTAGTATGATGGCTCATTTTATTCCATGCAAATGTACTAGTGATTCATCTAACATTTCAAGTTTTTTTTCAAAGAGATTGTGAGAATTCATGGGCTACCACTAACCATAGTTTTAGATAGAGATCGCAAGTTCATCGGTCACTTTTGGAAGACTCTATAGAGAAAATTGGGAACAAATTTGACCTTCAATTATGCCTATCATCCACAAATAGATGGGAAAATTGAAGTGGCCAATAGGTCATTGGGAAACTTGATTAAATGTCTTACAAAGGAACATGGACAGCAATGGGGTCTCATCCTTCCACAAGCCGAGTATGCTTACAATGACTCCATCAATAGGAGCAAAGGGAGAAGTCCATTTGAGGTGGTGTATGGACTAAAACCAAGAGGTGTGTTTGAGTTGAGTGATTTGAGAGGATTGGAGAAGAGGAGTGCAGAGGGTGAATCATTTGCAGAAGCTATGTAGGAGATACATCAGCAAGTGAGAGACACTCTTCAAAAAAGTGTTGAGAAATGCAAGGCACATGCAGATTTGAGGAGAAGAGATCTTCAATTCAAGGTAGGAGATCTAGTGATGACACATTTGAAGAAGGAGAGGTTTCCTAAAGGGAAAGTATACTAAGATATAGATGAAGAAGTTTGGGCTATGTAGGGTTGTCCACAAGTTTGGAGCCAATGCTTATGAGATAGAACTCCCTCCTGGAGTGGCTATCTCACCTATTTTTAATACAGCTGATATTTTTCCTTTTAAGGGTTCTATGAATGCGGGTCCAACAACTAAAGTAGATGAAGATTGGATTAGAGATCTTCCTCCAAGTAAAAATATGAAGCTTGAATGCATTTTGGATACCAAGGAAGCCAAGAAGACAATGCATAAGGTTTACCATGAGTACCTAGTGAAGTGGCAAGGACTACCTAAGGAGGATGCCACATGGATGACCGAGGAAGACATCCTAAAGCATGAGGTTAAACAGTCCAAGACTTGATCTCAAAAGGGACTCGAGATTTTTTCTTCACCCCGGGAGTATGGTGGGGGAACACCAAGAACATTTAAGCTTTCAATAGGCCATTTTGGAATTTAGGTTGTGTCATGTCATTTGAATCATGTAATAAGGTCAAATTAAGACCATTTTCAATGTTATTAGTGTCATGTAGGGTCCTTTAGTTGTAGTTGCAAAATACATGTAAAAGTTGCTTGGCAACTTTGTCAATTTTGGTTTGGAAATATGTTTAAATATCCTCACACACATCGAGGTAAGGTTGTTGAAACTTTGTATGCATAAGAAGAAATAAGAACTTCAGATTTTTGTGTGTTTTCTCATAAAATTTTCTGCTACACGTCATGGTACTATTTTGTACAGATTGCTATTGTCATGACATGAATTGGATGTGGTATTATAATGAGTTAAGAGAATTTTGGCATTGTTTTGGTATATTTTAATTTAGTTTCTAGAATTCGGGAGCCATTTTGGTGTAACCAAGTTGATAAACCCTAGTTGTGAGGGATTTGATGTCAAATATGCCAAAATTAACCATTCCACTAGTCTAACCTTTTCAAGTCAGTGGAATGGGTGTAAATAGGGTGTTAGACATGTTAGTAGGTTTATAAGTGCAAGGTTTGGAGTTTGGGGAAAGTTGGTGCATGTAGAGGCCTAATATCCTCATGTATTAGGCTAGTGAAGGTAGGTAAGAAGAGGATTTTGTTATTTCATGGATTAATGATGCAAACCACTATGGTAGGTTGCATATTAGGACCCCATATGAAATGCTTGCAAGTTTGGAAGGAAGGTTTGGTGGTTGAGAAAACAATAGCACACACTTGCTTTGGAAAATAAGCCTAATTTAAAGACATTGTATACTGTTCCAAAGTAACCCCTAGCTAATTTGAGATATGTGGCAATATGTCCAAATGGGTATCTAAAAATGTAAACCTTTTTGGTGGATTTTGTCTGTACTATTGGTATCTAAAATATATTGAAATTTATTGGGAGAAAGCTCATGATATGGGAGCAAAAACCTTAGGAAGGAACCAGGGCACCAAATCCAATATTGAAGACTCATTCAAACAAGATTGTTGAGCACACTCCACCCTTGTACTACATTACTGGATCACTAATCATATTTGTTTAGTTAGTAATTTACAAGTTTTCTCTAATATTTTGGCTACTACTCATGGTATTGGTCCTCTTGTTAGGTTCCCTCTAAGACTTCCTACTTAAATTGAAGAAATTACTTTAAAAATTTTATTAGGCTAATTTTGATCATACCAAAGAAATTCACTATTCATGAAGGTTCAACTCAAGATTCTTCCCCTAGGTCAACCCTGCATGGATAGAAGACTTTGCTTCTCCGTCATGTCTCAATATAATTCTCTTCTCTTTTTTCCCCTCTACTCTAGGTTGCATCTCCTTTTGATATGCTCTCTCAAGTGGGTGCAAAATGTAACATGCATCTCGCATAATGTCTTCATTCTGAGCCAAATTCAAGATAATGATCAGCCATCCACCTCACCAACTTATCCAACCTCTCATGCCATATCCAATGCCTATCTTCCCAATTGTTATGTCCATATCATTCATGGACACCTACATGTCACACAAATATTTGTGCACTACGCATTTGTCCTACAAATATCCACAACCAAAGGTGGTCATTGAGATGTTACATCTACTAATTATAGAAGTGTAATACATCCTTAGATTCCCAGTGAAGTCAAGATGATTTCCAGTCCCCTTTATCTTTCCAATCTCACTTCATTTTGCCTCTCTCTTGCACCTTCAAGCTCTCTAGCTCTCTTTTTGCATTCTATTAGATTCATAACTTGTTATTTTCACTCACACTCTTTATCTCTCACAAGATTTCTTGCACGCTTGTCCATTACCCACTTTCATTTCCATTCACAACAAAGATTCTGTTGGAATCCAAGAACACTGAGAGGGGGGAAGGGTGAATTAGTGTTCTACCGATAAGATTAGTTTTAACCTTATTAACAATGTGTTTCAGTAATCGGTAACTGATCCATAAAATAATATAACAACAAGTGTAAATAATGCCACCACAATAATATACACCATAACATAGATTTATATGTGGAAAGCCTCAAAGAGGAAAAACCATGGTGGGATTGGTGACCCACAATATCTATCTGTAGCTAGGAAATGTGGAAATCATCAAAGCAATAGCAAATTGGACTAGTTCAATCACGAAAACTAAAATGTAGTGATAAATCCTCAAAACATTCAATAGAGAAAGGGAAATAAAACATTCAAATGCAAATGCAAACCAATGCAAACATGAATGTCTCCTCCAGAAATCTCCATTGTCCTTCTTTCTCCTTCAAATTGCTTTTATTTGTGGATCTCACCTACAAGTGCATATGCATGAGATGAAAGCAAAATTGACAAGATATCATGACAACATAAGGGTACTAGAAGCGTGATTGATTCGACCAGGGACTTTGATTGAAGAAATTCATCCAATTTATAGACAAATTGGAGAGATGACAAGATTAGCATGAATTTGATTCGAATGGAAATTTCAAATCAAGAATAGCAAAATTATGACAAGTTATGACAAATTGCTATGCAAGGATTTATGACAATTTATGACAAATTGCTATGCAAGAATTTATGACAAGAATTTGAAATAGAAATAGACATTTAGGAATAATTAGAAAATTAGGTTAGAAATGATGACTTAGAATTTAGGAAATTGATGAAAAATTAGGTAAATTAATTAATAATTTCTCATTCATTAATTAATTTACAAGAATAGGATGAATTAATTAGCCAATTAAATAAACATTTAATTGTGACCAGAAGACTTAGGATAAATAAATAAATCATTTATCCTAAAGAGAAAATGGAGAGAAAATGACAAACAAGGTTAAATGAATAAATCATGAAACCCTAGAAGATAAATTAGAAATTCAAGGACGACAATTAGGTCTTGATATAAGATTGATTTGATGTTGATTCGATCATGATTTTGAATTGATAAAAGACCAATGCTGATAAGTGATTTGATTGATAAATGCACCAATTGATGAGGAACAATTACTAATTGATCCAAATTGACATGATTGAGAAGGACAACGATCGATGTCAAATCGATTGCAAAATGACAAAAATGACAACGATCGATGACAAAATAGATTGCAAAATGACAAGATTGGAAATGACCACGATCGATGACAAATCGATCGCAAGATGACAAGATTGGAAATGACCACGTTTGATGACAAATCGATCGCAAGATGACAAGATTGGAAATGACCACGATCGATGACAAATTGATCGCAAGATGACAAGATTGATAAGAGGAAAAAACCCTAATTAGGATTGATAATGTCCAAAATGATAACAAATGAGAACGCACATTGATGCGACAGGATAAGATTGACCAAAATCATGACTGAAGATTGTTGTCGACAAGACCAAATTCAAGAGCGAGATAAATAAAGAACGCAGAAGAAGGACTCGATGCTCGCAAATGATAAAGACCAAGTGCGCAACATAGGAGAAATGTTAATGTGATGCAAAAACCCTAAAATAAGGCAATGCGCCAATGTTAAAGTATGACTCCGCAGGCGTTGACCATTTTTAGACGTCTACATTTTGCCCCTCTTTGAGACAATGCAATTTCAAGTGTTGTTTCAAAGAACAATAACGAAAATGCCCCAGACATTAACAATGACACATGCATGCCCCCTCAAGGAATTGGCCTGAAACATCCAGAAAAGAGGCCAATTGATCGATAAAAATGATAGGATCGAATGGATTGACAATCGGAGATCGGATACATAAAGGGCAAGCAATTGATGGTGCAGAAGACCGCGACCAGCATAAGATGGAGAGAGTTCACATCCATCTATGCACTACCAAAGATCTATAAATGAGACAAAGAGAGTGAAAAGAGATCATTTGCACTAGCCAAAGAGGAGAATTTGTTGCTCTGGAAAAGGACACATGCAGAGAGATGGCGAACATTCCAATGGCAGATCACCTCAGAGAATGTGTACGCACCTATAGATGACCAGACGATGCGGGAGCAACGGTATGTGTCTCAAAAACCCATATTGTCAATTTGATGAATTTGACTTGCTTGCGGGACATTGTGGGGCCCACAAGGGATGCAAAAACTGACTTCTGCGCTTGTGTGAGTGCATCCTACACTTGTGTAGGGTATTCTATGCTTGTGTAGGGTACACAGGCATAGTTCAATGCAACACAGGTGCAGGACTTAGCACACAGGCGCAGTTGTGCCCTGGGAACTCAATTTTGGTCAAAAACAGCATGCAAATGATCCGAAAAGGGGGGATAAGGGTAGGATAGGTCAAAACAGATTAGAAACACCCTGATTTGGACATGAAACAAGGAAATGCAGCCCATAGGAGCAAACCCTAAAACTGACAAAATGTGCCCCAATTGTGATGCAGAGTCGATAGTATCAATTGATCACGCGGGAGAACCGACCTAACTACTTCATGTTACGACATAGACTCAGGAGTACAGAGAGAGATACACTAGCAGGAGTTGGAATATACTATATCACATTCATGCCTGAGATTAGGGCAAACATAGGATTGCTTACCGCATTGGCAAAGCGATGGCTTTCAGAGACTTCCTCATTCCATCTGGCGACTGGAGAGGCGACTGTGACACTAGAGGATATATGGCATATCCTCTGCATTCCGATTCATGGGGAGATGATAGAGTATCACCCAGTGACAGGGAGAGACATGTTGTGCAGATTATTTGAGTGCGACGCAGATGATCTGGATATCGTAGAGAGGGAGATTGGCTGGGAGACCATGGCATCAGAGTACGATCGACGATATGTGGTGATAGCATGCCTACTTGCAGGAGACAAACAAGGACATGGATTCCCTATTGGATGGGGAAGAGTGCTAGAGAAGATGGCGATAGAGGGTATGGTGTACGCATGGGGACCATGTGTACTGGCTATGCTATATTTTCAGTTGCATCAGATAGCATATTAGGGAGTGCAGACTTTGAGCTGTGGGGTCACACTGTTATAGGTATGGGCCTTTGAGCACATAGCCATATGTCGACCGATTGCAGAGAGACAGGTATTACCACATCGACCATATGTGTACTACTATGGGGGAGCACTGAGACAGGGTCCTTTTGGATACATATTGTATTGGCGACATGAGCTAGACAAATTGAGAGAGTTTACATGGAGGCCATATCTTGATTGCCCTGGATGGTCAGATGATAGTGATGAGCTATCGTATTGTAGACAGGAGAGGTACCTAATTGGGTGACCAGTGAATTGCCAAAGAGTGATTGAGATGTACCTACCAGAGAGAGTCAGATGACAGTTTGGAGAGAGATAGGATGTACCAAGAGGGACTGCACACTTTGCCCAATCTCACAGAGAGACGAGTCAGTGGGGGAGGATGATTCAGCCACACATAGCATATGTCGACTTCACACAGCTACAACAGAGATAGTGGGATTGGAAATTAGATGTGGTGGATGTCAGGATGACAGAGGAGTATGAGCGATGGTTTGCATGACGACAGCCAGTGCCATTGACAGATCCTGGTATTCCAGTACCTAGGAGATAGGAGGAATACCCACTCACTAGAGAGGAGGAGGGAGATGATGAGGATGAGGAGGATGAGGGTGGTGATGAGGATGAGGGGGATGATGAGGATGGAGATGATGATTATGAGCCAGACTCAGCCGATCAGGAGTCATTGCAGGATATACCCATAGAGCCAGAGACAGCTAGCATAGAGGAGATGGAGATGTGCAAGGCTACCATAGCGAGTTAGCATGATCACATTGCAACATTAGAGAGACAAAATGCTATCTTGAGGATAGAGCAGGATCAGTTCAGAGCGGAGATAGCCAGACTTACAGCGGCTTGAGATACAGCAATAGCCAAGGCACAGCGAGAAGAACAAAGAGTCACCAAGTATATTGGGTCGATTAGGGATGCCAGTGCACGTGAGATGGCATAGATGTTGGTAGAGATCGGAGAGGAGATACACCATTGGAGGACATTATATGAGAGTGCAGTTCCACCATAGCAGAGAGTAGCTTCATATCGGGCACGATCGAGGACAGAGAGCAGGGCACGCTCTCGGAGGTCAATGAGCAGCATGGGGGTGAGTGGACCTATGAGACCACCACAGCTAGGACTAGGGGCAGGAGGGACATCATCCTTGAGACATGGCAAGGATGAGGAGGACAGAGGGAGCACCCAGTGACAGAGGCACATGCTCTTTATGACAAACAGATGTAGTTGGACATTATGTAGTGTGATATTATATAGTCAGCCTGCGGGCCATACTTAGGACAGACAGTCCAATTTTGTACTCTGATATTATTTTGACATATGATATGCATCGATATGATGGGATGCAATGTGTTATTACTTATGTTATTTCCCATGTATGGATGACTTATGCATTGTTGATGTACAATTGTGGAACATGTATGGATATATTTTTTTATGTGTTTTCGATGCAATTATAATATGAAATGGATAAAGTGCTTGATGTGATGCTTGATGTACTAACCAAATGGATGCAGGATGCAGCTTATGTGTTTTTGTGCGGAGATATCGGAGCACAAGATCAAACTGACTACCCGAACTGACAGAAGAAATGTTAGTAAGAAGAAATGAAACAAAGGACAGTTAGAGACGAGGAAAAACTTGCTTTCACTAATGCACTTTGTAGGTGAGAACCTTTATTTTAATTTAGCAAAATGGATGCGTAGCATCATGGCATTGAAGGCCAGAGCTGAAATGCAACCCTTTTTTGCAAAAGACAGACACATCGCAGACAAACAACAATCACAACAAAAAAAGAAAGGGACCATGAACCATCCCGGTCACTCTAAATCACTCAGTGACATCATCAAGCAACATAGGAACATGATCAAAAATAAATTAGTGAATAATAAGACTAACTAATTCCAACAAGTCAAACAAACATCTTGATCTTCATTGTCAAAAGTTGAAAGTGCTGATAGGACGATCATGCTGTCTGGTTTCAAGACATGCGGTACCCCGTCTAAGACAGGACACAGTCTAGTTTCGAGTATACCACACCCTGTATAAGACTTATGATAAGATGCCAAGGACGAATGATATTAATGTTGAGTGATTGATATGACAATTGTGATCAGTTTGAATGTCTGGTTTGATTGAAAAAGGTTCATCTGTTAATGCGTGATTTGCAGTAAAGCGTAGTGTGTGATTGCGTGTCGTTGGAGGGATGCTCAGTGATTTGTCTTATGCACAAAGGCGATATTTTTGTTTTTCTTTTTAGGACTGTATTTGACTTTTTTGGGGATTTTTTTCAAGACATTTTCTTTTTATTTTTTTGTATTTTTTCAGGACATTTTTCATTTTTTTTGGATTATTTCAAGATATTTTTCAAATTTTTATGATTTTGCCCCCAGTGTCTAGCAAGGCAAGGAATATGATAGGTGAATAAATAGGCTTGCTGAAATGATGGTGGATAGAGGGAAGACAAAGGCCTTTTATTATGGAGACAATACGGATGCAATTTTCAAGGGCTATTGCGTGATGGGACGAGAGACTGGGTATGACAATGTAAAGTAGTGACATGGCATGAGGGACATGTCAAGAGATTTTTGAAACCATGTTTAAATTTTGCGTCCTTATGTCAGATCAAGATCAAGGAATGAAAAAGAGTGTATGGATAGTGATAAGATATGGATAGGATAAGCAAGACCAAGAATGGATAAGGGACATGGACTGAAGGTCGGGATAGGATACAAGAAAGTGGCAGAAAGTTGCAATAAGCAAGGGAATATGGATGAAAGGCTATAATAAGAAAATGGATAAAGACCAAAAGCTTGATGGACTAAAAGCTGCAAACAAGATGCATGATTCTCATGAAGATCCTCAGCCTTGTCAAGATCAAAGGTGGAAAGGGAAACTGGACATGAGGGATGATAGGATATGAAGGGTAATGACAGGGGTTCGATAGGATAATTGAACAATGAAGAACAAAAGGATATGATAGGATAAAACCTGTCCCCAAGTACGGTATGCAAGAAGTTCATAGATTACGCATGACGCCTGTTTGCCAAGTTTTCATCATGGTACTTGCCCAAGGCGCTTGTTTGCCAGGTTTTCACCAGTGGACGAATTATTTTTGCTTTACTCTTTTTTTTTCTTTTGTCTTTTTTTTTTCTCACCTTTTTTTTTATTTTGACTTTTTCAAGAGAAGATGGACACATGAAAGGGGATGGAAGAAGGACTTAAGCATCTCTTTTTTTTTTTTTGGATAGTAGCCTTGAAAAAAAAGGACCATGACCTTTAAAAGTATGCTCAAAGATGTTGGTAGGATAAGGACATGGAAAAAGAGATGAAATTAAGGCAAGGATTTATGCAAAGGATGGGATCAAAGGGATCGAAGGATGAAAAATACGCATTGGATAATGGATAGGGTATTGGAAGAATTGGGCTTGAGTGGATGGAAATGTTGGCAAGATTGACATTGGCACACACCTTGAGGGGTGATGGACTGATGGACTGATGGAGGAAAGATGTATTTTGGATATTGAGATTTGGATGGAGGAATAGCTTGGGATTTTGGGACATAAGGGCCCAAAATGGATGAAGAAGGTGATGGAGGAATAAATTTGAGAGGATTGGATGGAGGAATAGCAACTTTGGATGCCAAGTTGGATGTTTCTTTAGGCTTTTGTGCTTCAAGGAGCCGCTTAGGGATCCACATGGTTTTTGATTTTTCATGCTTTTGTGGTTCCTTGGAGTGCATTGCTTGCATAAGGGATTTAGGAACCCATATATATTTTGAATTTGCTTTATTTTTCTCATTGGGCCTTTGTGGCCTTTTAAATATTTCTTTTTCTTTATACATCAAATTTTTCTTTGTTTTGACATGTTGATTATATTGGACATGTTGATCCTTGAATACATGTGATTTCTAGACTTATGACTTTTACACTTGGCATCCAAATTGCTTGGAGGGGGAAAGGAATGCATGGATGGATATTAATGAAATGGAGTTCTTTTGGATGACTAGAAGGTTCTCAAAGATGTGTGCCTTTGCTGACCTTGCATAGAGGACGAAGAGATATAAGGACCTAAGATGGATGGAAAGTATAATGGGGAAGGTGTATGTTTTGATTTTGAAGGGATACCAACGTCTTGAGAGTGAGTTGTGTAGACATGACCCTTAATATCTTCTTTGATATTGAGGAGTTCTTTCTTGTGAAGGTCTACTCCTTTGCCTTTATGAATATTTTGACTTGTAGGATACTCTTTTCTTTGGGAAGAAGACGCGAGTCCATTATGAGGTGGATATGATATGAGAGAAATAATGAGATCTTGAAGTGGATCGGCTTGCACCAAAGTGGAAGAACCCATTATGCATGTCAAGGGTTCATGAACATCTTGCACTGACACGTTAGAATCATGAGGGGGATTAGGATAATGAGGGGGACTAGGATTGTGTTGTGGACATGGTTCAATGACAGGCTCTTCAAGAGATGGAATGGGAGAAATAATGGGATCATCAAAAGAAATGCGATCTTGGAGTGTATATGGAGCATTAAGACAAGGAGATGGAGGAACAAAAGGATCTTGTGGAGGATTTAAAGAAATAATTTCATCTTGACAAGGAGGAAGATCATTGTAATCCTCTTTAAAGGAGCTTTGCTCTTGACTTTCAATGGGATCATCGGAAAGGATGGAAGGGATATCTTGATGTTTCTTAGGAAGTGGAATGTCAATGGGATTTGAAAGGACATTTTTTTCAGGAAATGGAAGGGGATCGTTCGGGATTGGATGGACTGGGATATCTTGATCTTGCTCAAGGAATGGAGTGTCAATAGGACTTTGGATAGGATGGACAAGAATAGGGGAATCATCATGAGTGTCTGGGAACATGGGGTCCTAGTCAGCAATTGGATGGGATGATAAGGTTTCGAGATCTTGATCTTGATCTGTTTTAAGACATCTTTCTTCATGCTCTAAATTATCCTCTGGGCATGGGGTTGGACTTTGGATATGCATGGAGGATTCTGACAAGGGCTTAGTGTTTTGGGATGAAGGAAATGCACTTTGAACATTTGTGATGGATTCTGGCAAGGAATCAATGCTTAAACATGAGGAAGAGGGACTTCGAATGGGGTCCTCTAAAATAAGCAATGGCAATAAAGTGCATGGTGGCATTGGGTCTTGTATTTCTGAAACATGACAAGGATGTGCATCATGAATTGGATTATCTTGGCAATCAATTATGGATAGTCCTTGGATAATTGCATCCTTGGGTGTATTGTTTGATGAGGATAATATAGAAGGTTCTTGTGAAACTTCTAAAGGTGTAGGGATAGATGCCACTAGAGAGTCAATTTGTTTGTGGGGGGATGAGGCATTGCTAGACATAAGTGTATTATCTTAACCTTCTTCAAAGAACTCACTTGGTAGGTTCCTTAACAGCCTTGCAATAAAGCCACCTTTCTTTCGAGGTTTTGACATAGTTGAATATGGAATTTGAACTTGTTTAGCAAGGATGTGGTTTGATTTCATGTTTTGATATTGGACTTGGTTCAATTGTTCCGACATGTTTGAAACTTGGCTTGGTGTGGGCTGCAACCTTTGTTTCTGAATGTTTGGTTGTGGTTGTTGACATTGATATTCCACCATTGGTTGAACCATTTGTGGACATTGTATAGTTGGTTGGACATATTGTTGAAATTGGACCATTGGTTGTATATGTTGAACAATTGGTTGTATTGGTTGAAAATCTGATTGATAGTAAACACCTTCTTGTTCTTGTTGTGGAGACACATAATGTTGAAATTGATGTTGTCTCTTTTCTTGAAATTGTTTCATCATCTCTATTTGGGAGAGGAGAGCTGGTATGTCTGATCATTCAAGAAGAGATCTTACATCAATTGGCTCAATCTTTGGATTTCGACCTGGAAATTTTTGAAACATTTTGGACATTTGTGATCTATTCTTCTCAATGTTTTTCACTCTTTGTTCCAAAATCTCATTTTCTTGAGCTAGTTTCTCCTCTAGTTTTTGTATTTGGAG
Organism: Cryptomeria japonica; assembly: GCF_030272615.1. Classification (NCBI taxonomy): domain Eukaryota; kingdom Viridiplantae; phylum Streptophyta; class Pinopsida; order Cupressales; family Cupressaceae; genus Cryptomeria; species Cryptomeria japonica. The sequence goes on along the minus strand of NC_081410.1, from coordinate 654,456,342 downwards.
ACTTGTTTCATCATAAAAAGTTTGATCGATATTGCCTTGTTGTTGGGTTGGATAGAATTGTGATTGCATTCTCGGTTGATATGTCAAACTTTGTTGCATCATTGGTGCTTGGAACCTTGTTTCAATAGACATGTCACTATGCAATGTTTTTGGGATTTTTTATTTTAAAAGGATGATGTATGATATGAAACTAAATGCAACCTAAATAAATGAAAATGCAATCTATGGAAAGAATGCAACCTATGTTTTTGGTTGTTTTTTTCAAGATTTTGACAAACTCATGAATGCAATTCTAAAAATGAGACCCTTAGGAAATTGAAATGATGTCTAGACATCAAAGGACAAAAGGACCAAGTGATAATAGGACAAAATGACAATGTCTCCCCTATATGCTTGGATACTAAGCTAGGTTTGACCAAATGACATTGATGACAAAAGGACAAAATTTTGATAAGGTCTAGACTTCCTAACAATGACTTAGGGTTTATCAAAGATTTTCATTACTCAAGTATGACAAAACCTAGTTTTGACACTATATGAAAAGGGACAATTACTATGCAAATGACCCTAATATGATATGATAATGACCTAAGCTTGATGAAGAGACCTAGGGTATGCAAATGTGACCTAATGTTATGAAGACAAAGATGCAAATGCAAATGTATGACAATGTCAACCTAAGGCAAAACCTAAGGTTGAATTATGAAATGGTGTTACTCTAATGCAAGAGGACACATGCAATTATTGATATGCAAAGGAGTATGACCTAGGTGAAACCTAACCTTGGTAGTTGACAATGAATTTGCAAAATGCAAACCTAAGATGAACCTAAATCTAAGTGACATGAATGTTGAGACAAGATTTTGAAAAATGTTTGACAACCATGTTGGAAGGTGTTTTGAACTTTGTTGGATGAAATACTCTTGTGTTTAACCTTGTTTTGAATCAATTTGTCTTGTTTTTGAAATGAGACACAACTCAACTTTTGACAAACAAAGAAGACAAGATATTTTAACTTAGACTCAAGACAATCATGCTCATTCACACATTTCTTATGGTAGGTAAGGATAGTAGGTACTTGAGAGGTAGACTCATTATGAGATTCAAGGAGAATACATAGATGCTTGACCCCACGGGCTCCCCTCCACGAGACTCACTTCTCAGAGCAACCAAGCATCAGTCCCCATGGAAATCTCCCCATGGCGAACTTAGTATCTCTTCCAAGTATCCAAACTTGTCAAGCAACTAGAAGGATTTTTGGCCTCTAAATACAAGGTGTTTAGTAAGGATTTCTGTTAAGAGTTACTCCTAGGTGTCACACAAGCGTGATTGAGACATTAAGCCCACCAAGATACCAAACAAATGTAGTCCACTTAGATGTTGATATGAGAAAGAGTCCAAGGGTCATCACTTCCCAAGTAACTACAATTCCCACGTAACCCTTCCTTCAAAGCTTTTGCCCATCAGGTATTTATTTATAGTGAGTTAGAATGCCAAGGTATTCTAGTTGTACTCACTTTGGGTCGTTCCCTTCTCACGATTGTCACTTGCTTGCAAAAGAAAGCAAATGGTCGGGAAGGCAGGCCCTCTAAAGGTAACAAACAATCTGAACCAAGAGAATGGTATCGAAGATCTGGATTTCTGATCACCCTAAAAAGGATGAGAGCATACTCTCCTACTCCAATGTCAAACTCAACAATCAAAGCAAACAGACGTTCATTCCATCCTACTTAGCAATCATACTAGGTGCCTAATTATGAATTACAAACACAAAAGTTCAGTTGAAATACAAGGCAACCTGCAAAACACCAAGTTAGGAGTTTGATTTGTTTGGTCTTTGACTAGTGAACCTGCATAAAATTTGTTAGTAGTTTCATCTTTGTCTTTGCCATGCGTAATGCCAAGGTGCTGCACAAAGAATTAGTACCAAAAAACCAAAAAGCAGAAACAAAATGCAAAACAAAACAATTTGCAAGTAAGAAACACTGCTTTTTACCTCTGTTTCTGGCCCTACACATGCGCAGAATGTCTTACACAGGTGTAGAATGCAGTAACACAGGTGCAGATCCCTTTGACACAGGTGCAGAAGTCCTTGACACAGGCGCAAAATGCTTAACACAGGCACATAACTCTCCTACACAGGCACAAAAGTGCCCAGAAAGCCCTGAACTACCCTGTTTCTTGGGTTTTTCATCTACAAATCAACTCAAAAGAACTCAAAAGCATGGTTAGGGGGTTAGTTCACGTTAGGTTCACCAATTAATGTAGCTAGGAAATGTGGAAATCATCAAAGCAATAGCAAATTGGACTACTTCAATCACGAAAACTAAAATGTAGTGATAAATCCTAAAAACATTCAATAGAGAAAGGGAAATAAAACATTCAAATGCAAATGCAAACCAACGCAAACATGAATGTCTCCTCCAAAAATATCCATTGTCCTTCTTTCTCCTTCAAATTTCTTTTGTTTGTGGATCTCACCTACAAGTGCATACGCATGAGATGAAAGCAAAATTGACAAGATATCATGACAACATAAGGGTACTAGAAGCGTGATTGATTCGACCAGGGACTTTGATTGAAGAAATTCATCCAATTTATAGACAAATTGGAGAGATGACAAGATTAGCATGAATTTGATTCGAATGGAAATTTCAAATCAAGAATAGCAAAATTATGACAAGTTATGACAAATTGCTATGCAAGGATTTATGACAATTTATGACAAATTGCTATGCAAGAATTTATGACAAGAATTTGAAATAGAAATAGACATTTAGGAATAATTAGAAAATTAGGTTAGAAATGATGACTTGGAATTTAGGAAATTGATGAAAAATTAGGTAAATTAATTAATAATTTCTCATTCATTAATTAATTTACAAGAATAGGAGGAATTAATTAGCCAATTAAATAAACATTTAATTGTGACCAGAAGAATTAGGATAAATAAATAAATCATTTATCCTAAAGAGAAAATGGAGAGAAAATGACAAACAAAATTAAATGAATAATCATGAAACCCTAGAAGATAAATTAGAAATGAAAGGACGACAATTAGGTCTTGATATAAGATTGATTTGATGTTGATTCGATCATGATTTTGAATTGATAAAAGACCAATGTTGATAAGTGATTTGATTGATAAATGCACCAATTGACGAGGAACAATGACTAATTGATCCAAATTGACATGATTGAGAAGGACAACGATTGATGTCAAATCGATCGCAAAATGACAAAAATGACAACGATCGATGACAAAATAGATTGCAAAATGACAAGATTGGAAATGACCACGATCGATGACAAATCGATCGCAAGATGACAAGATTGGAAATGACCATGATCGATGACAAATCGATCGCAAGATGACAAGATTGGAAATGACCATGATTGATGACAAATCGATCGCAAGATGACAAGATTAATAAGAGGACAAAACCCTAATTAGGATTGACGATGTCCAAAATGATAACAAATGAGCACGCACATTGATGTGACAGGATAAGATTGACCAAAATCATGACTGAAGATTGTTGTCGACAAGACCAAATTCGAGAGCGAGATAAATAAAGAATGCAGAGGAAGGACTCAATGCTCACAATAAAGACCAAGTGCCCAACATAGGAGAAATGTTAATGCGATGCAAAAACCCTAAAATAAGGCAATGCACCAATGTTAAAGTATGACTCCACAAGCGTTGACCATTTTTAGATGTCTACACTATCCACTAGCCAAATAAATAAATATTATAATAGGGGCCTGCACATGAAAGAAGGCCAACAACCTAGAGCACAATTCTCATCACAAAAGGAGCCTCACTGACTACAAAAACCAAACACTTGTTTATAAACAAAATTCTGAACTGGGAGAACGCATCTACTATGCTGGATGAGTTTTGGTTTAAGCATTGACTGTACTGGTTTCCACTATGTCCTCCTTTACCAGTAACTTGCTTTGCAACCCAAACCTTAAAACCAATAACCAAGACTGACTACAGAATATTGTATTCACATATAGTAGATCAATATTGTTCATACAATATCACATCACTATATCTTGCATCATATGTAGATCTCTCAATCTCATATATCAAAATATCCTAACCGGACTGACTTAAATACCCTTCCCAAACATAAACATAAATGCCTTATATCAACTTAAAATGGTATTACAATTTATTTACATGTCGGCCTAGACATAAATAAATACCTTAAACTTCATGACTGATGTCGCTGATTGCTACCGTGTAGAATTATTGGTTTTCCTGAATGTCGGTTGTCGAATCATGAATAGAAGTGAGTACCGGTTAAGTGTCCAACCCAAAATTATATGTGTTGCCATCAATGACAACACAACTAAACCGGATGACTGTCAATTACCAACAATCTCCCCCTTTGGCATTGATGACAACACTCATGTAAAAAATGAATCGTTGAAGTGTTGTCCCAGTTCCTCAAAAAACTGATGACCAAAACTGACCCTGCTCCCCCTGAGCTATACATTACTTCTTATGTCCCTTGACATTTTTCACAACAACCATTCCTGCTTTGACATCAATGACAAAGGCAGGGCAAAAGAATGAAATAATGAAATAAAAATGTGTTTACCAGATCTAGATGTACTTGAATATATCCGAGTAAGCACCCTTCAAAAATCCTAAGTAAGTATCCCAACCGGTTTTCAAAGTTCCCAAAATAGATGCAAACCCATCAAGAATGTATGCATGTAGTTCTTTTGTTAGATCCGTCAGTGTGGGTTTATTCATCAATTCTAGACTTTCCCGCTTATGAAGTAATAAAGTGTTCAACTGGGGACTTACCAATCCTCTCAATTCCCTACCTCACCGGATTAATCTGTCCATATCTTTCTCCAAGGATGATATCTCAAATTCTGTAACCAAAATTTGACCATCAATGGCATTGGTCAATGACCGAGTACCATCAAAATTGTTAGCCAAATGTTCCAACCAGGCCTTTGCCGCTTTTGTTTTCACCTCCAAGTCAGTTGTAAGTTTGTCGGTGTTAGTACAAGACCTATATACAACTGCACTAATTAAGAGCCTCATCAATCTTTGCAAGTTGCTCTGTCATCTTGACCTTGTCTGATATGATCATATTGCCATAAGTGACCTTCCTAGCTACACTGTATCTCTCTATCAACTGTCGGTTTGATATCTATTGAAGAGTTTGAAACTCTTTTGCGATATGTTTAGTCAAAATCTTAATCTTACCAGAGGGGCTAGCTATTGGACTAGAGTATCCTGGAACTAGCTGCTACAAGATCAGAATGACCTGCTTGTCTTCTGATCCTTCCTTCCTCAACTTTTGAGCTGCAACAAACATTAATTCAAAACTGCTCAGCTACTCAATGTTCTTTTGCCCAAAATCAACTTGACTGGATGAGCCAAGTGCCAATAATGAATGACTAGACTCTCCAACCTACTGACTACCACTGGTGGCTTCACCACTTGGTGTAGTAACCATCTCAACCTTAGCCTCTTCAGTATGTACATTTGTTGCCAGAGGTTCAACATCCTCAACCTGTTTATTATCTGTATCCATGTCAATAACCTCTACATTCAAAATGTTATGTTCCAGTGTATTCTTCTTATCATGCACAACTTCAAAGTTATCTACCAGTTTCTCTAGATTATGTATAGGTGATACTGTCGGAGGAATATCCTCTGTTAGTTTCTATCCCAAAACTAGTGAATCCATACCCAATATACCTTTTCCCTTACCATCAACAGATATGTCTTCAATACCATACTTAGGCAGAAATACTGATGCAGTAAAGAAATATGGTTTGTCTACAAATAATTTTACCCATGCCTCATGGGTCTCCTTAACTATTTCATCTACTCTACCTACCATGAGACTCACATGCCAGTGTCTGCTCCAAAAAAATATTCTATTAGCATATTCAAGACACTGCTGCAACTCCTCATTAGTTATGGCACCACAAATAGTTAATAACTCCTGCAACTTTATATTTTTATCCTCTTCAACTGCAAATAATCATCTAGCATCTAGCTTATTGTACAAATCTTCCGGTATTTGATTTTCAGTCTCAAGTGATACCTTCTTATATATATCTAAATATAAGAAAATTGTTTCCTCAATCTCCATTTGATCCTTATCATCCATATGTTCATAATAATGTTGGCTATTACTCAATTCCATCTTTAGCTATTTGATCTATCAATTCAGCAACTGAGAGAGGAGAAGTGACCTCAATACTCTTACCAGATTCAAGAGCTATATCTAATTCTTATTTCTTCTTCTTGTCAGGAGTAGAAGTAGATTCTTTAACCGGTTTCCCCTTCTCTGTTGGTTTCCTCTCCTTCAAAGTTTTCTTTGGGGTTGCCAGAGGAGTGACCTTCACTTCCTGTACCTTTCATTCCATAGGCTTGTTCCTCTATATCTTGATGTATGTCTAGGGAATCTTTGGGGGCACAATATCAGTATCAGAACCGGATTCAACAGGGGCAATATAAGTTTATGGCTTCTTCCTCTTCAGTATACTCTTGTCGATTGTTTCTACCGGTGGAGTCTGAACTATTGTCAGAGATGACCCTTCTACCAATCCAATGATCTTCTTGATTTCAGAGGACATCTTCTCCACAACTTCCCCAACCTTCTTGATTTTTCCTTCCCTCTTCTTCTGACTGAAACCTATCTAAACTTTGGATTCCTTTTTCTTTGCTATCCCAAAGGTTTTCTCAGTTTCATCAACCGAGACATCAATAAGAGTCTTGGCATATAAGTCCAAGATCTTAGCATCAACCTCATAACCCATCTCAGTGATCCAAATCTTCCGTGGTTGGACTGCTTCCATCAATGTTTCATCCTTCATAATCATAAAGCAGATTTCTGTAGAGTACTTATCAACAATATGTTTAGGCACTCTCTCTCATTTCTTCATAGCCTTCTGAAATGATTTGAAATAACCCCATAGAATGGAGTCTCTCTCCTTGTCATGTCCTAAACCTCTTATAGCATTCTTTATTTGTTTTCCTACTGGCATATCAAATGCCCATTGATTTTTATCGGATCCCGGTAACTCATTCAAAAAGAAAAGCATCAAGTGAACAACAAGATTTCCATACCAAAAAACACCTTTCTTTTTACACTTAATCTTCCCTGGGTTTAAAAAAAGATCTTCACACATCCTTTGATAGAGATCATACCTATCATTTCCTTTGACCATCTGATGAGCACAGTAATTGCATGAATTGAAAATAGATTTTAATCGGTTTGATTGGGTTGCCTTGTAACCGATGATCATGCTCATAAATTGAACAACTTTGTCTCTGATAGTGTTTATCCTCATTGACCAGTTGTCAAAAGTTGCACCAGGTAACTTCTCAACCTTATTGTTAGGTATTTTCTTCCTTTCGGGAGTCTGAACAGTTTGGGGCAAACCGTGATTGCACGCATAGCCACCTTGGTGATTTTGCAAGGTTGGTCCAACCATATGAATTCCTCGTGGACACGACTCAGTACATATCGAATCATTTCATCTTCAAATTCTGGCATTTACAAAATGTCTATGAAACCCTGATCCTTCAGAATTTGAAATTCTAGTTTCATCAATCCCCTCATATCCAACAGATTTTTCATGTACATTGTTTTGATCTCAATTGAACCTAAATCCTCCAGAGTGCAGTAGATATATGCACAGACATCTTCAGCATACAAACTCCGTCTAGAACCCTAGAAAATGTGTTGACTGAATCATCAACCTTCGCAATCTGAGGGCATTGCATGAAAATCAGACATGGATGATCCTTGATGTCAATGACAACAAGGGTAGCCACACCTATGAGAGTGGGAGTAGATCCATAAGCTATTTTAAATAAAAGAGAGTTCGAAAACTGATAAAATACCTCACAACCTTCGTCGGTGAAAGTTATTGAAAATCTGCACCAAGTGCACTAGAATTCACTTGAAAATGCTTTTGATCGCCTTAAATCACCTTAAACTCGCTCTTCTTCGCTCTGAATGCTGTGTTATTAGAAATGAACCAAAATTTCTCTTTTATTCTGTGAAAACCCTAATTTGTCATTGACGTAAATGCGTGTCGGTCTATCATACCAAATTCAAAATCCATGACCTTAGTGCTGAGAAACCTTCAGACTGACTTCTCCAAGATCTAAAACAAGCTTTCAGACCACTACTAGGGGTAATGCAAGATCTATCATTAATTTGCCTCCCCCTAAGGCTAATGCCTTAGTTACTGGATGAGTTTCCTACCAGTGCAGGAACATTCTGCTTTGTCAGTTGAGTAACTGGGTTGATTGTCTTTGTCGGTTGATCTTTCGATTTCCTAACCCATTTCCTCTCATGCTCCTTCTGGATATCATCAACTTTATGTTTTCCTTTTTCATCATTTCCTATCGGATTTTTCTTTCTTATGCAGAATTTAGCAATATGTCCTATTTTGTTGCATGCATAGCAAGTGACATTATTTTTCTGAATTGCCTTACTGTATCCTTGATCATTTCTTGACCTGCATTGATTAGCCATGTGTCCAAATTTTCCACATGCATGACATTTTACATTCGCTCTACAATCTTTTGTCCTATGACCATACTTCTTACAATTTGAACACTGACTGAGAACTACATTATTATCCCGATTTGCTCTATTTCTTCAATGTCTTGTCATATGACCAAATTTATTGCAAACAAAACATGTACCATTTAATTTATGTGCATTGGGTTTCCTTATCGGTGACTTCTGGTTGACAAGTGGATTCTCCTTCTGACTGGTTGTTTCAACTTCATTTGCAGTACTAGAGTTTTCTCCTTTCTCAAATCCAAGACCTCTAGTGTCTCCCTTGCACCTTTGATCCTTCAGTAGTTCATCAAACTTTGTAGAATTGTCCTTGAACTTGTCTTTGTATTCATTTGCAGTATTTAGATCTCCTCTTAGAACTGTTATCAATCTTTCCAACTCCAGCTCATTATTTTGGGATTGCACCAGTTTAGTTCTCAACATATCATTCTCAAGTGTCAGCCTAATGCATTCCTCAAATCCGTCTTTCGGCCAAGATTTTCTTCATTCTTTTTCTTGTCTTCAATATCCTTGGACATCCTCATAGTTAGGGTTGGCATTTCATTCTTAATGATAGTATTCTCCCGACTCAGCTTCTGACATTGTTCTTTAAGGGCATTCTTCTCTTCATTATCCTGATTTTGTAAAAGTTCCTTTCTTCTAGCTTGAGCAGATGACAACCTCTCCTGTACGATAAAAATGAATTCCTTTGCAAAGTTCAACTCATCTTGCAATTTCAACTTTTTCATCTTTTCAACATCATAATATTCAAGAGCTACTTCAAGTTGTTTCTCCATACTCATCTCCATGGATTTCGGATTCAATATCTTCCTTAAGCTATTAGACTTACTCCAAGGCACTAGGCTCTGATACTAATTTTTGGAATCCAAGAACACTGAGAGGGGGGGTGAATCAGTGTTTTGCCAGTAATAAATTTTAACCTCATTAACAAAGTGTTTCAGTAACCGGTAACCATAAAAGAATATAACAACAAGTATAAATAATGCCACCACAAGAATATACACCATAACACAGATATTTATAAGTGGAAAACCTCAAAGAGGAAAAACCATAGTGGGATTGGTGACACACAATATCTATCCACTAGCCAAATGAATAAATATTACAATAGGGGTCTGCACATGCAGGAAGGCCAACAACCTAGAGCACACTGCTCATAACAAAATGAGCCTCACTGACTACAAACACCAAATACTGGTTTACAAACAAAATTATGAACTCAGAGAATGTATTTGCTATGCTGGATGAGTTCCGGTACAAGCACTGATTGTACCGGTTTCCACTGTGTCCTCCTTTACCGATAACTTGCTCTGCATCCCAAACCTTAAAACCAATATCCAAGACAAACTACAGAATATTATATTCGCATACAGTCGATCAATATTGTTCGCACAATATCACATCACTATATCTTGCATCATATGTATATCTCTCAATCTCATATATAAAAATATCCTAACCAGACTGACTTAAATACCCTTCCCAAAAATAAACATAAATGCCTTATGTCGGCTTACAATGATATTACAATGTATTTACATGTCAGCCTAAACAAAAATAAATACATTAAACTTCATGACTGATGTCGCTGATTGCTACCATGTGGACTTGTCGGATCAATCTCCTATGTCAGCCTCATGTATTGGTTCCTAGTTTGGCAGTTCCTTTGAATGTCGATTGCCGAATCATGAATACTGGTGAGTACTAGTTAAGTGTCCAACCCAAAATGATATTTTTTTCCATCAATGACAACATAACTAAACTGGATGAGTGTCAATTGCCAACAAGATTCATCAACGTGGGAGGTCCACACTTTTCTCTCATCCTAGCAAGCTCTCACTTTTTGGTGTTAAAGGGAAGTTTCTCCTATCTAGTTTTATCAAAACATTGTTTTTATTGTCATTCATTTAGCATTGTATTTTCAATTTTTTTTAATCATAATCTATTTATCCTAGTTGCCCATGGAGATGGAAACACCAAATCAAGGGTTTTACTCTGGCATGCCTCTAATGACAACCACCCCAATATTTTGTCAATTGTCATATGTGTTGGCAATATTTGTGCAACATTTTGCCATTGATGACAACTAATCATATTTGTATAGAGGTGCATTGATGTATTTGAAGAGGTTGAGAAATGGTGTGAGCAAATGAAGAGGCTAAGAAATTGCTTGAGACCAACATGATTGAGAGAGATGGTTTGACACAAATAAAGAAATGGAATCAATATGCTTGATGATATTAAGACAATTCAAAATACCATGCAGATGTATTCATAACATAAGATGATAGTAAGACAATCCAAAAGTATGGTATGCACTTGGTTAAGTTAGTAGCACATTGTTCATTCTTTAACTGATTAATGCAATTACATTGATTGATTTCTACATGTTCAAGGAATTATATTAATGAAATTTGAGTCTATGTTCATACTTGCATTGTTGAGAAAATTTTTCTAAGGCGTAAATAATATATCTTCCTATGATTGAGTCTATATATATTGGTTTACATTCTACCCCATTACATGATTTGTCTTTGCAATTCTAGAATTAAAATTTTTAGTCACCAAGCAAATCACTTCTAGGTTTCTATGCCATTAACCTTTCTACAATAAGAGTTAGATGTGATTGCTCTCCATATTGTACTATAACATAACTAGGTGTCTGAAAAGCTTACCAGAATGCTCTGCATTCCTTCATATTAATAGATATGGTTATGCATACTTGGGGATATGATAAAAGAGGTATAAGGTTTCATTCATGAAGGTTTAAGATGATTTGGTGTACTGTAATGCATTACCCTAAGTATTGAAGTACTACAGTCAATTTAGGATGCTCTATTTTGATTAGTTCAATGTGTTTCTCAACTTGCGTCAGCACATAATGATTAGATATTTTAAAATAAGGTTGTAGGAACACTATTCATTGACTACAATGCTCACATCTTTACATGCATGGTGCTCTTGGTCTCTCCCCGGTGGCACAAAGGTGTACAACTGACAGTTTTTTTTGTAGTTGTTGTTGTTTGTTCGATAGTCTTGCTTCCTTCACTTGTGAGTTGATCATAATAAAATATATTTATCTTGGAGGATGTGTTGTAATGTTTTTGGGCTCTTTTATGCCTTGGTTTAATCCACAACCCATTCTATTTCATTATGCATGTGTTTGGTGTTGACATGCAATATCACAAATTTTAATTAAAGGTCATCTTGGTGTCAACCTATTTATAGTTTTGAGATGATGCACAGGGTATATATATAAGATCAATTCATTCCTTGATTTTTTCAATTTAGTCAAATAGAGTAAGTGTTCAAAAAATGGACTATAATATCTACATCTTTTATAGCAGTTCAAGTTCATGTTTTTCATTGTAATCTTCATGTATCCTACTCTGAGATAGTGGTTCTCTTCAGCAGGTCTTTGTATCTTTCTCAACAAGTCCATCAAGAACTAGTAAGCTTCCTTAGGAAGTGAGCCTTAAAACAATATTGTTATACTTATTCATATAGTGTGAGTTAACTCTCATCATGGATTTTCACTCATTATATTTTCCATGTAAATTCCTTGGTGTCCATGTGTGGAATGTTGTGGTGGATGATTTCTTTTTAGTTCTTCTCTTTGGCAAACTTTATTTGATGCTTAATCTATAAATGAAAATATTTGTTTAAATAAATACTAATTCACCCCCCTCTTAGTATTTTGATGTGTTCAACATTTGGTATTAGGATAAGGTTCCTTGATAATAGTCTAACAACTGAGGTAGATGTTGCACTTGAACACATGGGCACTGAAGAAATGTTTAATGGTTTGATTCTTCCAAAAGTAGATCTAGAGGCAATGGAACTACAAGGAAGCCGAGACATAAATCCAAATGATTGTGAATTAGATCTTGAAGGAGAACTTTGATCTTATCTTGAAGACACAGATATTGCAAGGGAATAATGCAAAAAATACAAGAACAAATTAAATAAGGTAGAAAAGACAATTGTAAAGCTAAAATCTCAAATTTAAGGAAGCAAAGAATGTGAAATCAAACTCCAAAAGACAAAAGATGAAATTGTCGACCTAAAAGTTCAAGTTGAAGATGGAAAGAAGATTGGTGTCTATTTGGATTCTAAGCTTTATGACAAATATACTAAATGCGATAAATTTGAAGAATTTGTTTCCTTGAGGAAAGAATTAGAAGAGATCAAAGCTCATGTGAACAAAATATCTACAATTTAAAAAAAGAACTGATATGCTTGATAAGATAATTGGATTTCAAAAACCTTTAAAAGATTTAAGGGTGGTATTGGTTTTGAAAAAGAGGAAAGCTCTAGAACAAATATGGATAATGATAAGGTTGAGAATAAGGAAGAGAAGGAACATAATGAATATAAGAAGACACAAGGAAAGAAGAAGAATTCCACACAAGTCTAGAGCCAAAAAATGAACTTCAAAAAACCTACTCCTAAACAAACTGCTTCAACCAAGTACTCTCAATCTTTCAATGGTAATTGTTATTCTTGTAATAAGGTTGGGCATAAGGCTATTGATTTTAGGAGTAAAATGAGTAAGAATTCATTTAGGCCTCCAAGGCATAATTCTATGAATTCTCAACCCTTACATAGCTAGTGCTACTCTTGTAATAAGTTTGGTCATAAGGCTAATGACTGCAGAATTAAGGCGATGAGAAAAAATTACGAGTAAAAACAATAATATGACCTCTAAACCTTTTATGGTTACTATTATACATGCAACAATTTTGGTCATAGGGTTGTTGATTGTAGATCTAATATGAGGAGAAGCGGTTACGCTTCGCAACATGGTAACACTCCACAACCAAGTGGTCTCAGTGACTAATACTTTCATCTTATGTAGTTATAATACTTTTATATTTTAGCATTACATAGTTCTATACACTTTATCATCCTAGTGAGCGAACTTAGAGGTTGTGAAACCCCAAAGGTTTGCTTAGAGTGCAGAGAAGGATATTGAGTCCTTGTTGGTTCTCACAACCCTTTTGGAGTAGTTTAGTTTTCCTCCTCTACATATACACTTGCAATGAAGGTAAACAAGAGTTCCAACTCAAATGAAGGATTAAAACATTCTTAAGAAGATGTCAATGTCTAGAAGTGGCAATGAACATTCAAAACCATCCATATTCTACGTCAAACACACATATAACGAGTTTGTTGATCCTTTGTAAATATTTTTCCACATATTGTGATGAGTTAGTTGAGGTAAATGATGTTTTCATTATAATAGATGGCATGTTCACTAGAGAAAGCATATGGTTGATAGCTATGAAAGTGCCAAACTCACCAAAGGTAGAAAAATAATGTTCCTTAGAATTAAACTCAGCTCTATTTTCTTCTCCACCATGCTCTAGATCACTATGAAATAAACCCTACATGCATCTCCTTAATGTAATAAAACTAACAAAAGATACTTTATCTACATAAAAGAACTCTTGATTAAACTTATTTGACTAATTTGGAGAAAAACCAACCTTGCAATCATAATCAATACTCTTTATGACAGATTTTAAGTATATTTATTTTCCTTAGATGGATATGGTTAGAGATATAATGCATATTATTTCTAGATATGGTTAGAGATATAATGCATGTTCTTTCTAGATATTCTTTAGATAATTATAGGATTTGTTGTTTTTTTCTCAAATTTCCTCTACATAATCTTTTAGAAAATCATGATTTCTTCCTATTTATTTTACAACTTCATTACATATTACAACTAATTATCTTTTGTGAATAATACACATGCTTTGTTCATTTGTACTTCTATGTTTATAAATTTTATTTACACATGATGTAGTTTGTTTTTAATTATATTTTATTCCAAAGGCAGGTTTGATTCAACATATGATTAAATCTTAAATGGTCAGATTGAAAAAGAAGAAAAAAAACAGGGTTAGGATTCAAATCCATAAGCATAAGAGCACATAAGGTGATTCCACACTTGTAGAAGTGATATTTGAACCTAGATTCAATGAATGATTAGATGTAAAGATAAAAATTGAAGAATGAATGATAATAAAAATAAACTAGAATAAACTGGTCTACCAATTTTCATACAAATTAAACAATTGGAAGACAACCCAATTACCATAGATTTTCACACATTGACTCAATTCATTTTCACACTCTTCTCTCATATTTTATGATAAACCAATAAATTTCAATGCTAAGATATAAAAAGTGTTGTTAGGGTGAGACCCACTTCAAACCTCAATGGATCAAGTTAGATCATAGACTAAAAATAAATGAGAATAAAAATAGACTAGGATAAACTTATCTGTCAACTTCCATGCAAAATACACAAACTTACATCTTGATCAACATATAAAAGACAACCCAATTACTATAAATCCATTGGGAAAGCACATGGGTATATATTTTGACCCCTACCCCAATTCATTTTCACACTCTTCTCTCATATTTTACGATAAACCCATAAATTTCAATGCTAAGATTTAAACAAAGTCATTTGGGTGAGACCCACTTGAAACCTCAAAAGAACATGTTACATCATATTGAGGAAGGAAGGAGATTGTGTTGTTTGGACAATTTTCTTTTTGAATGGGGGCCTACTATCATGTACTTATAATGTAGAAGACCTACTACTCCATTCCCACTTCAAACCTTAATAGATCATGCTACATCATAGACTAAAAATAGACTACGATAAACTTATCTACCAATTTCCATGCAAAATACACAAACCTACATCTGGTCAATATATAAAAGACAACCCAATTACTATAAATCCATTGTGAATGCACATGGGTATATATTTTCACCCCCGCCCCAATTCATTTTCACACTCTTCTCTCATATTTTATGATAAACCCATAAATTTCAAAGCTTTAATTTAAAATATGTTGTTTGGGTGAGATCCACTTGAAACCTCAATAGATCATGTTACATCATAGACTAAAAATAAATGATAATAAAAATAGACTAGGATAAACTTATCTACCAATATCCATGCAAAATACACAAACTTACATCTTGATTGATATATAAAAGACAACCTAGTTACTATAAATCCATTGTGAAAGCACATGGGTATAGATTTTCACCCCTACCTCAATTTTTTTCACACTCTTCTCTCATATTTTATGATAAACCCATGAGTTTCAATGCTAAGATTTAAACAATGTTATTTGGGTGAGACCCACTTCAAACCTCAATAGATCATGTTACATTATTTTGAAGAAGGAAGGAG
Source organism: Cryptomeria japonica (assembly GCF_030272615.1). Taxonomy (NCBI): domain Eukaryota; kingdom Viridiplantae; phylum Streptophyta; class Pinopsida; order Cupressales; family Cupressaceae; genus Cryptomeria; species Cryptomeria japonica. The sequence continues at coordinate 654,440,529 of NC_081410.1, read as the reverse complement.
ATTGTGTTGTTTGGACTAATTTTCTTTTTCAATGGTGGCCTACTACCATGCACTTATAATGTAGAGGACCTAATACTCCATTCCCACTTCAAACCTCAATAGATCATGTTACATCACAGACTAAACATAGACTAAGATATACTTATCTACCAATTTCCATACAAACTTACATCCTAGTCAATATATAAAAGACAACCCAATTACTATAAATCCATAGTGAAAGCACATGGGTATAGTTTTCACCCTTGCCTCAATTCCTTTTCACACTCTTATGATAAACCCATAAATTTCAATGCTAAGTTTTAAACAATGTTGTTTGGGTGAGACCCACTTGAAACCTCAATAGATGATGTTACATCATATTGAAATAAGGAAGGAGATTACTAATTTTCTTTTTGAATGGGGGCCTACTACCATGTACTTATAATGTAGAGGACCTACTACTCCATTCCCACTGGATGCAATCTAGTATCTTGCTCTAAATGTGAACAGAGAGTGTAAGAGTGGGCCTGTTAAGGTCAAGAAGAATTGACAAGCAGTCAAAGGTGTCCTAATGCACTTGATGCCTCCCATTCGTGTGTAAAATTCATGTTGCTCAGAAAGCAAAAGAGAAGGTATTGCATGAATGCCTCCCTCGTGCTAATTATTCTGTGATCACCTTCCTTGTCTTTCTGTCTCCAAGTTTTTCATCTTTTTTAACACACAGAGCTCTTGTGGGGAGTTCTAAAAATCTTCAAAGGCTTGTAATAATTTGCATTTTAAAGGGGACGTAATGACTGCATTTGAATGGAATTTGGTGGGGTCTGCAATTGCATACCAAAGTGAATAGAATTCATTATCTCCTCGACAGGAAAGGAAAATGACACCTCCGTAGCAATGCAATCATTTTCTTCAAAATGAAGACCTTCAAAGCTTATAAAATCAATGATGTAGATAAGGAGCCACCACTAGATATTGTATCTGATACGGAGAACCTTGGAACAAATGAAATACTCTGACCACCTCAATCTTCTGTATGATTTGCATGAGCATGAGCATGAGCATGAGCATGAGCATGGGCTTTCTTCTCTGATCAAAAGCTGCAGCGTGGATGATGATTGGATCAGTGAGCCCAAAAGCTGCAAACCAACATTATTATGGAGTTGCATCCAAACATTCAATCTTGTACAGATATAGATACTTAGCCAATGTCCATTGAGCAAACAATACATTAGGAGACAGTATTGGAAAAGGTCCCATAAATGAATAGAACTTTTGAGTCATAATCTTTTGAAGGCTAAACTGTAGTAAAGTTTGAATAAGGATCTAAATTGTATATAGACACTAGACCAGAGATTTAGAATTCAGAAACAAAACGTTTGTAAATTTGAATCCATACCAGGAGACCAATCCAGGGCCTTCAATAGAGAACTCACTGTTTTTTTCAATAAAATTGCTGAATTGTAAAGTAAATGTACTTGAAGACTATAGGTTGTAAAATATTGCAAGAAAATGGAGTCATTATGAATATATAAAATTTTCATTTTAATTTCTATGATAACGTACATTTCATTTCAATTATTGTAATTGCTTTTAACAATTTCGATTTAAATTTTAGCGATTGTCAATAGGTATTTTGTGTATTGGTGAAGTTGAATGGTTTGTAATGAGTTCAATGGGGATATAGTCATGTTGAATGCAAGTCCTGACATCATAGGAGATGAGGTCTGGTGATCAGAAACAAATTAGGGTACCCAATCTTATCATATATTTTAATTTTATAATTGATTATCTCCTCATCTAAATGTAATGAGTTTTCAATTTTAGGTTGTCTATCATGAATTAGTTGAGCCAGTTTATAATTTTTCATTAAACAAGTTAAAAGGTCATCATATCTATGCCCTCTTAGAAGTTGAAATAAACAATCTAAAATTAAAAAATCATTACATTTAGATGATGATAGAATCGATTGTGAAATTAATATAATATATAATTGGGTACCCCAACTTGTTTCTGATTATGACAATCGTATTTCTGATCACGGCGATCATATTTCTGATCACGGCGATTGTATTTCTGATCATGGCGATCGTATTTCTATGTGACTTCAACAAAATAGATACCTCTCAATCTTTCACTCTAAACTAACAAAAATCCCGTACTATCAAAATAACTCATCCATTAAAAAAAATAAAATAATAAATTGAATGATTCACAGGGGAATGCCCATGCCCCATCTCACTCTCAATCACAAGACTAATTACCTGATATCTTATAATATATTCTATTGTCCGGTAAAGGTAAGGGCCGTGTGAACACAGAATAAGTTCAACTGCAGTAAAAGTTGAAAAGGAGGAAATTGAAGATTGATTTAAGATCCCAAGGAAGTACTTACATGACAACATCAACGTCAAAGCAGTATAAGCAAGATTCCATTAGATATTAACCCTTGACTAAGATGGAATTTTGGTCGAAGAAAATTAGACAGCGAGCACTATGTCTTAATAATTTGTATGAACGTGTTAAGAGAAACAGAAGCTCCATAATTAGATGTAATGCAGGTGGTTTATATTTTGTTCCATAACATGGGAGAGTGAGGCAGGACAAGGAAATCTCCAATGAGAGCTCTGAACAAATGGCAACTAAAGTTTGGTCTGAGAGTTGTGGTCTTTGTTCGTACTTTGAACATTCAAAAGCAAGTAAAATAATTACAGTCATGATAGACGAGAGAGAAAAAAAAGTGTTGATAACAAACTAGCTTATCAAGATATATAATGGTGACTGTGAAGATTTTGTAAAGGGCAAGGTACAGGGCCTCTGCCCTCTATTTATCTATCTACATGTCATCTTCATTACGAGACATGAATAAAAGTTACTTTTGACTATGAAAAGATTAAAGTGGACGCTTCAAAAGTTAAGCCAGCTTCATCTCTCGTGACCTACACCTTACATGCTCTTTCTCATCATACTCTTGGGTCCTTTCCTGGTTTTGAGCCGCTTGTTCCCTCAAACATTGTTTTGGGTATTTGCCATAGTATTTGCTGTTATGCTGACCCAACCAATGTTACTCAGGTGGCATCATAGATTTTTCTAGATAAATGGATAGGTTGTTCTGTTGGGATGTGGCTATTTTTCACACAAAAATGTCGTTTGTACGCAAACAAAAAAATTGCATATCATGACGGATTTTTACGTGACTTTTACATAATCGATCTTCATATTCTTTTTCTTAATTGTTGCAAAAATACAAAAAATCTGACAAAAAGCAATCATGTGATGCGGATTTATGTTTTTGCAGCCATGCCATTTTGTGTTGAAATGGTGGGAGTTGTTCTATTGTAGGGATTGCAGTATTTTTATTTGGGTAATGCTAGTATCTAAGTTTTTTTTTAATAGAGAATTTTAAGTCGTTCATAAGTTTATTTTGATATTTGAAATGAGAGTACTAGTTTATGTAATATGCCTTTAATTAGGAGACAAGGATTGAGGGGTAGTCATTTCAATTTATTTTGTTATTTGAAATGAGAGTACTGGTTTATGTTGATATCCCTTTAATTAAGAGACAAGGATTGAGGGGTATTCATTTAATCAAAGTCATGTGAGACACTATCTTGGCTTTATCGCTTATAACATAGCTATGTGTGTTTGAACCTTGGTGGATGGCATGATCAAGAATCATATCCCGGCTCTCGTCAATTATGTTAAACCAATTGAATTAGAATCCTTTGGTGGTATATAAGTCTGAGTTTGTGTCCCTCCCCTTTATTTATAGGTAAAACTTCATTATATATTTTAATATATGGTGACACCTACCACTTTTGATGGATATAAAAAATATTTTACATATTTTTAAAAGTAATTAAACTATAATGATAAATAATATTTTGTATTGAAGAATATGATATCATAATTCATATGATACTTTTGGTATCTAATCTTTTTTAACAAAAGGTTTATATCATTCACAAGTTCAATTTGCTATCCAAAGTGGAAGCACCAGTTTATATTGATATCTCTTATATTAAAAGAGATAACATACTTATATGGATTTGAACCTTGGTGGATGGCATAATCAAGGAACATATCATCAATCTCATCAATTGTGCTCAACTGATTGAGCTTCAACACTTTGGTGGTAACTAAGATTGAGTTTTATGTCGCTCACCTCTGAATTTATATGTAAAACTTCTTTATATATTTTAATGTATGGTGGAAACTAGCACTTTTGATAGATAAGAAAATATTTTATAAATTGATTAAATTATAATGATAAATATTGTTTTGTAGTTAGGGATATGATATAATAATGTATATAAGTAAACATAGACATGTTCGTATATGGTACACATTCTTTAAGTTGGTTATATTGGCCTCTATGGATAATTTGTGTAATTAATTATGTCAAGTAATAAGTAGGCCTATGTTGGGTTTACTAGTTTACCCCTCCATTTTGTTATAAGGATGTCTATAGAAATTAGGTGAGTATCATTGTATAAGGATATGTGAAGAGTATGATATGTGTTTGGTATCTCTTACAGATATAGCATGGAGTGGCTTCTTCTATAAGAAATATTGCACAATGTTACCCTATGTGATAACCTCAACCACAAATATATATGAAAAATTTTAGGTCTAAACTTAGTCAACAAATTTGACATAAAGATACACTAAAATTACCTTCACACAATTTGTATGACAAGGACTATCACATAGAATGCTATATTTTATTAAAACCCTTCAAATACCTTGGAAACATTTTTGGATTAGACTATGTAAATATTTTTCTTCAACAACGTTTTAGATCACAATCTATGATCCATCATTAGGATAAGATGGAAAGAGAAGAGAAATTGAACATACATTTATTTGTCAATATGCATTGAGATATTTCAAATTTTATCTTTCAAGTTTTCAACCTTCAACAAAAAATTTAACCTTTGTGTACAATTAGCCTTAAAAAATCGAAGGGTTTTCATTCTTTGATCTACAAAATCTAGGGGGTTTTACATCCTCAAATCTAATAGATGAACACAAGAGCTCATATATTATGGTAAAATGTAAATTTATCGGTAGATTGGCAAAAGGTTCTCATAGATGGAGCTATAAATATTATATAAAAATTGAGGACCTACCTTGGGACCTAAAAGACTACACCAAAATCCACCTCAAGGGGTCCTAGGGGGAGAACAAAGGTCAAATTCAATTGTACAAGTCACTCATGCCTTGTAACAATATCTATACATGGTTGCATACATGAAACCATTCCCCCTACATCAACCACCATTTATATTTGTATGAAAATAATGTCTCTAAGGGACATAGATGTTCTTATAGGAATTTGAAACTCTTCATCAATCTTATCACATTAATTTTGTTGAACACACCAAACAAATGAGAGGGGAGGTAAATCAATCTAGATCAATACTTTTCAAATCTATACAACTATTAATCTTATACTTCAATTGTAAAACATGAAAGCACAAAGCACATTCAACAGATGAACACCATATTTATGTTGAAAACCCTACAATGGAGAAATCGTGATGAGAATCACACACACAATATAATAAAACTAATTACAAGGTTTTATGCTCACTTCCAAGGAGCAATATGCACCTAATGGACTTGCAAGGCTAAGGTGCACAACCATAGGAAAAGAAACAAAGAGACTTGTAGAATTGAGATGCACTATCTCAAGGCAAGATACAAAACTCTACCATCAGACTCAATATCTACATGTAAACAAGAAGAATAGCTAAAACTAAAACAAGTAGGATCTCTTGATCATGAAATTGACCTTGAATCTCAATGTTAAGTGACCAATATCATGGAAAGCACATTTAATCATAAATACTATCTCTGATCACTATTGCATGAATATATAACTATCAACGTACTTATCAACTGTCTTTCACATATCACCAACAATAAATTTCCTTGAATATTACTCTCTTCCACTTCACAATAATCCATGCTCATTTCATACCTTAACACATACAACCATACATTCTTATATACAATTTTTTTCATCAAAACCCTCAATTAGGTCAGCCAAAGATAGAATAAGCAAAATTACATAAATTAGGCCATCCAAACCTAAAACAATCACTCTAATCCTCTCCAAGAGATAAAGGGAATCCAAATACATTATAATACATTCATTCAAGTAAATTTCAATGAACCACACATGCTACCACCATCTCCAAGATCAACACCAAACTAAATGTGTTGAAAGATAATAAAACACATCAATTGATCAACCAAAAAACATCTTCCAATGCAAATTAATAATGTGCCATGGCGAGATCCATATCAACACTCTAACTAATCCTCCAAAACTTATTTGGACCAAAAGAGCATAATCCAAACAAGATAGATCAACTGGAACAACTGAAACTCAACACAATAGGGCATGTCAGGCACATACCAAAAAAACTAACTTGCGAAATAAAACCAACACTTGAAAGTTGAAGAGGAATACTACACAAACCAAATGAACATGTCCTCCAAACAACAACCTTTTAATCTTCATATCTAGAAGCCACCAGGTAATTCTCAGACTTGTATGATAGATAGCCTTATTGTCAAAAAATAGCAACAACTAACCTCGTCATCTAAGCAATCAAAGGACCTGCACACCTGCACACGGGAGCTTCACTTGCTAGGAAATATTATATCATGTGCATTCATATTGGGGGGTTTAATATCTCAAAAAATAAGTTCAATATATTGCCTATTTGGTGACAATAGGGTTTGTTTTTTTAATTCGGTCTACGAAAAAATGCAATATATGGTCAAAATAGGGGGGTTTTCATTTGGGTTGTGTATTGGAAGGGGGTGACAAAAAATGATTTTAGGGCAATATTTTTTGAAACTAGGGGGAAACCTTACCCACAATCAGATAATACTACTGCAAATAGTATGTGTGTACAATATGTGGTCTGCACATGCAGAAAGGCCAAGCGCCTAGAGCTCACTGCTCAATCACAAAATGAGAGTCACACTAACTACAATTGGATGATTAAATCCAATGATAATGTACTGCTCAAAGTAGCATCTCTATATGTTGGATTCAGTACCAGTTTAGATCTGATATGCCTTCTTCAAACCTTCCTTCAACCTTGAATGATGTCTGCGTGTAAGGCTCTGCTGATATTCACATATACTGATTTACAATCCTTTCCTCAATCACATATTGATCTCACAAATGAGATCTTACATTTATACCATAACCTAAGACCAATTAAGTAGGTCGGCTCTAAAGATATTACAATAAAATCAATTACAAATAAAACAACATCCGATGCATGATGTCGGCTCAATGCATTTACAATAACAACAAAATCATCTCCTTGACGTGTTGTGCTGATCTGGAATAGATAAGCCTACCAGTGTATATCCTAGACCTATTTGCTGATAACAACAAATATGCAAACTCAAACAAG